>NC_091129.1:57577949-57892180 GCF_040183065.1 Periplaneta americana | reverse complement strand
TTGTTGCTGGTCTTGGCGCCTTTTGTTTTGTTTCCTGTGGGGGTGTGTTTGTGTAATGTAATGTAATGTAGAGCCAAAGAGTGTGTGTGTTCTGAAATTTAGTTGTGTATTGAGAATTTTATTTGGAAGGCGCCAAGACCAGAAACAATCAAATCTGATGATGGCCAATAGGAGGCAGAAACATGTTAACAAGGTAACGTAAAATTTAACACGTGAAAAACACATAATATGTTTTCCAAAGTGATATAGTGTTAAAAGTTGTGTAATCAAGATGTATATTGCATTAATAATTCACAAGCATTGGAAATCTTCGACTATGTGATCAGTATGGTACAGACCCAGTAACAAAATTTGGGCAACCTGAATTTTCCAGTTATACTGCACATGTTCAGTAAGCACTGAGCATGCGCAGTATGTTATAATTGGAACTTCGAAAATTCAGGTGGCCCAAATTTTATTTCTGGGTCTGTACTGGACCACCTATTAAGACAATTCGAATAAAAACACTGGAGATAGGCAACCAGTACCTTAGGAAGAAAGTAGCCTCTATCTCCTTTTCCATGTCTTGAATCTAAGTCGGGCCCGATAGTTTTTAGTCTCAAATAGAGTCCTACATAACCGGTTACGAAAGATAGAAAAGACAGATTGCTACTGAACGCCTGGCGCTATAGACAGTATGCGAAGCTCTTCCGTCTCGAGGAGTAGTCCAATGTTCGGTTTAATGAATATCCGAGTCTCACTCGGTTGAACGACTCAGGATCATGAAAGACAGATACTATTGAGCCATTCAGGAGTTCCAAGAATCGTTGCAAGGACGCAATTATCATCGTGTACCTTTCAAATGATACTTATTTCCTCCTCTCTCCTCATTAATTGAAGCACGCATCATGAAACTACAATCATTAAACATAACATTTGTTAATAGCTTGTCATCTCCCTAAAAACGATTTATTAGAGAAATAATAATACATTCACTTAGAATAAATTAAAAGATATAGGCCATATTAACAACTACTCTTTCAGAGGTAACCTATGTATTTTGAATTTAAAGTATGAACGATACAATAGTATAGTCCCGTCGCTCTTATTTCCGGCAGCCAATCACGTCGCAGGTCGGCTACATTTAAACGTGTGCCTCTTGTGATTCGCTGATGATGACGTTATGCATTTCGTAAGGCTTGATAAATACTTAATATAATCGCCCGCCATTTTCGCTCTTTCGTTGGCGTTCGCAGAAAGCACACGAGGACGTTATTTGCCGCTCAATTATTTGCTGAATTACAGTGCGTTTGATTTATTATCATAGGAGCTACGACATGATAATGTTTACCGGTGTGGCAAATAGATTCCTCGTCTGGTAGCTCGGTAATGAAAGAACAAAAATGGCGAACGATACTCCTACCTAGACTTTATAGAGCCTTCACTTCTTAAAACGTAAGCAAAGAGGAGGAGTCACGCCGGGAATAACAGCGTCGTGTCTATAAGTGTGTACATATTTGCTCTTCTATTTCGTAAGTAATTATTATTTATTTTATTCTTGTAGGCCTATTTGTTTACGTGTCAGATTTCATCTATGCATTATGCTTATTTCCTTCGTTGTTACCGGTGTCCATTAGTTCATTTATATATTAGTTATGAAGATAAATTTACTAAAGTGTCCAATCAATTATAACTCTATTTCAAGCTAACTAACTTAATTATGGCTTTAAAGGGATCCGCGGGTTCAATGCTGCCCTCACATAGGCCCGCCATCAGTCCCTAACCTGTGCAAGATTAATCCAGTTTCTATCATCATATCCCACCTCCCTCAAATCCATTTTAATATTATCCTCCCATATACGTCCCGGCCTCCTCAAAGGTCTTTTTCCCTCCGGCCTCCCACCTAACACTCTATATGCATTTCTGGATTCACCCATACGTGCTACATGTCCTGCCCATCTCAAACGTCTGGCTTTAATGTTCCTAATTATGTCAGGTGAAGCATATAATGTGTGCATCTGCGATGTGTAACTTTCTTCATTCTTCTGTAACGTCATCCCTCTTAGCCCTAAATATTTTCCTAATAATTTCAAGCTAACCCCTTTTTTAATTAGGAAAAGTAAATTTTCTTCAATTACTCCATTTTTGTAGTTACAAAATGTTATCAGAATTCCTGTATGGTGAAATGCGCTTGGTAATCTGTCCTCTATATCTGTGGTTCTGTCTAACCAGGCGCAACCGCTTCAAGGCCGGATATTCGAACGAATGTCCAACCTCGCCGGTTGATCTGCAACTGGTCGAATATAAACCGGTTGTAAGCGCTGTTCTGCAGCACTCTGGTCTGAAAGCTTATTCCTTAATCTACAGCGAAAGACATTACAATTTTCAGTGTTTGTTTTTCAAGATCTGAGTTCACATATTCAAAATTAGTTATTTTACCTCCTGGTTTTAGAAGTTGCCGAAAGGCTTACAGACATGTGTCGCTCTTGCGTGTAGTACTTGCAACTTTACTACTTGTTTGCGTTGTAATGAAAAGCCCGGTGACGCACGGGGGATGTTTGACTCGTCAGTTCGTCATAAAGAACGAGAGTCTACATAGGTTATAGTGCAAGAGTGTGCCCGGATTCAGCCCCCATCTCCAGAGAATTTGAGTATATTTGCGTAAATGTATTTTACAACTCGTTTCGTGTGCAGGAGATCCTCCCCAATTTGCAAGTCTTCATACAAGGGCTGCTGAACTGGAATTTATATTATTCGGCTGCAACATCAAAGAGAGTGCTAGCACAGACAACATAATTTGTCCATTACATTAGACCTGTGAAAATGAGAGTCACAGGGTTCCCACAGATGCCAGTGAGGCGTAGGAATACGAAAAAGACATACGTTACGTCTTGTATGATTATTTGTTTTATTGAATTTGCCAGATCATATATTTTGTAGGGTTTCAACTTTTATGGTACGACAGTAATACAATATTTTTATAGTGTTATGTGCACAATAATCGATTTTAGTGCCGATTATTGCCTATCTGATTCTCACCGAACTAGTATAAATGTGGTTTCAAACGGAAGGAGCAAACATGACTATTATTCAAGAAGGTGTTTTCATATTTTCACTACATGCACTTTTCTGAACGACAGAATCCCGAACTATATTAATAGCCTACAGCATCATTATTATTATTATTATTATTATTATTATTATTATTATTATTATTATTATTATTATTATTGTTTATAAAAGAATTTCGTGTGATAACATAGGTTTCCTCAACCAAAAGATATCTTTTTTCTTCAGTTCTCTCGATGTAGTCTCTAGCCAGTATTCAGCTTTCAGGTTTCTTTTCTGTATAATTTTCTTCATTTCCTCTGCCCATGTCAGTTATTGTCTACATCTCTTCGTTCTTCCTTTTCGTTTCCAAATTAGGGCTCCTCTATTTTAACTATTTTCTCTTCTCATAACATGCACGTACCATCTTAGCTGCATTTCTTCTATCCCGCTAACAATATCTTTTGTTACATCCATTTTCTCTCTTATCGTATTATTTTTGTTTTATTTTTTTTTACACTTCTTTGAATTTTTGCGGAACGTCTTAGATAAAAAAAAAATCATTTCTGAAACCATTAAACTGTTTATACGTTTTTGTTTAAATGTCCACGCTTCGGCTCCATACAATAAAATGATTTGACTATTGTGTTATACGATATTAATATTTGTCGTATTTTAGTTTCTTTAATAATATTTCTACTCCATATGATTAAATTGTCTACCAGATCATCAGAGGGATCCGTGCTTAGATATTATGTTTTTCCACAATTTTTATTATTATTATTATTATTATTATTATTATTATTATTATTATTATTATTATTGTGTTGACTTTGTAATTATTTGCGCCTAAGAGGGATGAAGTTACAGGAGAATGGAGAAGTTACACAACACAGAACTGCACGCATTGTATTCTTCACCTGACATAATTAGGAACAAAATCCAGACGTTTGAGATGGGCTGGGCATGTAGCACGTATGGGCGAATCCAGAAATGCATATAGAGTGTTAGTTGGGAGGCCGGAGGGAAAAATACCTTTAGGGAGGCCGAGACGTAGATGGGAAGATAATATTAAAATGGATTTGAGGGAGGTGGGATATGATGATAGAGACTGGATTAATCTTGCTCAGGATAGAGACCAATGGCGGCCTTATGTGAGGGTGGCAGTGAACCTCCGGGTTCCTTAAAAGCCAGTAAGTAAATAAGTGAGTAAGTAAGTTGACTTTGTAATAATATTAACGCGTTAATGACAGTAATTCGATATGATGATGATGATGATGATGATGACATTCATAACTATTACATTTTAATAATGGTGGTGGTGGTGGTGGTGGTGGTGAGGGATATTATATAATAGTAGCAGTAACCGGTCCTGTTCCTCATTGTGGTAGTTATGGAATTGATATACGAATAAAGGTGAAAAGATTCGTGATTATAATCACATACAATATTATCATAAATCAATTTTTAAGAGTTTTAATAGTCCTCTCTTATCGCTCGGTTGGTAATTAATAATTTAAAATGATAATTCATTTTAATTGGCTTGCGAGAGGCACTGAGGACGGGACGGGCTGATATGCTCAGTCACTTAAGTATGACGATATTTAATTTTTGTTATATGCAGCATCTACCTATAAAGTTTCACAGATGTTTACTTTATCAAGAATAAGACGTGTGAACTGACACACTGTGTCCATCTGTTCTTCTAAAAAATCGCATCTTTGCTATGTGTCATTAAATTTGGTAAGCATTATTTCCAAATAGTCCAACTTTCGCTACCATAGACTTCTATACTGTCGTATCTGCCAAAGTGTTGTACACATTATGTATTACGGCAGTGGTCGTCAGCACTCGCTGAAATGCGTGAAGGGTAAGCGGGGCCGTCCCGCGTGCACCGTAGTGCAGCAGGAAGAGGTAGAGAGCATACCCGCTAGCAGCTACGAGTGCACCATGGTGCTTTGTGTTCTCCGCGGGTAAGAGACGCTACCTCCAGGGTGCTCTGCGCTGACGACGCATGTATTACGGTGTAATGAATTGGGTTGGGTGTAGATTTTTGACGTAACATTTCTAATATTTAAAATAAAATTATTTGATCCGAAAAATTTTATGATTGAAATGTGCATGGAAGTTACGGTGATAATTATGGTGGTGGTGGTGGTGGTGGTGGTGGTGGTAAAAGTAATACTGATAGTGTTGCTGGTGGAGGTGATTGATAGTGACGACGACGATGACACAACTACATAATCATGTAGACTAGTAAGTTGAGTAAAAATTGCAGCTTCAGACTGCTTGTGAGACACATCCAGATGTTCGTGGAACAGGAACAACACTATTTGTAGATAGTATGAATGAAGTACTGTGGTTACGGAGTATGCGCACAAGAAGTGGCGCAGGGTCACCATCTGAGTCGTCCTTTCAGCTGTTTGGAAGGACCTGGCAACAATGAAGTGACAGCTCCACTCGGCACGAAATCTTCACAATTAGCTGCACTTTGTGTTCAGAAGACAGACAGACGGACTGTGAAAACAAATCGTGCGAAAATCAGCTGTTTACACACGCCTCCTCCTTCCTGTCCCCTTCCTTCTCACTCGGAGCTTTGAACTGTCGTCGTCGCCTTGGGAACGACTCCTCTACGCTTTGTTCTATTGTTTGTTGCGATGCTAAAATCAGTGCAACAGTGATTCATCTCAGGCATAATACTCGTAATTATGTGAGGGATGTCCAAATAGGAGCTTGTCCGTCATAATACGTTCAATAGCTAAGTGTTTTGACTTTTTGTCCAGTTTCACAATTTTTATATAACTGCTATGATGATGATTTTCGAAAACATTTCACTAATTCCGACACATATAATATGGGACCATATCGTCGCCTGAATGCAAGAACTAGGTAACTTGATTTTTCATATTTTGTGACATTGCCTATTTACTTATTTATTGCACTAAGGAATATGTCTCGTTTTCTTTTGCCTATTTGTTATATTGGAAAATAGATGTCGCTGGTATCGTTCGATCAGTTACCTAGATCCTGGATTACATTTTGTGCGATTTTTGGTATGCTATAAAAGAGGTAACTAAAAAACTTAATTTTCGATTTACCTAATTCTTGCATTCAGGCGACGATATTATCAAACCTTTTTCTATAATACACTAGACAAATATTTTATAAAGTGATGGCTGTGTCGATGTTGATGGATGTATGGTTGCGAGAACTGATTACTTAATAGAAGTGTCAAGCGAAAAATGTACGTCGTGAATTATTATTCTAAAAAAGTGCTTGATACACATTAAGTTAATGAATGACAAGTGCATTTGTTTGTACACAATTATACAAACTCATGTACACAAGATCCTTCGCACGAGCCCGTACGGCCATTCGTGCTATAACGATGCACAGTTTGAATTTTCAAAGAAAACAAAAATAATACTACTATACAATTACGTATGGGGCAGAAATTTGGGGTTGGGGACGAACAGAAAACTTAACCAGGTACAAAGCGACTTTTTAAAACGGATAGCGGGGGCGGGGAGGGGAACGGCTAACAGCGGAATCCTAAGAGAATCCGGGCGCCATAGTGACAAGGTAAAAGTTTTAAAGTACTACCTGAGGATTGTGCGTGGAGATCAGACTCTTATTAGAGCGGTCTGTTATAGGGAGCAATTCGAGAGGAGAGACCAAGTAACCTGGGCAGGTAGATTACGCAGAGGGTTGGAGGAAATAGGCATGGGATTTATAATCGAGGAAGATTGCAGGAACAAGCGAAATGTCTGGCGGAAAGTCAAGAAGCGCCTGAAGGATATAGACAGGCAAATAACTGAAGGGGAATGTAGGGATAAGGTTGCTCTGGAGATCAAATCGATGATCAAAACAAATTGGGGAACCGAGTTATACCTCTATGGAGGAAGCAGAGAAGGCAGACTGGGCTTAACTTGGTTTCGTCTAGGAGCTTGGAGGGCACATATTAAGTGACGAAATACGCAATATCACCAACAGAGAAGGACTCACAATCTTCAATATGAATTACAGAAATAAAAAAAAACAATTTAGTATAAACATCTATTTAAGAATGTATTTATACAGAACAGCCCTTCAAACGAAGACTACATACCTACTGGTTGTCTAGGCTTGGGACGCCCAACTTCGGGCGGGTGACTTAAAATTCTTACATGATCGTAATTGACAATTTGATTCATCTTGATGATGATGATGATGATTTTCATGATTTTTGTAGTATATTCTAACTATATTCCTTAATTGTCAGCGACACTAGCGAAACTGATTAAGGTTATATTAAGGGCATTCTTGAAAAGTACAGGAAACCGTAGTTTGGATAAATTCTGTTTTGTCATCTATTCTTGAGTTATGAAATATATGTTTCTCATATTGTTCTCTTCATATTGTCTTCTCTGTTGTCTACGATTTATTGGTCCATGCTTTATTAATTAAAAAACTTCCTTTGGTATCTTTGCGTCGTTCATTGCATCTAGATAAACGAATTCTTTATTTTTGTATTACAGGATTTTATATAATATCATATACTGTATTCATTTTAAATGAAACTGATATTGCTTACTGACTGAAACGGTGACGTGTCTAGCTATACAAAATTCAATTGATCCTAGCAGGTTCTCGATAGAAATGTGGAGACTGTCTGTTTTCCCTGACTTGCATTTGTTCTTTGTTACATTAAGCGATATCCTGGTCAAATTAACAGGCTTCCTGCTGCTGGTGAATATCCAATGTTGGTTCCGAATCCCTTTACGAGTAGGACGGAACAGAAGAAGAATTCAGTCCTTGAGGATACGTATAAAAGTCGATGGCGATGACTGTCCTCAAGATGTCATAAACAGATGACGTATGAGACACTAAACCTGATTTTAAACAGCTCCACGACACTGTGCAACTTCAGAAGTTAAATTACAATGCTCCGTTTTGTTCCGTGAGACGGATTTCGTCCACCGCTGTGGAGTAACGGTTAGCACGTCAAATCTTGGTAGGGATAAGTTACCTAGTTGAGGGTTTTTTCCCTCGACCAATTGAAGCAGAATTACTGATAACTTTCGGATTGGACCTCGGATTCATTTCGCCTTCATAATTACACTTCCCCTATTTCATCATCATCTCTATTTCTTTCCTTGTTTCTGGCTAGCTCCGATGTAGAGTCGGCTGCGGGTTGCCACCGTACTTGGACCCCGTGGATTCGTTGTTGGTGGTAGTGCTATGCAGCGTGAGCTCTCCACTGGGCTCGGGACTGGGGTGAGGCCTACGCGGAAGATTATGTTGTCGGAGGTGGCACGGAGGGGGATCTGTAGCGCGGGAGCTTTAGGGCATGCAAACCATCCATTCCGGATAGTATAATGGACCCATCCTTGCCGTATGTATGCGAGGACTGTCCGAGTGGTTATGCCGCATCCTGGCTTCCCCACCCGTTTCTACTAGCCCTTCTGTAAAAGTTAGTGGCTGGTCAGTGTTAGCTATTTCCTGAAAACATTTGCTATTTGGAATTGGACATTTACGTAATGTTATACAGCTATTTAAAATAATTTAAAGAAAAGGGCTCTGTTATATAAGTAACTGTCACATAATTTCCCCCGTTTCGATTATCCTGCGACATAACCACTCGGATAGACAGTAATACAAAGAGACCGATCTCAACGATTCCGGGGGCAGGAAAAGAAGGCAGCCGCTAAAACGTAAGCCGAACCTTCTCTGGCGCTTTAAATAACCTCGCTATAATAACGTCTAAAATTACTGTACATCTCCTATGTTTTTTCTTTGAAGTTTCATTTTAGAATGACTATTTCTATACTACAGTCGAATGATACTTTTTCAGATTTGTGAACTGCTCTTTTGTGGTCGCCCTCGGATAATGAAAAATAACCCGATCAAAATGCTTAGCTGTGTACAGTAGTGGGGGGAAACGGACCGACCCTTGTAGCTGATTTGAGAGCCTTGTACACTCCAGAGCACGACAGACTGGTAACTAACACTTTCGTGGTTCGAATCCTGCCTGAGAAGGAAACTTTTTTTTTTGTTCCTTATTCAAATTGATTCCCAATACTTTTCGATTGCTAGTTAAATTCATGTTCTGGGAATAATAAGTTAATTAAGTAGTAAAATATCGCTGCAATCGAAAAGTATTGGAAATAAATTTGAATAAGGAACAAAAAAAAAAGTTTCCTTCTCAGGCAGGATTCGAACCACGAAAGTCTTAGTTACCAGTCTATCGTGCTCTGGAGTGAACAAGGCTCTGAAATCAGCTACAAGGGTCGGTCCGGTTTCTTTTTTGCCACTCCTGTACTTGTCACAGTCTTGTGAGCTCGACAGTAAACAATAATACTGTTGGGGTAATTCTGTCTTACTTTTTGATTTGTGTTAACATTTACCTTATCAATAAAAAATACGCTAGGATTATCTGTCTATCTATATCCGGAATTGTCATTTACTTTAGCTTGTTTATTTTTAAATTCTGGCAGTTTTTCTTTATACGGTAGTTTTAAGTTTACACCATAGCTACAGCTAATTATGTTTTGAGAAGGGAAGGATTCAGGGAAGACTTCACTCAAAGCCCCTTAGTTTATAAAAGTCGCATGATATATCAGGCGTCTTCTTGATGAGTACCCGTGCGCTGAACTACTATTCGGCCTTACATTTCCAGTCCTCAAATCCTTGCCTTGCTTGTAAGCTAAAGAATGCACACCAGGTCTCAAATTCGTAGTTATGTTGTGTCGTTTCTTACATAATAAAGAAATGCTGGGCCGCGGCTTTACAGGTACGCCTCTCCAATTGCCCCCTCCTTGCAAAAGCCAATCGGCCGACATTCACAGAATTTCAAACAGAAGTGAGAAACTGCCGGCAGCTACTGGATGGGGGATGCTTCAGAGCTGCACTCGAACTACGACCCTTAATTGATTTCACCCTCTCTCCGTTTCTCTCCCTCTCACCCTGTTTAGAAGAGAGGGAGAAATTCCGAACAAGATCTCCCGATAGAATCCCCTAGTGACTTCAACTGCCTTTTACTGCTTTTCGTGGTCAGATGATAACTGATGGGAAGCGATTATGAACCTGACATGCAGATGTGGTGGTAATACTGAAACCGCTTCTAAAGCAAAGCTGAAAACAATTGATTTTCAACTTTATATATTACAAACCTCACGGCTGTGCTGAACTCACTATCGTGGTTACAAGTCCTCTCGTCTTCTACTGCACATCAGTTAATGTAGGTCCGTGTTAATTTATTTAATCTGTTTATAGATTATTGTAATAAGAAGCTAGGAAAATGTCTTACGTTGTGTAATTACGATGCCTGCTTCCAACAAATACCGATTCCTCTTCAGTATTTTCTTGTATCATATACTGCAGAACATACATTTTTTTCGTGATAAAAGAGTGGAACAGAGAAAAATTCTCTCCGGCACCGGGATTTGAACCTGGGTTTTCAACTCTACGTGCCGACGCTCTATCCACTAAACCACACCGGATTCCCATCCCGATGCCCGACCGAATCCTCTCAGTTTAAGTTCCACCTCTTGGGTTCCCTCTAGTGGCCTACCCTCATGCACTGCATCATAGATGTATGGCAATGGCACAATGTCCACACATGTGCAGAGGTGCACTCGTTATGAGTGACTAAGTGGCCGGGATCCGACGGAACAATTATATTATCAATTCTTCTGTATGATTGTGAAACTTGGACTCTCAATTTGAGAGCGTAGAAGAGGTTAAGGGTGTTTGAGAATAAGGTGCTTAGGAAAACATATGGGGCTAAAAAGGATGAACTTACAGGAGAATGGAGAAAGTTACACAACGCAAAACTGTATTCATTTTATTCTTCATCTGACATAACTAAGAATATTACATCCAGGCATTTGAGATGGGCAGGGCATGTAACACGTATGGGCGAATCCAGAAATGCATATAGGTTGTTAGTTGGGAGACTGGAGGGATTAAGACCTTCGGGGATGCCGAGACGTAGATGGGAGGATAATATTAAAATGGATTTGCGGGAGATGGGATATGATGGTAGAGACTGGATTAATCTTGCTCAGCTTTTTGCTCGGGCTTATGTGAGGGCGGCAATAAACGTCCGGGTTCCTTAAAAGGCATAAGTAATTAAGTTCTAAGTAGTCTTACAGTAAAAGATTGTTTGTGCATTGCTAGTTTTCAATCTCTTATTCATAAAACACACAGACCAAAAGTTGCATTGAATCTCTTTTTGTCATTTGTCTGAAATAACTATTATTATTATTATTATTATTATTATTATTATTATTATTATTATTATTATTATTATTATTATTACGTTTATTATTACGTTTATTATTATTACGTTTATTATTATTACGTTTATTATTATTATTATTATTATTATTATTATTATTATTATTATTATTATTATTATTATTATTATTTGCATATTCCAATACGAGTCTGCACCGAAATTTTTAACCTGCTACTGAAGACAAATCACATGTTCTAATAAAATTGCAGTACTTGAAAAGACTGACTTCTTCCCTGAATTATCAAATTGTTGTCATATATGTTTAAGAGTCACTTATTTTATTAACATACTGCATTTTGATCGTAATGCACACATGATATTGGACCAAGATAGAGATACAAGACATAGAGGTCTTATCGGGCGGGACATGGAGTATCATTAAATTCTTAATCACAAATATGCTTTCTGTGCATCCATGGTGGAATGAGTCGAGTGTTGATTGTGTTGCCTGGCTGAGATGACTCCATCATCCGCCACACTACGCATTCCTCTCTAGCCAGCAAATCGTACACAATACATACCGTACCTCAAAGATCTATATGAGCCATCATGCCTCCGATAGAAGGAAGGAAGAACATGCGGTTCTTCAATGCTTGAGATCGTCTAGAACCCACCACGACTGCATCTGTCAATCTAGACAAATCGCGAGGAACGCCCACCATGGCGGATGATCGATTCGGCATTATGCAAACACAAGCGGTGCTGTATTTTTCGACTTAGAGACATTAATGAAAGAGGAATTATGGAGAGTGTTGGTGGAATGAGGACGGAAAAACGAGAGAACCCATATAAAAATCTCTCATAACATAACTTTAGTTTTGTACACAAGCACAACTTCGCCATCGATGTAATTTGCACTCGGGACCTCGCTCGTCGTAAGCCAGCAACTGAGCTACCAAAGCTACTTAGTGGTCCAAGATGATTATAATGGTCAATGGAGAAAAGTGGAATTATGGAAGAGGAAACGGGAGTAATCCGTTAAAATCTGTCGAAACATTGCTGCTGTCCATCGCAAGTACTGTTTGAGTTCTGTGATATTTAAATACCATCAAGTGGGGCTACTTTGATAGATTTAACTTACATCTTTTATGATTACAGTTTAATTTTTTAGTATTTTAACATATAAAAAATATGTAGATATCAGATTGTCTTTACCTTGCTATCCTATTTCTAAGAAAATAAATGTGTTTATTTGTACCCGCGAAAAAAAATAAAGACCATACTATAAAAGCTAAACTGTGATGGGGGCTACTTTGTTATACCATTATTTAAAGCCAGATTTTCGTAGTAACCCGAAGATAACATAATAGAGCCAAAATAAAGTTGTGAGATTTGCTATTATAGAGGTAAATCAGGGCAAATTAAGCAATTGAAATTATATTTAAAGGATATTTCAAATACCACGTTAATATTTAATTTGCAAGAAAAGTACAAAGGCTCATTGTACATTATAATAGACATAGAAAATTATATAAATTGTTGAAATCAAATTTGTTCTATCAAAACATTACCAATCTCATAATTAATTAATCTAGACTACAAACTAAATCAACTTTTCATAAAAATAATGGAAACAAAACTAGAATTTACTTGAATTCAAGAACAATAGGGAAGACATAAATCATGGAATTGTCAGTTAGTTCTGCGACTGAGGAAGATAAAATCTGGATGTGTTGCATTAAAATAGTAGAAATGTTCTGTCAATTGGCTTAAATTTTGTTTCACTCTCATGAGGTCTTTTGAGACCATGAATCACTATCCCATTTGATGCCATGTCCACAATTTCAAAGACATGTGTGAAGATTTTCTTATCTTTACTATAAAGAAATTTAGCAAGGATGAAATTTCCTGTTTTTGGGTTTCTGATTCTATTTCATATGTTAGCATCTTCTGGAATTTTGGGGCCTGAAACTTTGATCTGCCTATTTACGCAAATCACCTGAGGCTATTCGTCATCACTGCTGCCTTTGTTGTTTGAAGTAGACGCAGTAACTATACTCTTCCCTCATTCACTATTGACTCGTCTCTTTTTTCTCATCATAGAGTCAGCTGTACTAGAATTCCCAAATCAGTGTTCTTGAAGAAATGCTATGGGGCAACTCTCAACCTGTTGTTCAACAACTTCTACAGGCTCCGGAATTTTTTGAGGACTTCTTTCTTATTGTAAGGACAAATGCCCGTAGAAAAGGAACTGTTTTATCAAAATGCGTTTTATTTCTGACTGTTCTGTATCTCCGGGAAATGATTGTTTATTAGTATTTGTCTGTAACTTTGTCTTATCCATGTGGATCAATGCTTTCTTCAATAAGCTTGGAAAATTAGCCTTCGGTACAGTTGAAAATCGAGGATTTTCTCTTTCCACTCCATTAAAATATGTCTCCAGGCTACTCTGAAGAATCTGAAAAATTGTTGTACTGACGAGAACCTGGTTCCTTTTTATAATCTCGCACCATAGTAGCTCTGGACGGACAGCGATAACGTCCAAAACAATATAAATGTAATTTTAAATGTTTGACTAGATTATCAATTTAGCCCCATCCTCTCTATCAAAGTTACCCCGTGACTCTTCAACGTAACTGGTGTGCATACTGCAACATTCAAGTGAACGACAAGCAACACTTTAAATGCCAAAGAACTACTTTATTTGAAGATAGAATTGAATATTCATTTATAAGTATGCTTACCTGTGTAGCTTCAAAGCTTTGCAGGTATCAGAAATCCTCATTCACTTTATAAACCACAAAATATTTAATTTCTCCTCTACAACATGTAGTATTTATATAGCACCGTCGCTATCTCATAACTAGTTTAACAGAGCTGCCAACACGAGCTCCAAAGTTGGCCACATTCTAATATCTTTCGCGCGAATTCGATTTTAGTAATCGATCGAAGTGGTTATCAAAGTAGCCCCCAATATCAAAGTAACCCCTAATGACGATACGGGTTTCCGGAGTGAGCACAATTCTTAATAAAGTATTAAGACTTTCAGGACAATTAAAATCACTGCATTGAAAATTGTATTCGTACAAATGTCTTGAAACTACAGCCGTTAGGATAAACATGCCACTTCAAATACAATATATAATTCTATGTAACACAATTTTTTGTATTAGTATTGGAGTCTTGTCATATGAAATAAGTATGACAGTAAATCATAAAATCTATTTGATCAATCAGACATTATTATTAAATTTTAAGTCCGAATTCACACTAATTCCGTATATCAGGGTAAAGCATCCATTGTTGTTATAGGTTTTTCACGTTAAATTTTCATACAGCAAAATTCAACGCGCACTGTGGGCCTCATTTCATGTCCATTAGTTCTGAATCCTGGGCTTAATTATGTTCACTCGGTGTTGTTTCCCAATTAGATGCACAGTTACGTTTATTAACCAGTGCATATAATTGAATATGTCGATAATATCTATATAATCACATCAATACGTCAAGTCTGAAATCCATTCTGTATGAGTACGTAATGATAACCACTATTTTGTGACCGAACACGCTAACAAAGGGATTACCTGCTCACTTATTATTCAAAAGGCCATGAGTTCGATGCATAAACAAGACAGTATACAGATTTACAGTGGTTTTTTTCAGTCCGTCACATCCTTATGCCTCGGTAGAGATGAAAGATCATCCAACCAATACAGAAATAACGTGTGAGCAGCATAACAATCTTAGCAGTCTGCTGGTGGATTTTCGCCCTCCATAAAGTGTTGCGCCACGGATTATTATTATTATTATTATTATTATTATTATTATTATTATTTCCAGTCCCTGGAACAAATCTTTTTGATATTATAGACTACACGGCAATTCGGAAGGCGGACGGCTACTAGATGCGCCGTAGCCTGTATGGCATGTGACGTCACAAGCTTGAACAGGAGTACCAATCAGAATCAGTCAGTAACAAGTGCTTCTCGAGTTACTTTGTTCACGTGTGAGTGTTTTAAAACATCGAATAAGTAAAACTAACATATACTGTATAAGATAAATAAATGGAAGGAGATACTATAAAACGACAAGTACTGCACAGGCAGGCGCGGGAAATAGTGTTTAAGATGAATAATTATTTTAAAAACATTAACGAGCAGAACTCTGCCGGGCATCATGGTGCTGGCCGCAACGTTCCCAATGCGCAGGAGACGACTGCAGAAGCATGCAAACAATTATTAGTGAAGGAAACAAATATTTTAATGTGAGCGGAACTGCCACGTTTCGTTCTTCTGAAAAATATCCTCGTCGTGAAAAAACAGTCTCTGAATTAGATGAGTTTAATAAAAGTGTGCTGCGACGTACAGTATGAGCCATGCCCACTACCACGGCCGTTCATCTAGTACGTCACTTCATCCATCAGAGCGCTCTCAGACGTCACAGTATAGATAGCGCTATCAATCCCTTCATTTGTTCTTTCCCAAATAACCCTATTGGCCGTTCATTACGTCTCACGAGGATAGAGGGGAAGAGAGTTTACCTGTTTTAATGGAGATACACGGAGCGTCACTCGGGTTCCGGTACGCGGCAGATACACTTAACAAGACTTAGGCTCTCGTACGCGGGAGATATACGGAAACAGTTGGCTCAGATTCAAGGTCTCGTACGCGGCAGAAACATTTAACAAGACTTAGAATTTTGGTACGCGGCAGATATAGACAACGTGACTCGGGCTTTGTACGTGTTGGGGATAGATCAGTGGAGTAGTTATATTGCGTCGTGCGTGTTTGGGATTTTAGTGGATCGTAGTTTGAAACATCGCTTGCTTGTGATACATCTTGGGGGCAAGTTTTAGTATTTGCATCGAGTAACATATTTGTGAGATATATGTGTTTGAGGTAAATTGTATTTGGGAATTATGTAATGAGATTTGATTTGAAACGTGAGTTCATGTTCCGAGACGGTTAGAGTGATGAAGCAGCGGTTACGGTCTCACATATTGTTTTAGTGTATTCCCTGCTCCATTTGATTATTGGTTTCCTTCGCCGCTATTTGTTATCATATGCGTCGAGTTTCGTTGCTATTTAAACGATCCCTGAGATTGGAATTATTGTCCGTTACTTATTACGTGTATCTGTCTCCATCCCTCTCTCTCTCTCTCCGTTGGGTGTTCATTTTGTAAAGTGCAGAGATTTGTGTTAGTGCAATTTGCACAGAGTATGTGAGCAATATGTGCAATGGGTAATGTATAGTGATCACTCATGTAATGTCTTATGCTGGGTAGAGTTTCTCTCTTATTGAGTGTATATGTATTTATAGTTTGGTTACTCAGATTGAGTGGTATCTATGCTCGAATGGATCATGTATTAAGTTAATGTGCCGGCTGGGTGTTGTGTTCAGATTCATACTCAGTTAATATATATATATATATATATATATATATATATATATATATATATATATTAAAGAGTGGTTCATGAACATATGGCTAATAGGTTAGTCACTGATTGTCGAGAGACGGCCATATTAGATTGTTTAATCACTTATAAGTGTGTTGGCCTCAGCCTTGTGATACTTACATGATTTACATATCTTGGGGATATCATTTCAGATTAGTTTGTCCTATTTTCACTCACCCATTTCATATTTATTGTTATTTCATTTTTCATTTATGTACATTGTTACTTATTATTGTTAATTATATTTGTTTTACAAATTCACACTATTCATTTCTAAAAGTCTTCCACTGCGCACATCCAATCCTTCCAATGTGCCCTCCACCTGGCGAAAGCAGCCAATATAAGAAAGATAAAGAGGAGGAGTGGATGATCGTACCGCCGCCGCCCACCTCAAGTATTAGATATGTACCTTCGAGAATCCGACTTTGAAGAATCTGAAGGGACTGATGAGGTAATCAGCGACTTCGATTAAAACCAGGTACTGAATATTTATTAAATCCTAATTTATAATAAATGTGACCGAAATGTGACAATATAACATGGTACTCGTAGTTATTGTTTTAGGGTATTTAACTAGCTAAAATAATTTGCGCCTAAAATAGACCTAAATACAATTTCTATTTAAATAGTATATCATTTTTTCTAGTAATACACCGTATACATTTCGTATTAAAACTATACGATAAAATAATAATAATAATAATGATAATATAATAATAATAATAATATAATAATAATAATAATACCACGCATAAAAATCTTAAAACTTGGTATAAGTATTATTAATAGAACGTAAGATTTGATAATGTTCTGATAAAAGGTTTGTCATGCTTGCTCTAATCAACGGCTAAGGTCATTATTGTCTTTTTAAAATTGAAATTCTCTCCTCACTACTTGTATTGCGCGCGCGCGTAAAGTACGATGTGCCAATGCTGTACATTGCCTTTCTCTCACTATCTGTCTCTCTCGACGCAAACGCTAGCAGCAACAAACGCCTTCCGAACTGGCGTCTAGTCTAGTAGAGTAAGAAGCCATGGTGTCTTTCTAGAAGTCTATTCTCGCTACAATTATCATAATATAAGTTAGGCCTATACGTACCATCATATCATAGTGTTTAGATTAGATCAATAGAAAAAATCCATGTCCATTACTCCATCGGAAATGTAACCCGCAACTTTTCCGATTGCAGTGTTGCGCCTTAACAGCAATGATTCCGTGCGCCCCATGGAATTAATAGGAGCTATTATTATTATTATTATTATTATTATTATTATTATTATTATTATTATTATTATTATTATTATTATCGGTCAATAAAAGGATATCATGCTGTTCTTGTATTGAAAATGTCAGAATTTTATTTCCGACGCCGTTACCCACTGTGACCACGATACTGTTCTTTCAAAATCCAAACGGAACTTAGTTGACTAACGGATTCTTACTAAAGGGGATCAGAGTTCCCTTCTGGATATATGTTATCATAATTGTATTTATCAAAGCGATTGTGGAGATATTTTCAGCTAAAGATATGTCACATAAAAATAAATAAACTAAATTAATTAAATAGAATAACAAAATAAATAAATAAGGAAAGAAGTAAAGGATAACAGTTTATAAGCAAGGCCAATGACATAATGTCCAGTTACAACGTAATCTCACTGCGACTCCAAGGCTAAAAGCAAGTGCAGAACAATGAGGACGCCTCCACATCGACTCTCTCTCATAGGCAGTTTCCCAGACCGTGTGGATATGTGCCGCTTTCCCTCTGCGTTGATTGAGCTCGTGGGACTCGCGCTGCTATGAACCCGGTTATCACAGAGGGGCTCCCCTAATTGTTGGACCGGAAGTACGTCTCTCACCGGAACTAACGAACCAGAAACGTCACTTCATCGATTTCTCTCGCCTTCTGCGAGAATGTTCTCGTTTCTTTTATCTCAGTGTTCCATATATAAAGATGTTATCACTTTGTCCAATCTGTTACGAGAGTCGACACCTGCAGCATTCACTTAGTAGAGTTCCATTGTTTGTTGAGCAGTGGCGGCTAGTAGACTTCCCCACCCCGCCCGTCTGAGCGAGGTTTCTTGGGAAAGTTCAATTAACTCGCAAACTTAAAAGCTTAACGCTGTCTTGAAATAAGCTCCTAGTTACATTTAAGTTTGCGCCAAGTTGAAATTAATATGTTTGTTCTTTTGCACGATTGTTTATTTCTTCATTGTATGAATTATGATGAGACTATTTTGTTACTGTAAATAAGCTTAATCCTAAATCGTTATTTTGACGAAAATACTCCTCTTACACATCTCTTATGTCTGTCCGTATTAGAGTGCTGCAGAACAGCGCTTAGAACCGGTTTATATTCGATCGGTCGGAGAACAACCGGCGAGATTGAACATCCGACCGATTTCCGACTTTCAAGCGGTTGCACCTAATGTTTTCAAGAGTAGACAGAACATCAGGCGCACTTCACCATACAAGAACCATGATAACATTTTCTGACTACACAGATGGAGTAACAATTATTGAAGAAATTTATTTTTCCTAATTAAAAAAAGCATTAGCTTGAAATAGGCCTATAATTGATTGGACACTTTGGTACATTTAGCCTATCTTCATAACTAATATATAAATCAACTAATGGACACCGATAAGAACAAAGGAAATATATGTAATGCATAGATAAAATCTGACATGTAAACAAATGCAAGAATAAAATAAATTACAATTACTTACAAAATACAAGAGCAAATAAGTACACACTATTTTAATGTTTATACTTTAAACTCAAAATGTATAGGTTACCTGTAAAAGAGTAATTGTTAATATGGCGTGTGCCTTTTAATTATTCTAAGTGGATGTATTATTATTTAATTGATAAATCATATTTAAGGATATAAAATGTTATTAACAAAAACTAGAAACACACTCAAGTTAAATGATTGTAGTTTTCATTATCTGTTGCTTCTGACGACACCTAACTGCAATACATAAATGAATGAGTGAATTAATGGGGAGAGAGGAGAAAATATCCATTTAAAGGTACACGGTGATAATCGCGTCCTTGTAACGATTCCTGAAACTCCTGGATGGCACAATGTCTTCCGTCTTTCATGGTCCAGAACCGTCCTCTCGAGAAAAACTCGGACATTCGTTAAACCAAACACTGGATCAGTCCGAGATACGGAAGAGATTTGCATACTGTCTATAGCGCCAGGATTTCTGTAGCAATCTACAGGGACATCATTTTATTTTTACTTCAATTTTTATTGTACCTTACTTTTTGAATGTACTTCACTATCACCCCCTCTACTAGTAAACTTCCAACTTTTCTCCACACAGAACCAAGGCCGCATATGAGTTACTGAGTATAGTACGTTCCAGAAATATGTTCGCGTTTTCCAGCGACGAAAAAGCTTTCAACATTGAATCATATTTTTGCACAGGTACTGTCGTCCATTTGCCTACGTCGCATCCCGGTTTCCCCCACCCGCTTCTGCTCACCCCTCTGTAAAGGCTAGTAGCTGGGCTGTCTTAGCTCTTTTCTGAAAACATTAATTTGTTAGGAATTGGACGTCTACGTAATATTATACAACTGTTTAATATTACTTAAATAAAATGGCCTCGTTAAGTAATTAACTCTCACGTGATTTCCCTCTTTCTATGACTCTGCGACAAAACCACTTGGACGGACGGATAGCATGTCTGAGTAATTTTATCTTTTCGGATCGAGCAGAAGTGAAGATTAAATTTACAGTACGTAAGGTACGTGCTTCTTTTATAGAATAGGTACAGAATTATTTCAACATGAGTTACTCGTACGAAAGACGAAACTGGTAATTGGAATTAGGTACAATATTCTATAGTGCGATAATATGCATAAACAAACTGAAGCCTGTATCGAAATGAACGGCCACCATTTTCAAAAATGTGTTTAAATATCCATACCACGATTATTTTTCAATTTAACGTCATTCTCTATATTGTACGCTGATGTGCTGTAGACAGTATAATATAGGCTACACTGCATAATGAATTCGTCCGAATGGATAGCTCAATTCGTGAGTAAAAACACTTATTGTTAATACAGTACTGTATTTTGATTAAACAAAAACTTAATGAAATTTATCAAACACAAAATCGTGATATTTCCTAGTTTACGTAAATGTATGAACTACTTTTCTTCTCTCCTATACCTAGTAAAGTGATTTGTTTGTGTTTTACGCCAGTATCATCGAACTCCAGTCGTGGAAGGGGGTAAGTTAATCCAAAGGTATAGCCAGGTTAATATTAGAAATGTTAGTAAAGATAAAATGATGTCCCTGTATCATTTGTTTTTCGTAACCGATTGTGCACGACTCTAGTCCGTATGTATTCCGTCTAATTGGGACGTATTGTCCTGAATAATTGTCTTTATATTCACATATCTACTTCGAAGGGATATTAAATATTGGAAAAATAATATCAGTTCATGATCGCGTCTGCGGTACAATGCTATCGCGCTGGTCTTCCATCAAGGCGTCTCAGGTTCGATCCTTTTCCTCATCGTAATGGGATTTGTGATTGACAAATCAGATGTTGTAAAAGGTTTTTCTCGGAGTGCTCCCGTCTCCCTTCAGTTCGTAAATACTCTCATTTTTCCTAACTTCATCTATCATCTCCAATAGTTAAACTAGGCTGAGATGAAACTTTGGGAGTAGTACGGTCTCCGATACAAATATAGGATTTAAGGTCTTGGGGTTGCGAACACTGAGGTTTATCAGGTACTCGTCCGGGGATTGAACTTGGCTCTGCCAGGACTGAGGCAGAATGGTCCTTCTGTCAGCAACGAATTCACGAATACAACGCACGCTACCTGTCGAAATAGAAACAATAATCGCATATATACGGCCCAAGAAAGGCCAATGAGCACCTAGGTGCATTAGTCCTCCCAGGTCCGGCCTGGAAGAGCTAAACCAAGCACAGAAGGATTACTCTGAAGCCGAGCCTCCGGTGTGGAAAATAAACAATCTAGCCATTCGGTTACGCGTGCATTTACGTCACACGTACGTACACTGTGGTTATAATTAAAGCGAACCTATTCTGAGAGATCTAAAGAGAGATCTAGCAACAGTATAACGACCGCTAGCAATCTCACAAAATATTTTTAAACGAATTCACGAGTAAAAATGTTTAGTTCAATTTGTCCATCTAGGAGATTAAATAGCATTATACATAAACATCAAAAGTTTCCCTTTTAAACTGGTAGCAGTAGTAAACTCTCCATAGTCAAGACGTTGTATTTAAAAGAATAGAAGGAAAAGCGTCGTTCAAACGATTCCAACAACATAAAAAGGGAGTGAATTTCGCAAATATAAATCGACTTGGTTTTCTAGAACAAGCTGGGGATTTCTCCAGACGATAGTCTACTCCTTGTCTTAAGGCTTATATTATTGCATCTGATGTTATACGGATGTATCATTGCCACATCTCCCGTTAGTTGAAAAAAAAAAAGCCTTTTATAATAAGTAAGGTTATGTTAGTATTGTCTATCAAATGAAGTAAAAGATTACAAATATATCTTAATCCGGAGTGTTGTTGCAGATTTAAACATTACCAGTCTACGTGTGTAATTTTTATTTTATTAATACACTCCTTCGTTTGGTTACGTAAAGCCTCCAAGCGACTCGCAACAGTTACGCATATATGGGGTATAGATCAGCGGCACCCGACCCTACTACAAAATTCAGATCTGTTGTTCAGTGAACATGCGAAAACAAAACAAAGTTAGGCGCTTGGAGATCAGTGCTCTGATAAAATAATTTGGTAGTCAGCACTTCACTAATGAAGGAGAAATTTTTTATTTGAAACGCTTAAATTAATGTGTTCATACTAACGTGTAGAGACTCGTAAAGCATGCACTCAAAATTTGTATTGACATTTATATTTTTGCATTTGTTAATTCCAACCTTTAATTAGATCTAATTTCCTCTTATTGAGATTCTGGTTGGTATGTACTGTACATCTATTATCAGGCAGTTACTTCACGATATGTGTCAGAGGAAAGACAACTGTTTGTAGGGCCTATACATCTGAAGTCTGATTAGTGTAATATGTCGGCGATGTATGCAATGGAGGTGGAAAGAACTGGCCACCCTACTCCATTATCTCCTGGTCTAGTTGTCTCATAAGTGGTGTCTTCTTGATAACAATTATGTCTTCGGACAGTTCACTAAACAACAACAACAACAACAACAACAACAACAACAACAACAATGGATCTAAAGTATCTTAATGCGTTTTACTTATGTAAAAATCAGGGATAGACAAATTCCGGGTTGCATGTAGCCTTGGCGACTAAAAATTTTATGTGATACCTGAATTGTTTATTGAGTTCAATTTTTTTTAAAACTTCGATTTCTTTTATGTCACTACGAGTAATACATAATGTTAATAAAAGCGGTTGTAGGAAGAAATTCGAATGTGCTTCTTAGATTAATACTGTTACATTGTTGCGCATCTCAAGATAGTCATACATACATAGCTTCAGTGGAGAGCACAGAGCTCTCTGAGAGCCTGTGTTTGCATTGCATAAATATTCAATATTGTTTAATATATTTCAGTAAATGTATATTTATCTTACAAGCAAACATTCTGATGAGGGCAGATAAAAAGTTAATTTTTTCCTTTTAACATGTTAATAATGTCAAAAGAAGTGCTTATACAAATTTTGGCCACTCGACCGCAATTACGAGGGCCGTAAAAAATAAGTTCGCCAGCAGTCGTTAACAGAAAGAAAACACAATTTCATTGGAAAAATTTATTGAAACAGACACAGCAATTGATGAGCTATTTTTCAACATATTCCTCCACCGGAATTTTATTTGGCTCGACAGAGAGGTGCAGACGGTACTCAAACGCTGATTCCGATCCCAGGTGGCTGACTTCTACGATACAAGAATACAAAAATTGATCCCATGGTATGACATATATCACAATTCTAGTGAGAGATATGTTGAAAAATAGCGCAACAATTGCTGTATCTGTTTCAATAAATCTTTCCGTGCAATTGTGCTTTTTTCTGTAAACGGCCCCAGGGAAAATCACTTTCTGGACGGCCTCGTAATTGGGGCCGAGTGACCAAAATTTGTATAAGCACTTCTTTTGACGTTATTAACATGATGGAAGAAAAAAATTAACTTCTTTATCTGCCCCCATCAGAATGTTTGCTTGTTAGCTCATTGCATGTGTGGGCAGAATGTGATGGTTCCCGAAACGAAAGGGGCTGGGTCCTGAAAGTGTTTAGTTTTATCTAACCGTGGTAAAGAATTATCTTTTATTGCATATAAGCTGCCTTCAAAGAAATACTTCGTCATTATTCATATTAAATCCAAGTGGTATTTTGTACATGAGTACTATTCCTGTTGTTCACCGACTAATAGACACAGGTACACGGATAAACAGATGTAAACACATAGTGCGAACCGTGCGGAGAGAGATTGCAGCGTGAACTGACTCGCTTTCCGTACCAAGCGAAGGTAGTTTAATCGACGTACACCTAACTTGTAAGCAGAGTAACCAAACACAGGATTTTGCTTATTACTAATTACTGTAGGTCTATACAAACTGTACGCGTATTCAAGTTATAACATTTATGAGGTTCAAACCTGTCTTCGGACAGTATTGATCAGGCCTAGGCATTAATAACTCAATCGAGTCACTGCAGATTTCCCCTTAACTCTCCACTCCACCTCCCCCGGCTGAGACGAGTAGACAGGATTGCTCAGTGAAGGATTGTTTACGGCATGCATCATAGCTTTTACGAACTTTCGGCTCTCGCTGGTCGCCTGAAATCCATTGCTGATGCACAGTCCCTACTGTGCGTTTGTTTATAAGGCAGTCTAAGCGAAAAGGGACAAGGACGGGGGTTTCAGAGTCCCGTTCCACTTCCCCGTTGTACTCAGGACTGGTATTGACTAAGCAACAATCTACTATGTGTTGTAAATGTAATATTTCGTGTTCAACTTTTGCACATAACACATCCCTCGGTATGTTTAGAGGGTAATTGCTAACTGCACAATAGTATTAACATCGCTATTGTAGTATAATCATCAACAGTGTACGACAGTTCACTTTTAAATTCATGTTAAATTTCGTATTCTGTACAAAATCACTCCAGTTTTTACATTGTGCACACAGCTGGTTTTGTAAATATAACTGGTAGTAGACCTTAACCGCTCCTGTAACTCAGAGCTAATAGGCCGTGTTCCGTTCCTGGATGTGATTGAATTTGTGATGGACAAAGTAGAAGTAGAAAGTTTTTACGGAATACTTCCAATTCTCTCTTACATTCCAACAACACTCTTTACTTCCTCCTCATTTCACCTATCACCTTCAGTAGTTAAAAATAGAATCAGGTGAAGGGCTTTATCAGGTACTCCTCTGGGGATGATACCTTGCCCTGCAGGGCAGAGGGAGGATGGCCTACCTACCAAACGCTGCCGAATGGCCACCGTTCGGAATTGAAAAAAAAATCATTACATATAGGCTACATAGTGCCCAGAATGGGCCGATGTAAGCCGAAGTGCAAGAATCCGTTCCGGGTCCGACCTTCGTAAGCTAACAGCGTATTCCGAATCTCTCCGGACCGGTGGACAACAAAAACGTCACGCTGCGGCGAAATAAGAACAAAACTGATGGAAGGTTCGATGGATGTCATGGCGGCTGTATAAGTTGTTGTCTGTGCTACACTAGCAAGATTTTGCGAAATTTCCGTACTGTCATCTCGTTCAAAGAAAAGAGAGCATAAACAATTTATTTCTTGAACCGGTGGTAATAACTGGTCCGTTGACATGTTCGCTCATAAGCCATTAACATGTTGTTTTTACGTTGTGCTCATTACAAACAATACAGCAGAACTAAAGCAGAACACACTGCCATGACACAACAGTGCACGATGTCATTCGTCTGCTAATTCCCGCCCTACACAAGAACCAATCAGATTCACTGATGGCGGCTGATGGAGACTGTCACTACCTCTGCAAGCAGATGGAACCGGTGCGACACCGGTGGAGCATCAGTGACGCCATCGTTGAAATTCGGAACACCGTGATGCCATCAGATTGCTCAGCGCTGAGATTCGGAATACGCTGTAAGCCAAGCGTTAGATTTTAGCAGACTTGGAGTCTCTGAGATGGCTGAGTCATGTCACGCATGTGATCTGGGTTCGAGTCACGGTCAGATCTGTGATTTTTTATTGAAAAATTCGTAGTGACACTTGTGGCGGACAAGGTCGCAGTTGAAGTTTTTCTCGGAGTTCTCTAATTTCCCCATATTAGGCAACAACATCGTTCCCTCCGCTCTCCATTCTGTTATCATTCCTTAGCATTCCCCGACCGCTGGCTGCCTACGCACGAATGGGGTGGTCTACAAATGAGTGGAACTTACTCTCTGCTCGAAAACTTGATACTCAGCGGACTTTAGTGTAGTCAGATGGTATGAGTTTGGAATGAACCTACCTGGGGTTCGGTATTAATGTTATCTCAGATAAAATCAGTGCTAGGGATTCACCTTCCTCTTCAGGATGATGATAATGATAACAGCAGAGTTGATAGAGAATTGATGACATATTACACCGTTCATATGTTCAGTCACATCACTATCCAGTCTCCTATCGGCATAAACTGAACATTTCTTTTTTATTCTCAGAATATCTTCTGCATATTCTTCGTAGGGGATTTATCAATGCTTGTTATTTCGCCTCTGAATCTCATCCTAAAACTCGCTAAGTAGGTTCATTTTAATTAAACTACCCGCTACAATCCAACATTTCTTCTAGTGTACACTAGATGCTTGGCTGTCTTTGTTAAAAACGTGAATGAATGAATGAATGAATGAATGAATGAATGAATGAATGAATGAATGAAGTGCATTTACTGATACACAATTATACAAACTCATGTACACAAGATTCTTCGCGCGAGCTCGTATGGCCATTCGTGTTATAACTATGCACAGTTTGAATCTTCAAAGAAAACAAAAATAATACTACTAATAATAAAATAGTAAGACAACATTAATTATTATTACTACCGTTATCATTCATTATCACAATTACAACTAATATAACTTCAAACCAAATTTCACAAAAATAAAAAAAATCTTAATATGAAAGAAAAAAACACACAGTGAAACATATATATATACATATATATATATATATATATATATATACAGGGTGTTTAAAAAATACTGGGCATAATTTCAGGTATGTATTTCGCACATGTAGACAATCAAAATAGTTCATTACAACATGTGTCCGGAAATGCTTTATTTCCGAGTTATGGCCTTCACAACATTGAAATTCACCGGAACGTTTTTCTTTCCGCAGGTCGTTGTCGTCAAAAGAGACATTAAGAGGGCACTCTGACAGTTCATTCCGAGGCGAAGGTTACATTCAGTGTTGTGTAGGCGGTAGACTGTGCGACATGTATTCAAATCAAGAGCTGGCAGAGATACACTTCATGTACGGTAAGGCGGACGGCAATGCTGCGCTGGCTCGTCGTTTGTACCAGGAGAGGTACCCACAGCGACAATGTCAAGATCGGAAGACATTTGTACGTCTCTATTACGTCTGTGCGAGTATGGAAAATTTACTCTCCTGGTTTGGGAAGGGGACGACCAAGATCTACAACTCCAGAAGTACAGGAGGAGATTCTGGAGGCTGTGAACATGACTCCTACTATCAGCACACGAAGGGTAGCGTTGCAAGTCAATGTTCCTCATACGACTGTCTGGAGACTGTTGAAGGAGTAGCCTATCAATTGTATCCTTATCATTTGCAACGTGTACAGGCCCTGTCACCAGCAGATTACTCTGCACGAGTTAGGTTCTGTCAGTGGTTCTTGCAGCAGTGTGGTGTAAATCCGAACTTTCCTGCCTTAGTATTATTTACAGATGAAGTACAGTTCACACGAGATGGCATAACAAATTTCCACAATCAGCATGTATGGGCGTATGAAAACCCACGTGCAACTGTTCCATCTTATCACCAGGTGCGGTTCTCCCTCAACATGTGGGCCGGTATCATTGGTGATCGATTAGTTGGACCCCATGTACTTGTAAACAGACTTACGGGGCAGGCGTACACAAACTTCCTGGAAAACACCATACCTCATGTTTTAGAAGACACTCCATTGATCAATCGTCAACACATTCACTTCTTGCATGATGGCGCTCCTGCACACTTCAGTCGTACGGCTCGCCGGTACTTGGATCGAAGGTTTCCTGATCGATGGATAGGTAGAGGTGGCCCAATTGCTTGGCCTCCACGCTCACCTGATCTGAACCCTCTCGATTTCTACTTGTGCGGCCATTTAAAATCATTGGTTTAATCGTCTCCGGTGCCTGTTTTGGAATCCCTTCGGAATCGAATTGTGGCATGTTCTGAGGACATACGCAATACTCCTGGAGTTTGGGATCGTGTTCGCAGGTCAATGAGACATCGATGTGAGGTCTGTATCCAAGCAGGATGTGGACATTTTGAACATCTTCTGTAATGACAACGACCTGCGGAAAGAAAAACGTTCCGGTGAATTTCAATGTTATGAAGGCCATAACTCGGAAATGATACATTTCCGGACACATGTTGTAATTAACTATTTTGATTGTCTACATGTGGGAAATACATACCTGAAATTATGCCCCGTTTTTTTAAACATCCTATATATTATATATATATATATATATATATATATATATATATATATAAACAATGCAATTCAATTCTTTATTGAAACTGCAATAAATAATCCAAGTGATAAGTATATAGAAATACATAAAATATATACACACGCAATAAAAAAACAAACAAACAAATAGAAAAAACAATAAATACAAAAAGAACATTATCCCCTAATTACCTCATTTGCTCAGTGTTAATACTATTCATTACAACACTAATAAATAACTCTTCCCCTTACTTCCTCGGCCTCCTCCCCCTCGGCCAGTTCCACTCTCAGCTGTCGAACTTTTTCCATAAATTTTCCCACACTCTCACAGAATTTAGCGTTATTTAATATATCGTACACAATATTTGCCCGTCACTGAGATCTAAACTAAAACTAGAACAATTAATTTTTATGTATTCTTTACCCTGCCATCAGCCACACTATCTGTCCGTAGATTGATATGACGCGACTCCGCTTTCACTAGGCACCTATTTACACAATTTCATAACAGGTCCTTTGTGAAATTATTTCAAACAAATGGAACCATTATTCAACTTTTTGACTAATTTCGCATAACGAATAAAAATGGAGCCTCATTAATAACTTTCAAGGATATGAACAACATGGGGATTAGTAAAGAGATATTGTCCATACTCTGTCCATAAAATCTGGGACTTCTCCAATTATTAATTTGACTCGAATAACCGGAATAATTTCAGTGGTGCTTTTCCTTCATTAAAGGTAACATTCGTATATCGAAAACTCCTCCGCTGTAGCATCCAACGAAACCGAATTAGAATAGAAGTAGTAGAGATTTTATTTCCTTCTACAGGATGACCTTGAGCCATCTTGACTACATGTCAAGTCCCGTCATGAATGTGCAATGAAAATTTATAATTCTTGCTCGAAAGAGAACGAACTAGATTAATTAGAGAGAGATTTTGATGATATTAATATTGACGATGTTGTTTATATATAAAAATGTTTAAAAAATAGATAAATTTAGTTGCTCATAGCTTTGTTATTTTCTTACAATCTTAACAGCTCTGAGCTGTATTCTGGAATATGTCATATTTTTTATGATTATCCCTTCAACTGATGTATTGTCACAGGTCTGTTCAAAGACAATCTTTTCTTCAGGTAGTCCCACATCAACTATTCCGCACGGTTAATATCTGGCGATCTTGCAGGCCAAGTTACGTGCAATTATTTATTGATAACAGGCCACAAAAAATGTTACGTAAAATGTCTTTCTCTGAATTAAAGATGTGAAGAGGTGCACTGTTCTGCATTAATGCGAAAATTTCTATGTCTTATTGTCGTAAAGTTTGTATTGCATGATCACGAGCTATATTCAAATGCTCATTAAGTGTAACAGTAGACCTATTAATAAGAGTATGATCCTCTTAGTTTATGAAACGACTTAAGAATTCACACCAAATGATAACATTTAAATAATGAATTCCTTATTGGATGACTGTGGTTAATCGAAAATCAAAACTCAGAATTCCTATGAATATTTATATAACCATCCAGTTGGGAATGCGCTTCCTCATTCCAAAACATACTATGTATCAACCTAAATTTGAGCTATCGTTCGCATAACAAAATCATTTCGTTCAACTTTATCGTTGTCTTTCAGTTCAAAAAATTTTTCATTTTGTATGGCTACAGTACGATATTCGTCATACTGTTGTGTTCCTCAACTCCAGACATCTTGCTACTTTATTGAAACTGTATATTCATAATGGTTATTATAAGCAATATTCTGTGATTCTTGAAAAATTCCAGTCATTGTTACATTTGTTGCCACTCTAGATGTTTCTGATTTCTTTGCATCTGTAACAAAACCAGTTTATTCAAATTTTGATACAAGATTCTGGAAAGATCTCGAACTGCATGGAACATCTTTCAAACTATTATGGGTACAAAACCGTTGAAAGACTGCTGAAAAACTGCGTTCGCATATGTAATAACATTGAATAAGTTCGATACGAGTTTGCATTGGTAACATAATTTTTTTTTCATAAATAAAGTAGTAGTAATAATAATAATAATAATAATAATAATAATTATTATTATTATTATTATTATTATTATTATTATTATTTCTTTAATCTACAGAAAGTACCAATTCAAACAGAATATTACTGTATGCACAAGAATAGACAAATTCGTTACTATGATAATCTCATTACCGAAAATAAGGAAGAAAATGAGCAATTAAATTACCTCTTACTGAAATGCCCTATATATCGAACGCGATTTTGAGGTGTCCCATTTACATGCCTACAAATGGCTGTACCGATTGTGTATAAAAATGTCCAAGGAATAAGCAGCTCTGGTTTCCATGGGAACACGACGTCTATTTGCTGAGCTTGTGGTGGGGAGTACCAAATGGAAACGAGACGCATCCGGGGTGTGAAATAGTGGGAAATGAGCATCGTCTAGGCGGACACACTGTCGCAATTCTAACTTCAGTGTTCCGCTCTCAGAAATTCGCTCGCTAAATCTGGACTATATGGTTATTTATTTATCAACGAAACCAGCTGCGTTGTGTCAACTTTTAAGACTGTAAGGAGAGTAGGAAGCTCTAAGGAAGGAAGTTTGAACGGCTATTTTGTCATGAATTCAGATAGTCACAATAGAGTCAATAATTTTGTAAACTACTACTACTACTAATACTACTAGACAGAGGACGGGCACTGGAAAGTTTTCTTTTCTCAATCGTACTATCAGGGACTGGAATGCTTTACCTGCAGACTTACTAAAGGCTTTACCAATAACCAAAAATGTATTTAAAAATAGACTTAAGAACTTTACTAACAGACGGTAGTATATTATACGCACTATTTAAAGGGTGTAATTGATATTTTGTTATTTGAATTGTTGTATCAGTGAGGAAGTGTGTTGTGTCAGTGAAGTGTGAAGTGTGTGAAAAGTATGTGAACAGTGAAATGATTTTGAAGTGTTAGTGAAATCAGGATAGAATCAGTGCAGTGAGGGAGTTGACAGCGAAATAAGTGTGCAGAAAGGTACTTGTGCAGGTATGAACCTATCACACTCGTGGGTCTTAGTTCGAACTTAGGGTTAAGATACAAATTAGATTTCCTTTAAATGTTATTTTAAGTGATCGTGCTTCATTTAATTTAGGATGCTCCTTGTTGTTTTATTATTATTATTACTCGTATTATTATTAATCATTATTATTAATCATTATTATTATTTATCATTATTATTAATTATTGTTTTTTATTAGTTGTGTTTATTATTAATTGTCATTATTGAGTGTAATTAGTTACCACTGCCACCGGGTATACACCCATTTGCAATGTGAATAAATACATACATACATACATACTACTACTACTACTACTACTACTACTACTACTACTACTACTACTACTACTACTACCGCCACCGCCACTCCTACCGCCACCGTCACTAGCTACCAGGGGCGGCTTTCGAAGAGGGGCTGCGGAGCTGCAGCACCCCCAGACATTTGTGGCTCTTGTCTCGTTTTATGTTGTGAAATATATTTATTATACAGTCTCTATTTAGCGGTTCGAATTTTTTTAAATTCCGCTCTCATTGCCATGCACGCAATCGTTAGTGAAGTCACTTTCTCCTCTGGTGCTGCCAGAGCGAAGCCAGAAACAAGGACTATGGGTGAAGCCACTTCCTCCCCTGGAGCTGCCAGTCTCGTCTCGGATGCTTTGCGCCGTTGCTTACGGGATTACACAAGCTGGCGCATAGCATGATCGAGAGTAGGTCTCTGTGAGTCATGACAATTTCTGCCGCTAGGTTCGCCTCTCTGCCCTATGAAATGATGAATAGTACCATTACAAAGCATTGTGCATCGTGAAAATAGTTCGATTAATTGTGCATTACTGATTGAGTACGAATATTATAAATATGCCAAGCATATTACAATGCTATTTGAAGTTTGTTCAGCTAAGTTATATTCGAAAATTGTCTGTGTTTTGCTATGTGAAGAACTCTGTACCAACAGGTCGTATCTTTATAGGTTAAGGTAAATGTCAAAGTTCTCTCATATAACAAGCAATGCTATGTTAAAAGTGGCGAATTGCATTTTCCGACTCTCGAATGATGTGACCCGAAATGTAAAATAATTTCATGCATTGTTTCACTTACCAAGCATTACTGATATAGGCCTAATGAAAATGTGAATGACGTGATGTAAACATTGAAGATAATGTTGTTACTGTTTTCCCTTTCTCTTTTAGAAAATACCGACAAAAGTAATTAATTATCTTCATGCTGTACTTATTAGGTAATTAATGTGTATTTGTCTGTATTTTAGACCTGTGTATTGTTACGTAATTATCAGTGAATCAGGTTAGAGAACTTAACAAGGTTAGTATGAGATTAGGTAATGCACCTCAAACTGTAACTAATTTAATGGCTGCTGCCGAAATAGGCTGAGGTGGTTATCGTGTGAAACAAATTATATCTGGAATATCTAGTTTTATTATATACGGATACGTAAAGTTTTTTTTTTTTTTTGTTTTAGCATGTGTTTGTAATTTTGTGAGGTTATGTCTAGCCTAATTTCTTTTTATTCTTGTATCATTACCAATACATTAATTTATTTTATATTCATTTCAAGTGTTACATCTATGGTGGCAACTCTAATTATGTTAGGATATGAAGTAACAGTATATATTCAACTTCATCATTTGCTAAAAATTAAAGAAAACTGTATGTGTTTGACTCATTCCATCGTCATTTCTTCTTATGTATGTGAACCACGTTCGTTCTAAAAGTGCTACAATAAATGAACACTATAGACAACGTGATGGAACAATTTACAAGTTACTGTTAAAATGCTCAACATTTTCAAGTGGTGCTATACCCATTGTTTCAAAATGTACATACATATTTTTACATTTCTATAAGAGGTGTCATAAATTATTTCAGCATATTTGTAAATTCTTCAAAATTAATCCTTCTAATTAATACCATAAAGTAATGAAATAATATAGCCTAGGCCTATATGTGATTTTATACTACCGGTATTGATGTTGATCTTGGTAAATTAATCCAATTTCACAGTGTTGTCTTTTATATTGTGGTTCATAACAATTATAACAGTATGTACGTGGAAATGTTTTTAAAATAATAAATTCTAGCTCATGATTTTAAGTGGTCGTTTCAATGGGAGGTTATATTGGAAAGGTGGTCACAAATGGATAATTTACTGCAAGATACAAGAACTGAATATAAGTGAGTGTTCCGTTGAAAGTGAAAGTGAAAATTTCGTTTTACAAGAGCTAAGTAGGCGTACACGCACTAAAATACTACAGAGTTTACTATTACTATGCTCAATAGATTAATCAGTAGGCCTATAGAAATGTTTTCACCACTGCAAGAAAAAATTGCGCAATAATTATACTTCTCAGTTATTGTGACGTCCGTATTTTTTTTTTAAAGAGAGGGAAAAGTTAGGCCTTCTTGCAAATGCGTAATTATGAATTCAAGGAAATTAAAGATAATGCAGTACCTTAATTAGTTGCAATATCTTATTTAATAACAATATTAATAATATTAGGTGAAAAGGGTAGGCTATAGTGCGTATATATAAGATGTCAAGTTAATTTATTTCCGGAAATGTTTGGTGTATGAACTGAAGTACAGAGCAGACAGTCCCTCAGTTTATATGTAATATGTTTTAATATGAAGAATGACAGCCTTTTATTGTAATATAATTGAGGAGTAGAAGTTTGCAAATTACGTCTATTGTCCATAAAATATTGTACGAAGCATTTAATAAGCAATGATGAGTCCTTTAAATGTCCCAAATGTCAATGTCTTTTAAGTGTTCTGCTATGAATATATAGGGCAGAACAGCGCTCCGAGCGGCGGAATTGGCATTACGAGGGAACCACTTCAGACTCGTTTTTCAAGCTCTATGCGCCAGCTTGTATAATCTCGTAAGCAACGCTTTGCGCGTTAGTTTTACCCCTCCCTCTACTGCCCCGGCCATGAATACAGAGTTTCCAGAAGCTGCAAAATTTACAGCAGCTTGTCAGTAGCGCGCGCGCAGTTTTAAATACATTTTCTTTAATGTTGTGAGTATAACAAGTGCAACAATGTTTAATTCTGTACAATATTTACAGTCTATTCAGTTCAGTACCTTAACAAAATCAGGAGAAATGTGAAATTAAGTGCCCATCAGTTGAATCTTATAATGGAAAGAGCCGCTAAACAAAATACAAAGGCTCGCATATTTTTTTTATAATTTTACCAGTATCCCTGCTTTCTTCTCTCGATCTCCATAAGTCTGTATTAGATTAATGTGTTTCAAAGACAATTCCATCAGCTGGGGCAACAAGATGGATTTAAAATAAGAACAGTAAATGTTGTTCAAGAAAAGAAGGAGCCATTGCTAGAATGTTTTCAAATCATAATGGAATCTAAAACATCTAACATCATCACAATAAATGAGGCAAGCGCCCTGGTGCGTACTCTTGAATATCCTGAATTCAATTTCTGGCTCAGTTATTTTTTTTCATTTATTGATGTATCATGTATATATATTATACAACCAACTACAACATCGCCAGTTAGATATTTCTAAGATTCAAATCTGCATATAAAAATTAAATTTTGGTTTATTTAACGACACTCGCAACTGCAGAGGTTATAACAGCGTCGCCGGTGTGCCGGAATTTTGTCCCGTAGGATTCTTTTGAATGCCAGTAAATCTACTGACATGAGCCTGTCTCATTTAAACACAACTTACAAGATAAGGCGCATGGAACTAATAAATAAAATAAGTTGCTTGGTTTATTTTTGCATGCAGCCCCTCTTAATTCAATACCCACGAGCCGCCACTGCTAGCTACTACTACTGCTGCTACTACTATTCTACTACTACTACTACTACTACTACTACTACTACTACTACTACTACTACTACTACTACTAACTACTACTACTACTACTACTACTATTACTATTACTATTACTATTACTAGGTAAAGGGAAACAAGAAGTTTCGAAGATTGGCCTTATGTTCGTCTTTAGGTGAACGAAAACCAGTAGAGAAGGGTTACGTCCTCTTTGGGCTCGTTATAAATTACTAATTCCACTTGACTTCGAAACAATTCACCACTGTTTTCGCCGTAATTTTGATCAATAATATACAAAGGTATGTCCCAGGCATTTACCTCAAATTCCGTAAACGGAAGAAGTTGCTCATATGTATTGCTAACTAGAACATTTAAGATACCAATTTTCTAACTCAGTGCAGATCATAAACATGAGTTAGTCAAGCAGAATTAGCTCTCTGCCTCAATTAGATCAATAGTATATATCCGGTATAGACTCGACATCTACCCCAAATTCAGTGAACTCGTAAAGTTGCATATTTTACTGGCTAAATTTTTTTCCATACCAATTTTATAATTCAGTTCAGATCATACGTGGGTCACTCAAGCAGGTTTAGCTATTTGTGGCGATCCCAGTTTTGTGGAATAGAGGAAACCTGCGAAGTAATGTGAATTCCTTTATTCACACCAACAATGGAACAATCTACATATCTTCTACATAATTTTTTAAAATGAAGTTCTGTAATCTAGGACATTATTTACATGTAGGTCTATGTTATCTATTTACGCTGTGTCTTTCTCATTAAAGTGGTCGTTCTAAGTTGTATCGATCAGAAAATTACTGAAAAATGTGTGCAGAACAAACTCGCATTAGTCACGTGAATGGGACAGTGCTATAGTGAGAATTTGTGAGGCAATTAATAAAATGTAATAGACTGTTCTATTACAAGACACGTCTCAATAATTAAAAGAAAACATTATCTATGGTTATGAATGAAAATTAAGTGATAAAGTAATTAAAATTGTAGATGAATATTCGCTAACCGAAGTTCTGATCGGTGACATTCTGAACATTCTTACTATTAGTCGAGATGATAATTCTAGTGAGAGTGGTATAATGACACATTCCCATCTTCACGACACTGCCTTCAGAGCAGATGTACGTACGTACGTGGGCCTTGGTACTGTGATTTGTAAGAATATATATTTTTTTTTACTAACTTGTGGGACTATAGGCTTTACCATATTTCATTATTGGGTTCGTGATTTATTCTTAAATAACCAACCATCTTCTTCAGACACTTCGCTTCTCAGGTCTTGATTCCTCATTTATTTTTGATTCCGATGAATTTGACGAATGTAAACGACGGGGTGCAGATGAGTCCGGCTGCTGCAGAGATCTCACTGTCTTATCGACTGCAGGGGACGTGTCGTGCCGCAGTATAAATAAGATGGAGTATCTAGGATTCCCAACGGAACAAACAGTGTGGAGCTGCTGTTTAACGACGACACTGACATTCGTGATAGATGGGGAGCGTGATGAGTGATGAAAGGCGTGATTGATGCGTGTGTCGAGGATTGAGCTCGTACACCGCAGGTTCCAGGGTCATTCCAAAAGCAATACTGTCACGTTTCTCAGGTGAAATACCTCACCTTATACAGAACATTCAAATTTTTCAATGAAGAGGCCGTCATCATTCACTTATCTAAGTGATTTGAGGTGAGAACCCGAATTTTATTTTATGTTTTAAGAAAAAGTACAAAACTTGCTCTTTAAAACAGTATATATCTATATTATAGGGAATATCTATGCAGATAATCCTTTAAATATGACGGCGCATGTAATTCATACATCTTTTTAATGCAGTTTTCTGTAAGTTAAGAGTTTTCAATTACGTGGATTTTTCTCTGAAACTATTGAATCTATTAATATAAAAGTTTCACATTGTTTTCTGCAGCGTGTATTCTACAAAGTTTACCTACAGGTTTATGAATATCATTTACATAACATAAGGAAATAAAAATGTATGCATTGTAAAAAATGGCAAAAATGGTTAAAATATAATTTTTTGTTTCACTAAGTGTGAAATATTTAACTAAATATTGCTTTAAAATTTAGAATGTAAGTAGGCCTACTGATACTGCAAGAAATATGAGTGAAGAGTGTAATATGTAATGTGCTCTTAATGTTTGAGGGACATTTAGCGAAATGAGAGAACAAATTATCAGTAAGGATCTTTTTTGCACTTGGTGCATAACCATGGCCATTTTTATTCCACTCTAAGCAATAAAATTCTAGAAATATTAGTACTTAAATGCTTTAATTATACAGGTATAACTACCCAGTATCCTTGACTGAATTTCACTGTAGAAGGAATATGGTATCGATCTCTAATCTGATTACAGCGCAATATTCGTCGGAGTACCTAGATTCATCCTATTATTCTTTTCACATAATGTGTTCATTGTCACCGTATCGTCATCTTATTCTCTCTGAATATAGTATGCCTATAAATACAAAACATACATCTGGAAATTTTGTAACGGACATTAAATAAATAAATATCGTTTTTCATGGTCTAGAGGTTACAAAAACATTAAATTATGGTTTATTTAACGACGCTCGCAACTTCCGAAGTTACATCAGCGTCGCCGGTGTGCCGGAAGTTTGTCCCGTTGGGGTTCTTTTACATGTCAGTAAATCTACCTCGAGCACAGAAGGTGAACGCTATATCGACTGCGCTACCCACGCCGATTAGATGTTACAGTGCTTGACTTAGGATCCAAGAGTAATGTGTTCAAACCCGGCCGAGGATGATGGATTTTTAAGGGCAATAAATGAAGGGTTCACAGCCATAGTGGGCCACGCGCCATTTATTAAAAACGGAGAAAGCAAGGGTTAAAGTTAAGTGAATACCACAGTTTAATGAATATTTATATGTCATTTAGTTTTAATGTGTATACTTTATATTACTTGCTATATGTTTCCATTGAATTATGGTATTAACTTCATTTTAACTCTTGTTTTCTACGGTTTTAGTAAATGGCGCTTGGCCCACTATGGTTCTGAACCCTTCAAATGTCCTTAGCATGACTTCCTTCCGAAAGCAAGTAAAGCTTGGGTCTCATATCGTAGATTTACAGAAAGTAAAATAACCCTGATCTGATATATAGTTCCAGGCAAAATTTGCAGGACATTTCTCATCCACGTTGAAATTTAGAGATAGCCCATTGACCTTATATGACTGGTCTAAATGCAAGTGAATTTACCCAGACTCTCTCCGTAAAAAATATTTTTTTTATTAATCTTTGGCGAAAGCGAATGGGATTCCTTTTCGCAAGGCCACTTTTCAACCTGTATTCCCTGGGACTGAGAAATGAGGTGAGATGAGAGATCGCTATAAGTTAATTGATAGCCTGGAGAAGCGAGAAAATCCCATCTTACCCCCTTCTCCACCACAAGTAGTTTTTCGTGCTTTCATGACCTTGAAACCAGATAGAGGTTCTATGGTCGGTACCACGATCCAACCGACTTTTATTTCCGGGAAAGACCAGATACTCTATTTGATAGAGGTTGAGTAAAAACCAAGGCCGTTCTTGGAGTTTTGGTAAAGAGAAAAATTATGCCACCGGGTGACCGGGGACTGAATCCGTCACCTTCAGTCCGTAGTAAGTTACTCTACCAACTGAGCTACCCTGCCGCCATTGAGATTCCGGAGGATCTTGAGAAAGATAATCACTTTTACGAACTTTGTGACGGATAATATCGCAGAATTAATATTCAGAGAAGGGTATTGGCCAACTTTATGCTATTCCTAACTCCATAATACTTTCTCATTTTCATTTTCGTATAGCATTAACTTTTAAACTTTACAAATATTGCGTTCTTTGCTATATTCAATTTATTTAACTTCGAAGTTCATTATTTGAAATTCGACCGAGACTTATTGCTTTTAAGAAGAAATGTCTCTGAAAGACTTTTATAAGAGTAAACGAAGATAAAGCAGGAATCAGCAGAAAATATACATGGTGTAAGGAGTATAAGTGCCGTCCTTTTCACAGCCGTAGGGGAGGGTCTACAAGATCAAAAAATGTCCATACAACATAGTCAAAACTTGATAGTTTTCCCAAAAAAAATATTTCTTCTCTTATTTTATTCGCGTTATACTGCTTATATCGTTAGTAAAATTACGAAAACAATTACATCAGTAGGTATGTCTAGCAAAGAGCTAATATTTGTTTAAATACATATTTGTGTGTTCTGTTACGTTTTCGTGAAATTAAATAAAATTGCATTCTTAAATTTGTTAATATTCTGGCGTGAGAGACGTGGTAACGTGTTCAGCAGGCAATACTCTACACAGACGTACGTGCAAGTCAGCTGAGTTCAAGCTCCCTGTCCATAAGTCTGCTGTCGAGCGGATAATAATTCGAAACCAAGTACAGTATTCGATAAACAACTTACAATGTAATTCACAGTTTAGGAATATCATATGTTATTGATTTATTAAGAAAGTCGTCGTAATTCAAGTAAGGCAAAAAGATGTACCGTCAATATTTTCCGCAATGAAGGTTATCTAATCGGCGAAATTTTGTAGCGATTTCTCAACGATTATTAGAAACTAAGAGTCTCTAGCCTCGTTTCGAAAATCACACAAACAGAAATTTCTTTAAAAATGGTACTGCTTATGGACGCGGGAGAGATTAAAATGTTGCATTTAAAAAAAAGTTTGTGCGATTTTGTGCAGTAAACCATTATTGTCTATTTTTTAGACGTACAATAAAAAAGGGACCAATATTGTTAAATAAAATGGAAATTTATCGTAAAGTTCTATTAATGAGATTTTAAGTTTACATTTGCTGATCGTTTTATGTAAACAACGGTCCGCCCCTGCATTAGAACAGAGCATCTGTTTTGTACCGGCATGTCTGTATCCGTTTGAGCTGTACTGTTTACTTGTAAACTCCCTCCTCTCCATCCAGCAACGTTCCCAAACGCCTAATATTGTAAACTTTAATAAATAATTAGCTAAATATTGCAATTAGAAAAAAATTACGACGTAATTTTTTCTTCCTTATGACATGAACGAATGTTTTCTTCCTTATGACATGAACAATCATCAGTTAAAATAATGACACATGCCAAACGCCTAATATTGTAAACTTTAATAATTAGCTAAATATTGCAATTAGAAAAAAATTACGAGGTCATTTTTTCTTCCTTATGACATGGACAAATGTTTTCTTCCGTATGACATGAACAATCATCAGTTAAAATAATGACACATACCCCTTAGAGGGCACAATAAATCAATAGACTGTACTTGAGGTTGAATGACTGACGAGTCCACAAGGCAAACAGAAAAATATTTATCCTTTCCTTTCTGCTATTTAAATTTATAGCACAGCAATAATAATTATATTTCTGACGAAAGTTTCACGTTTTACTACTTTGTCCTTCAGGGCAACCCCTATTTTAGGGGAAGTTTGTTTAAATTACCGGTTGTTTTGTAAGGTTGTGAAACTTGGATTCTCACTTTTAGAGAGAAACAGAGGATATGGGTGTTTGAAAATAAGGTGCTTAGGAAAATATTTGGGGTTAAGAGAGATGAAGTTACAGGAGAATGGAAAAAGTTACAGAACACAGAACTGCACACATTGTATTCTTCACCTGACATAATAATTAAGAACATTAAGTCCAGACGTTTGAGATGGCAGGGCATGTAACACGTATGGGTGAATCCAGAAATGCGAATAGAGTGTTAGTTGAGAGACCTGAAGAAAATGACCTTTGGGGAAGCCGAGGCTTATATGGGAGGATAATATTAAAATGGATTTGAGGGAGGTGAGATAAGGTGCTAGGGACTGGATTAATCTTGCTCAGGATAGGGACCGATGGCGGGCTTATGAACCTTCGGGTCCTCTAAAAGTCATTTGCAAGTAAGTAAATAAGTACGTAAGTAAGTGTCAACTAATAGGTTATTTAGCGTCGATGGAATCGGTGATAGCGATATGGTATTTGAAAGGTGAGGCCGAGAATTCGCAATGGAATTACCTGACTTTCGTCTTACAATTGGAAAAATCTCTGAAGGAAAAAGAACAAAGCTCAATAAAAAAAAAAAGTAACTGATGTCACAAAGTGCAAGACAAACAATCTATCTACAGGGTCTCCATTTCCATATAAGCATACAGAATACAGTCATAAGTGAAGTCAAATGACGATATAACGAACAATGCTTTAATTAATTATTCTGGTCAACGAAAACATTCGAACTCCCCTTTCACATCTCCATAAGACACAATGTCAAATTATTTCCTTTGTACGGACGCCGTTATTGTATTTTGTTACAACAAAAAGAACAAATGTCCCTACATCAAAATACGACCGATTGAACGAATTTATTTTGTGCATTTTCCGTTACTTAACTTTGCAACTGTATTTTGTAGCCTAATGGATTGTTCACCCATATCTTCCTGACCGTATGTAGTTCTTCACCTAGGGAAGTATTCTAAAAGCTTATACTTTGTCCAAATAGAATAATACTAATTCAGCATGGGTATGTAGGTTACTATTGTGAGTTCTTTTATGCATGTGGTGAAAAAGATTAAATGTATCGTTAGAAAACAGTTCTAGACTCTTGTATGCATTGGACATTCAGTGTATAGTGCATAGACGGTCAGGCGGGCAGGAATCGGGCGTGCCTTGGCCAGGGTGGCAAGTACTGGGCAGGCTTTGCTCTTAACATGAGGCAAAAGGAGTTCAGTGGCGGCCATTCAGTCGCTAATCTCCTAGTATAGGGGTTCTTAACCTGAAGTTCATGGACCCCTTGGATGGGCTTCAGGGTGAGAGTCATATAAAAATTAACATATTTATTCACAATATTATTTCAACGTAAAAAGCACAAGCTTATCTAAAATAGTCTCCCACTTCTTTTTCTTACATTTTTCTAATGAGGAGAGCATAGCTTTCACCAGATTTTCTAAGGGGTCTGTGACTCAAAAAAGATTAAGAACCACTATCCTAGTGGGATTGACAAGATTATTTTATCAGTTTATTTCAATATTATGTCTTTTAAAATTAGAGAGTTGTATTATTTTATAATATATTTACATTATCTAAACAACAAAATGTTTTGCATTATGTATTTTCGTTTATGTTTTTGCAATAATATTTAATTAAATATTTAATTACTTCATTTAAATTTGTCTTTACAAATCAGTTGTTTTTACAATATATTTACATTATCTACACAACGAAACGTATTATGATTTTGCTTTATGTATTGCCTTATGTATGTTTTGTTTTATATGTTTTGCAATAAGCAGGAAAATGTCTGAAACAATACCCTGGGTTACTTTACTTTTCTAAAAAAACTTACTTCATTGACGACGGATTGCTTTAAATTTTTTATAAGTTGCATACGCTCATCTCCAACAGTAGGCATTATTATATATTTGAGCATGCCTGTTGTTTTAATGTGACTCAAAGTTTTATTTTTTTACTATAACAGTGTCCACACACTAACTAAGCATTTGGCATGTTCGCCAGTTTGAACAGAAAGAAACCGTTCCTGTCATTGGAAATTTTGAATCACTTTAAATGTAGTGCTGGTATTTGTTCTGTTCTCTTTGTAAATAGTCCTCTTACTGTAGCATAAAATATTCCAATCTCCAGTAATGTCATACCTAGATAATTTATTATTCTACGTTTAATTTGTACTTCAGCAACTAATATTTTCTTTGTTCTTAAATTGTATAATAAATTGTCCAATATTTATTAATCAGGTAATGTTTTAGTATTCTGATTTTATTGTAACTGTAAATTTAATATTAATTGTCATTTAATTTTAATTTCAATTGTATTCTTGATATTGTAGTTCTAATCCCCTGATAGAGGGGAAGAGAAGGCCTGATGACCTTATCTCTACCAGATTAAATAATAAATAAAGAAAGATAAAAAGAAAGAAGTAAATAAATAAATAAAAAAGAAATAAAAAGAAAAAATGATAAATAAAGAAATAAATAAAGAAAAAAGAAACAAAGAAGAGGGAAGAAAAAAGTACCGGCAACTAAATAAGTAACTGAGTAACAAATAAGTAAGTAAATGAATGAATGAATGAATGAATGAACACATAAATGAATACCGCATCAGTAGATCTATCTATTTTACAAACCGCCAGCGATGTTACTTCTTTTACATTACGCGTGAATGCGCAACACTGTCTGTTCGCATTTGTAACAAGTTTCCAGCGCCCGTCCACCAAGTGTACGGGCGCCCAAAGTGCAAAATGCCCGCCGTGAGCACGTCTGGTCTAATGAGACAAACTTGCGCTGACTTTGTTCTTAAATTGTACTGTACACTTGTCCCAAAGAGTCGACGTACAATGCAAGAAAAACACATAAGAGTGAATATAATGAAGAAGATAATAACGAATAAAAATGTTATCTTTTGTCGAAGCCCTAAGTATTACTAATGAGTATGAGTTATTACATTTTTTTTATTAAAGGAAAGAATGTCACCGATAATGTGACAGAAAGTGCAAGTTAGACGTAAACTATCTAGGAGGATCCATTGTAAAGTGTTCAGTGCATAAAGTGGTTACTGATTTTTCTCGAAATGAAAGAAGTGACATACATAATAGTTTTGTTGTTGTTGTTGTTGTTCTTGTTTAGTCAACTGTCCGAAGACAGGATTGAACGTCAAAAGTGACACCAGTAAGGCATCACTCATGAGGTAACTATGTCTGGAGATAATGCAATAGGGTGGCCAGTTACTTTCCCCCTCCATTGCATACATCGCTGACTAGTAATAGATGCATACAAAGAATTGTTCTTCCTCTGACACATATCGTCAAGTGAGATGTACTGCCTGATAATAGATGTACAGTTCCAGAAAAAATAAATGGGCCGCCTATTTTTAATAAGTTCTCGATACAATGCATTGCGCATGTGAAGTAAAGAAGTGCGCCTATATAATTATGCACTATACTACTTGGTGGTCAGACTTGCGAAACTTGTTGCCTACATACATATGGACTGTCATCAAGACTCGGCCCATTACTTTTTTATGGTATTGTACATAACAACCAGAACCTCAATCAGAGATCTTATACATCATAGTCAATACGAAATTCAAGATTGCTGACAAGGTATGCCTACTGTACTGTATCGATAATATAAAAGAAACTGCTGTATTATTGGAGGAATTGAATGCTTGTTGTGTTGTAATTGTGCGCTTTAATAAACATTCAATATAACATAAATAATTTCCCTATTTCCAGAAGTTCGTTTTGGCGATATTTGACTGTAGTGAGATTTCCTGTGCATGTGTTTAGCATGACACTAGATCAACGCTGTAGTCCAAGAGACCGGATTCTTCGATCCCCAACCAAGTCGTGATGGAATTTTTGGTGAACAAAGCAGACGATACAGAGGGTTTATCTCGGGGTATTCCCGCTTCCCTTTATCATTCCGCAAACTTTCTCCACCTCCACCACATTTCATCTGCAATAGTAAAACAGGCTGGAGTGAGGTGTTGGGAATAGTACGGGTTTCCGATTCTGATATAAGAAGAGCTAGACCTCTGCATTCTCTTGAAAACGGCCGACCGAACTCGCCGATCACTCCTCGGTTGTGACGAAGGCAGCAGGAAAACGATACGCTCGAGCGCATATAGTCGAGAATTTATAATCGGTCGGTTGAAACGTTTACTCGGTCGATTGCGAGCGCACGAGGTTCTTGCACTACAATTACATCACTTTTTAATGCCTGATACCCAAAACAGCCTACCTAAGGAGTTGTTACAATTTTGTTTTTATTTCAGATAGCCTAGAATGAAAAATAGGAACATTTGAACATTAAAACAAGCAAACATAATTTTTAAGTAACACAATTCTTTAAGTGGAATAATGCTTTATAAGATATTATCAACAATGTTATTCAGCATCCATTTTGTCGAACTCATTATATCAGTAACGAAAATGTTTAATGCAGTTTAGTAAATATGTGATTGCATAAAAAGAACAGAGATTTTGTGATGCGTGTCAAATTTCTTCAAAAGTAGACATAATCTATTTCATTCACAGTATTTAATAGAAATAAATCAAATCTACATGTTCACTTTGCTTAACATTTTTACAATAGTGTATATTAAGAAATGTTCCATCGCAAAGAATGATTGACGTTGGAGCTACTTATGGTAAGGTGTATACAGATTCTATTATTCCACATTCAACGACCATATCACGAAATACCCAGAATGGAGCAAACAAAATTCGTGCTGACGTTATTCCAAAATTAAAAAAGAATCAATGGAAAAATTGCCATTTTGTTTTAAAATTAATAATTTTTGTTCAATCTTATCTGGAATTTCCTCCTTGGTTTTTTAATGATTTATTTAGTCCTGTGATATTACGAATGTAACACTGTTACCAGGGGCGGCTTTCGAAGAGGGGCTGCGGAGCTGCAGCACCCCCAGACATTTGTGGCTCTTGTCTCGTTTTATGTTGTGAAATATATTTATTATACAGTCTCTATTTAGCGGTTCGAATTTTTTAAAATTCCGCTCTCATTGCCATGCACGCAATCGTTAGTGAAGTCACTTTCTCCTCTGGTGCTGCCAGAGCGAAGCCAGAAACAAGGACTATGGGTGAAGCCACTTCCTCCCCTGGAGCTGCCAGTCTCGTCTCGGATGCTTTGCGCGTTAGTTTTACCTCTCCCCCTACTGCCCCGGCCATGAATACAGAGTTTCCAGGAGCTGCAAAATTTACAGCAGCTTGTCAGTAGCGCGCGCGCAGTTTTAAATACATTTTCTTTAATGTTGTGAGTATAACAAGTGCAACAATGTTTAATTCTGTACAATATTTACAGTCTATTCAGTTCAGTACCTTAACAAAATCAGGAGAAATGTGAAATTAAGTGCCCATCAGTTGAATCTCATAATGGAAAGAGCCGCTAAATAAACTACAAAGGCTCGCATATTTTTTGATGATTTATCCAGTATCCCTGCTTTCTTCTCTCGATCTCCATACAGTCTGTATTAGATTAATGTGTTTCAAAGACAATTCCATCAGCTGGGGCAACAAGATGGATTTAAAATAAGAACAGTAAATGTTGTTCATGAGAAGAAGGAGCCATTGCTAGAATGTTTTCAAACCATAATGGAATATGAAACATCTAACAACATCATAATAAATTAGGCAAGTGCCCTGGTGCGTGCTCTTGAAGATCCTGAATTCAATTTACGGCTCAGATTTTTCATTTATTGATGTATCATGTAGATATATTATACAACCAACTGCAACATCGCCAGTTAGATATTTCTAAGGTTCAAATCTGCATATAAAAATTAAGTTATGGTTTATTTAACGACACTCGCAACTGCAGGCGTTATATCAGCGTCGCCGGTGTGCGGAATTTTGTCCCGTAGGATTCTTTTAAATGCCAGTAAATCTACTGACATGAGCCTGTCTCATTTAAACACACTTAAATGCCATCGACCTGGGCCGAGATCGAACCCGCAACCGACTATGCTACCGAGACCGACTCTGCATATCAAGCTTTGTTAATGCCATACAGACAATACGGAACAGTGCACAGTTGAGCAGCGAGATCTGTGAAAATGAAAACCATAAAAAGCGTCGTAAGGTCGAAGGGATTCAGACAAGGGTTGCGGCAGCCAAGGAGGTGTGTGACCTCATTATCACACTAACACCCGATTCCAGTTCATAAGTCATCTGATATTATCTTCTCTTCTGTGTCAAGAAAAATTTGAATGCTACAAAAGCTCATTTCCTGAAAATGACCTAAATGTATGTGTGAAGCTTTTTCTAATGTTCTATAAAGACAAACTAAAAACGGAACTCACTGTGTTGTATCAGAGACAAGAATTCAGAAATATCAGTGACGCAGTGAAGCTCTTGCAGTTTCTTCTATCTGAGAACTTGCAGGCCTATTTTCAGAAGTTGTGGAACTACTACGCATACAGTAGCTATCACCATACCAAAGACAATTTCCGAACCAGAACGTTGCTTTTCGTGTTTGAAGAGAGTAAAATCCTATCTTAGAAATAGGATAAGAGAAGATAGACTGACCGCATTAGGTATGTTTTGCATTGTAAAGACTATGTTAAACGACATATCGGATTTTAATAAGAAGACGATTCAAAAGTTTGCAACCTACAAGGCAAGGCGCATGGAACTAATATTTAAATAAGGTAAGTTGCATGGTTTATTTTTGCATGCAGCCCCCCTGAACTAAATACCCACGAGCCGCCACTGACTGTTACAAAATATTATTATAAGTTAGCTGTTCCGTTCAACTAGAGGATAAACACGAACATATTTTTATATATTTTTAGTGCTGCTTATACTTTATATGTATATTATTATAGACAACATAGTTTGTTAAAATTTTATTTTATTTTATTAACTTCTTATTATATAAATATTTTATTGAATTTTTTTATTCAATCTAATAGCCTGTACATCATCTAGGTTCACTTAACAAGTGATAGGGTATCAGGTAGTTTAATAATTTCCATAGCGCATACAGTAAACACATCTGTCGAAGACACTTTTCAGTCTATGACACCCTTCATACGACCGAAACGACCGGTCGTCCGTGATGATTCGGTTGGTTGTTTTGCTTTCAGCGGAGTCAGGACACGTGGCAGCCAGCCTACGAAGCGAGCGACCGATCGCGCGTAATATCATGACTCTCGGTCGGTCGTTATTAATGACATGCAGAGCTCTATTCTGCACCCCTGGGACCTATCAGAGTACTCGTTTGAGGACGGGACTTGCTCCATCAAGGGCTAAGGCAGGATGGCCCATCTGCCAGTATCGGTTCAAGATGCCATCTGGCCACCTGTTGGATTTAGTCAACGCATATATAGGGCGCACAATGGGACTAAGCATGCCTAAGTGTAAGGACTCGTCCTGGGTCCGACCCTCAAAAAGCCAAACCAAGCAGTCGGAAAACCAAGCCAAGTTAGTACAGACAAACACAAGGTAAGGATCACACTCAGTACTTATGAAAGGGACAATAGGACAGCACATTGGCAACGAACAGAACCCACAACCGTGACTCTGAATAACCAAATTGCGCTTTAGACACTGCGTACATTCGGCCGGCGAATGTATATTTTTAAACTCCATTTTATAATGGAAATCTACCACTACGCCATTTGTCTCCCACTGTGCATCAGCCCTTGCTTGATGAACACTAGCTGTATAGAAGTTCGCGCGTGGGTTTAAAACTCGGTTCCGTTTGAGCGGAAGAAGTAGACGTGAGCAGAAGCCTGTTTCGTTGTGATGGCAACGATGCGGGTCACGTGGTTCAAATGTCGCGAACAATACCGATTTTGACGTCTCCATAGAAATATCTTTATTTGGCCGAGAAAGAAATCGTTTTCCCGGCAAGTAGCACATGTCCCGTCGTCTCTATAGTAACAGTTGCAAACATGAAATGCTTGGAGAGTTTCGTTTGCTTGACTGTGTATGAGGCAGAAGTTTTAATCAAGTCAATTAAGAAACATTTTCCCTTTCAGTGGCTCAGAGTTAGAGCGTGTATTTATCCCTCCGCGATTTCTGGTTCAGTCCTCCATGTTGTATGGTGTGATACTTGTGGTGGAAAAGATTGGAGAATCCGATTTTCATCCGGATTCTCACGTTAACCTCAACTTCAAAAATTTAATTCTACCAAGTACTCTTCATTCCATACTACATTTCTCCTAACTCTATAAGACTTTTACCTTATCAAAAGTATGGTCAAGTGCTCAGGAATATTCGGTAATATCGCAAGGAAGTGTTCAGCAAGATAAAAAGTGTCTCTATAATCCTCACTTCCGTGGACTGGTGAATGTTAGGATGTAAATGGCGAGGGTCGTTCAATCTTATGACTAGAGCCCGGGCATGTGAAACCTGGTTCACGATGTTAACTGAACACGAATATTTTGCTCTGTAGTAAGTAACAAGGGGCAGTTGGAGATATAGTATCTGTACTCTTGCTACAAACATGCAGATTGGAAGTACAATCGAGTGAAAAAATGTAACAATTAAATTTACAAATATAATACTTCTACGACATAAAATGTAATTTTTTTACAAAACGTTAGTTTAATAAATTTGCATAATCTAGACACTAGTTGCGACGTTCGGCATGTTCCCAGGAAACATAAAATACAGAAATTACAAATGAAAGTAATATGTACAATTGTGTGTATGTATGTATGTATGTATGTATGTATGTATGTATGTATGTATGTATGTATGTATGTATGTATCAACACTACAATTGGGTACCTATACACCCGGTGGCAGTGATAATTACGATAATAAAATTACAATAATTACAGCAATAAAAAATAAAATAAACGTACATTTAAATCTAACTATAAATAAATACAATAAACCTAAGACTATAAATAAAAACTATGCTATAATAACGTCTACAATATAAGCAAATGTAAACCTAACTGATTAGTATTTCTATTAAACCCAACTATTATCAACTTAAGTAATTACATATCACTTAATTAATTACATATCAACTTAATTAATTACACGATACAACTTTGATAATGACACTGCACCTACAATTAAATTTTCAGTCTAATTTTCTCAACATTTCCTTAAATGTATTGATTTTGAGAGAACCACCCTGAAAGATTGCCGCAGGTACTATTGTTCGGTTAAAACAAAGGAAAATTTTGCCACATCCATTCTTTGTTTTCTGCATTTAAACTTCCTAATATGATCAACCTTACCTAAGTATGATGTGTCACTAATCTAGCATTGATGTCGGTCTATGCTTTGTGTGTCATTTGTGCCTTAAACAATGCGGTGAGTCTGGTTTTTCGTCGCCTTGATTTGAGAAATTCCCATCCAGAGTCTTTTAATATCTGTTCGCCATGTCCCTTTCCCATTTTGAGATATTTTGCTCCGCTGCGTTGGACTTTTTCTATTGAATCGATTTGGTTTTGTCTGTATGGATCCCAACCTACTGCTCCATATTCCATAATTGGGTGAACAAGGGTTTTGTATGCTAATTATTTGGACCTTCAAATTTCATACATACATACGTAGTTTTTTTATATTCATTGCACTGAATTATGAAATACACATTCTAAGCGTATGAAATGCAGTATTGTTACAAATTGATGTATGTTCTTCCGCGTGATACCATTTGGTCTTAAAAGATATACACATATTCATAGATGTTCTTAATGCTTATGTGGTTCGCTTTATTTAGTAGGTATTTTATATTTTAACAACATAGTCCAAAGACTTTTTTTTTGTGAAAACAGGCATTGTCCAGCCAGGACGATGACAGTATTTACAAATACTCCATTCGTGTCATCTTGGAACATTTATCCTTACAATTTCAAACTGCAGTAGATTGGCAGTACTGCTTCTTACGTACACAGCAAAAGCCACCTCAGAGATAAATACTTTAGCACGTGAATTGTTGTATTAGTTATGGAGCCATCTTTAGGTGCAGAAGTAACCCATGGAAGAAACTTAAGCAACGAAAGGAGAAGAAGCAGGATATAATACATAAAAATATTAAAGGAGAGGTACACTTCAGCCACAACACAGTATTTTTTTCTTAAAACAACAGTTGTACACAATTGCCTACATTTACACATGTTTTTCTATGAAGTAATTTAAATTATAAAATAATGTATTTCAGCTTTCCCAAGAAATGGCATAATAAATAATTGAAGTGTCAACAACTCCCATGCCAGATAGCTTTTTGTTTCTCCTGAAAATTTATCTTTTTGGACTGTGGTTGTTTTTTTTTTAACCCTTAAATTTCAAACCGATCATCACTGATCATGTACAATAGTTGAGGTTAGAACAGTTTTCAAACAGTTGTCAAACCATCACAAATTCACTGCAGAAAGAAATCTACCGCTATTACGCATTAAAAAACGTAGACTTAGCACTTAACACACAATAAGGGCAGGTTATTGCATGAAAATGCACCATTGTGCATGTATGCTAAACACGTGTGAGGCCGAAGTCACACCTGGTCTTGCAGATAAGATAACAGTAACGCACTCTACCCCTCATGTACCGTATGCCACCTCGACAGCTCGTATTATCTACAATGTTAATAAATTGTCATCTACTACCATTAAACAGAAGTCGCGAAAAATTCAGTTTGACTAGCCTATTTGTACTTAATTTCATCCGTAAGTTGAACGCATATCTTAATTATTCTTATTGGACTTAATGTTGCTATTCTGTCTTAATGCTGTTAATATTTCTGAGCGAATGAAACATATCTCGTCTTCTCTTTTGTCCACGTGGAACAATTGACAAAATATGATTTTTTTTCTGTATTATAGAAAAAAAATCTCAAATTCCTATACAAATGTAGTGAGCGCAGAACGCTTTACACTCGACGTTCTCGGCAAGTTCACTGTGCAAGTGGACTTTCAATAACCGATTAATGTATGTGAAAAGTATGATTATTATTTTTTAAAGAAGAGTAAAGTTTAATGTGTGTGTTTAAGTTACTTGTTTAAGGAAGACAGCTAATTACCCTTCTTAGTAAAGTAGACCATTGCTAAATATGTGTCGTGAACGAAAGGAATCAAGCACGCCAGTCAGCAATGCCACATAATGCAGCGGATCCATCCTGAGGTCCGCCGACCACCGGGGATCCGCGAATGATTCGAAAGGGGTCCGTGGAAACAAGACACATTTTCAAATGGTTTTTAAGTGATTTTTGAGCAACAATTATGATTAACTCTTTTTCAATATCGTTAGAAATATAAAGGATATATTGACTCATGAATATTACAATTAAGGATATATTTTCCTCCCTGTAACTGAAAAACAACTGGGTGAAAACCTCTTCTTGGTGATCAAAGTGTGTGTTTGTATTATCTTCTGATTCGAGCTTAAAAATCGTGTTTCCTACAGAACGCTGTTGCAATCCTGGTTGCATGGCACGACCATGTCTCCCGATGTTTTCCGTATTGTAATATAGCACTTAAACGACATATGCAACAACATACTTCTATCGAGTGTATATTTTCTGCTTAAATCTTCTTGAACAAATATAGAAGTAAATTTAATGTTGAGATAAACGTATGACTTACTGTACCTGTTGATAAAGTTGCGACTTAAGAGTATCTACAATTAAACCATCTTTTCAAAACTGACAGCTGGAAGTTAATACCAACTATTCCATTAGTAACATAATGGTAAGCTTAAAAACTAATTTAATAAGTAGTAGGACGTAAAATGACACTGTATTTGGGCCTATGTATTTTAAGTTCATATTCAAGAGATAAAACTAAAATTTATTATCGCCACCAATTGATTATAGATATTTAATTCACTGCATTATGCAAATATAAAATATGTTGAACATGTTTATGGGACTAAATTATATATAACATTTTAGGAGATCTTTTAAGAATCCGTCAAAGTGAAGTATGAAATGTATACCAAGTCCGGTCTCTTCTTATGATAGGGAATTTCGCTTAGTATTCACTATCACTATTTGATAGCGTGGCTGTGCAAAAGTATAGGCTACTGGATTAAAATTTTCACTCCTTGTATACTATTTTCACTCCTTGTATACTTTGTTACCAGGTAGAGTGTAAGAGAAGGCCCTATGGCATTAACTCTGCCAGTATAAATAAATAAAAAAATTATAATGAAACATCGCTTAGGATTCAAGAAATGGTTTACAGAATTGGTTTTGTGGACTACGGAGCAGTCCATCTCAATTTTCCTCCTTCTATACAGATTTAAATCTTTAAGATATCGAGCTGCAATACAATAATTTGGTCAAGAGAGATTACAAAATTAATCACATTCTAAATTGTATACGCCTAATTATGTGAAAATGAGTGCTAAGTTCAAAATCTGGAAAGTTATGAGATTATACTCGAATACATATTAGATCGTCTCATAAAAGAGTAATGTCGGTTTTTTTTAAGTTTGGTTTTCTTGTATGATTTTAATGATTTAGCTTTAATTGGACAATATAATTTCCAGGACGCTATGTTATTATTGAGTATTGCGAGCATATGACAGTCCTCAATTCTTAATACAAAGAACATAAAATGGAGGTGATAAATATCGAGATTAGAGTCACTCTAAAGCACTACTGGAAACAAGATTTTAAAGTTAGAAAAATATATGAATTCGACAGGAGAGGTGTCGTTAGTGAGCGTGTAGCACAAATATGGCTCCAGAGTTTCAGTAATGACAAGGATACACTAAAGATTTATAACGTCGCACAGTGGTTCCAAACTCAAATCTGACTGGACAAAAGGTATAAATGTTTGAGCTTCGAAACAATATAAATACTGCAGTTATATAATCCTATATAGTCGTGTATCTACAATTCATATTCAGTTTCCCATAAAAATTATTGTGGTCTGCGCAGGAGCAGGTAGAAGTCAAGTGTTCAGCACAGACATTCTATTCTCGTTAGCATCGCCCGGCAAGTTACCTTCGGAACATCGATGTGTGAAGATATAATATATTGCCAATCTCCTTCGAGTTTCGGTGAATGAAACTACAGGTATTTCCCTACATTTTTAGTGCATTTTAGAACTTTAACATTGTGTTATTTACTTATAATACTCATTAATACACAGAGAAGTGTTCCATGAACATTTTTAAAATTTTATTTGCTGTAGCAGGCCCGCAAAAGCAAAGGCCACAAAAGGCCATTGTCAAAGCAGGTTTAGTTTTTACATTAGTCATTTAGGTATGTAATTATAAAGGTTTTATAACCAACTTCAACCACCTTCTCCTTTTATTTATATTTTAGTGATGGTGGACGAAATTCTAAGAATGGAACTAGTTGACATTTCGTGAAAAGAAAATAATATTTTAAGAAGATTAGCTTGTGTGTTTGAGTATGTATTAATTAAAATGGTTTAGGAGATTCTGAGGGACATGATCGTAAATTAGTGCAGAAAAAAGTGCTGAATTCTGAATGAAACTTAAAGAGCAGTGGACTAATTGCCTCTACGTATTAAAAATTTTTCTTAAGAAAATACAAGGATTGGTTAAGTGTTGAAATGACTTTTTTAAAAAATAGACTGTGTCTAGCAACGAAAAAACAAAGATCGTCCACAAAATCCGTTTCATGAATGTGCTGAGAAAAGTCAGAAGAGGAAGCTGAAGCCTTTGGTGGAAACACACTTGGTTGATGAGATTGCTCTTGTCGCAGAAATGGATTTGAGATCAACATATAGGCCTGATGCAGCAGAAATGCTAAAGCAAGTGTTAAGTTTGTATCAGAAAGGGCCACGAAAATGAATAAAAGGAAAGAAAACAAGATCGCTTACGTAAAGAAATGGGACTTCTTGTCGACATTCCCAAACCAGAATTATTACGATTAATGACGGGATTAGCGCCCGGAGGTTCTTCGAAGATCCAGGTTTGGCATCAGAAACTACTGGCGTAGATGAAGGCTAAATTCGGTGATTTGGAACCATCTTTAAAACCAGTGGTCGTCATTTCGTAACTCGCGAATCAACCCCTTAATATACATGCAGGGCGGAGAGGTAAGGCATGATTTCCCTCTCCTCAGCCAACACTTGTTCATTCAACGTTAAGCAATCTGGATATCCTCCTCTCCTATATTCCCCTTTGCTGTGTATTGCGGGCTGCATTTTATATGACGTAATCTTTGCCGATCACTGCTTAAAACAATCGCCAGTGGGTACAGCATTAATATTGGAGAGTTTGAAAAATTACTGTTTGGGCACTGTAGAATTATACATCCAGAAACATAAGTGGTATTATATGCCGCAAAGTGTGCATAAAATACTTACTCATGGTGCGCAGTTGATAAAGGAAGCCGTATTTCTGTTGGGGTGATGTCCGAGGAACCCCAGGAAGTCCGATATAAAGATTGCAAGAATTTCTGGGAATAAGCTTATTACGCACGCAAATTTTGTAGGGCCGATACGACGATGGATTTGATGGAATTTCCTCTGGCCCGATGGTAAGCAGTCTTCGTATCTAACGCCAAAAGAGTAGAAAAAGTGTATCTTCTGTTGTAGACCTACTGAGACTGCTCCAGGATCACGATGGTGATGATGGTGATGATGATTATGTTTGAAAATTAATAGAGTTACAACTCTCTAAAGTATCTGTAAATATTTCAAATGTAGGTTTATTTAACCAGAGTTAGCGGTTTTGTTAAAATTATGTTAATATGAAGGCTATTTTATTAAAAAAATTAAATGATATTTGACTCAATATGTACGACTGTTGTGTATTTTTAGCATCTTTCACACATTAAAATTAAGTAGAACGTATATAATCCATTTGTGATTTCGTTCCAATCCCTGCGAAAATCAGTTTTGTAAAATTATTACAATTCTTTAAAATTCAACCCCTGTGAAAGGGTGGTTTATTTTATCCAATCGTAATCAGAGTTTACACTGAAATGCAAAATGTCATTTGTAACCTGTATACAAAATTTTATGAAAATCTGTTAGAAACGAGGAGAGTTATTTATTTTGTCCTGCTAGATTTGTATTTGGAACCACTGTGCGTCGTGGAAGAACTAAACTATGCAATATTGAGAATATACGCAGTTTTGGAAGAAAATCCACAAAAGAAAAGTAATTGTATGTTGTCAGAAAATCTTGGTGCTTCAAAAGATATAATACATCGCCACATTAAGACACTCATGGCCAGTTTTTCCAAGTAATGTTTAATTTGGCTTAACAAATGTTAAATTAACAGCTGGTTTATTTTTAACGTTTTGTTAAGATATTTTCCATTTTTCCAACATAATTTTGTTTAAAATAACCAACACTTAACTTTAACTGTCGTTAATACTATTCTAACTTCTCAACAGCAGTTGGTAATGATTTTGCATATATAAGACAACTTCTTATTGGCTGATATTATTATTTAAATTCTGTACTATGGAGTAAGTCATGAAACATGTGTAAAATCGTAACCTATTACAGTAGCCATGATTCATACAGTACAGAGAATTGATAAATGAAAGTTGCATTGACTGCTATTGAATAATAATAATTATTATGTATGGTTACATTTTATAATGCTAAATATGAATTTCTGTTTAGAAAAATCTCAGCATTATGACCACCAGGTGACAATAATTACACGAATGTGTGTGTAGTCAACTGTACAGAAAACCCCGAGGAGAATTCCGTATCATATAAAATTCTCTAATTTAGGTTCATGTATAAATTATATGTAATTTCGTCCTAAAGAAGCAATTGCTGCTGAAACATTTTATTATTTACTCACTGCGTATTTTGAAGCACTATTGACATCGGCTCTAGTTGAAGAGCTAGTAACATAGAATCTAGAGTTAATAGTAGCTAGTGAATTGAAACAAGTGGCCTATTTCAACTAGGTAACATACAACTGAGTTTTATTTTAAGACATGAAAATTATTATTATAACTACATACCGGTACCTAAGAAATATTAGTAAATTAATACATAATGTGCATTCAAACATAACAAAACTTAATTGGTATATTAACTTTCATTTATTAGAATTATATTACAGCTAGCGATAAGGTATATGTTTGCACTGGCTTTAAAACAGAAGCGAAACAGCTGGATTCTTGGAATTTATAATCGTTTTCTTTCCGATGGAAATTTAATTTTCCAGCAGGATAATCACCACGCGCACACCGCCATAAACGTTCAAAGACGGTTCACGGAAAAGTATGAAAAAGAGGATTGACAAATATCGAGACATCCCACCTCAAAATCCAGATCAGTTCTGGGATCAAGTTCTGGTTACCTGGAAAGATTTCGCTAAGGACCAGAACTATTTCCGCGATCTGGTGGACTCAATGCCCCGAAAATGCCAGGCAGTGATAGACGCCGATGGCATGTGGACAATGTATTAGATCCACATGTGTATTTCTTTTATTTTTCTTTAATTTGTTTGTTTATCTTTGTTTTATTTCGGGAAGAAAATTGATCTCCCAAGAGTTTTTTAAATTCTCCTAGTGGAGCCGGAGTTGCGAAATAATAAGTTCCACTACACAAAATTATAAAAATGAAGAAAGGTAACATGTATAAAAATTAGTTACGTTAAAAAAAAAAGTTATCGCCGAGAACCGAACACGGGCCCCTTGGATAGCAAGCCAACACGCTACTGAATACTCCAACTGGGTACCCTGACGTAAACAGCGCGACGAGGCACATATAGCTGCTAGGCTAGAAGTCTACGGACACAGCTCACATACAAACGTAATCGTGTAAATATTTCAATGTTCAGTACTAGTTAATGTTTCATTTGGACTGATTTACTGAAGCTTGGTGAAACCGTCCCTTACTCTAAACATTCCTCAAAGAGAAACATAACATGTTACTTTCACTACTTTTGTCTGAACAGCTGTGGTGTTATCCGCCATGTTTAACTGTTTGTTAAATGAGTTAAAGGCCTGAAATCCTACATTTAAAGTTAACAAACGGTTAAGAATCTGTTAAGCCAAACTGGTGTTGAACAAATGGAAAAACTGTATTTAACAAACTGTTGAAGGTTTAACAGTCGTTAAGTCTTCTAACAATACTTGGACAAACCGGCCATCAGAAAACCATACAGAAGTTGAAGATCTGCAACTGATATATTGACACTTGAACAAGCTCAACGCAAAACGGATATCAATCGTCAGCTTATCACTAATTCCATGGGTTATGGATTTATCAGGGGAATTGGCATGACTGTGTCAAGAAAATGGGTATATATATGACTGTAAGCCTGACACCTCAAACAGTGACTCTATCCCAATTAGCCTGCCATAGTCGTCGTTAAACAAGATCAATTCGTCCCCAAAGTAATGTTATATGTCTAGTGGAATTTTGAAGATGTGATTCACTGACAGTTTGTTCCAAACGGACGTACAGTGGATGAGGATCTTTATTCTCAAACATTATAATGAGTTCAAGAAATTTTGAGACGCGAGTACCCGGTATTAGTTAATCGAAATAGAATTCTCTTGTAACAGAACAATGCGAGACTACATCCGATATACCCCCCTGATCTTGCGCCTTCAGATTACCATATATTTCGAGCCATGATCAACTTCCTCCGTGGAAGAAAATTCTAAAACTTGATAGCCGTTAAAATGGGTATTAATGAATTCTTTGCATCAAAAACCAGAAACTGTTACCGTGCGGGATAACAAACCTGGCTGAAAGATTATTTCTATTCAAATTTAACTTTACATATTAGATTAATTTCTTGTCACAACACCCCCAACAAAAGTTTTGCTCCTAAACTAACATTACTTATGTAACAGTATTTGTTATCTGTATAATACCAAATGACTTCAGCCATTTGTCGTTATCGGTCTTATGGGCTATTTCTTCTCGAGCCTAATCCCTGTTCTCATTTAATTTCAACATCGGGGGACGATGTATCAGTTTAGAAAATGTATAATAGGCCTACGAGAAAATAAATTAGTCATATACTAGATTGTTGACTGAATTATGTGACTGCAGGGAAAAGCGCTACATTAAAACTGGGTAGATTCAGAGATTTCATTCAAACATTATACTGCGTTCAACAACCAAATATATATTGGTCTCACGGGCTTTCCCATCTCGAGCTTCCATTCCTTGTCTAATTTATTTTTCGGTATTGAGGGAGATATTTAGTTTTAAATAATTCCAAGAAGATAAATAATATTATAGCTATACACGAAGGCGCCTGGGTAACTCATTTGGCAGAACTCTGGGTTACGACGACCGTAGACTCGAGTTTAAATCTCGACGATAGCGGAATTAGCTTATATTTGAGCCGTTCAGAGCAGAAGTGGTGTAAGTCAAAATTGGGTAACGAGGTTTAAAGTAAAATTTCTGTAATATACGGCGCAAAGTACCAATTAATATGTCCTTCGTGCTATCCACTGACTATTAATAATTTAAATAAATTTAATATTAATTGTTACTGTGCGCTGCATTTAACATTTTACTTTAACCCTCATTACCCATTTTTTCTTACACCACTTCTACTCTGAACGGCTCATTTATGGTAGAAAAAGCGAGAATTTAAAGGGATTTTCGTGGGTTTCTCGTCATTATAGAACCATTCTGTACAATTCCCCTTTCACTAATATCTCCATCCCGAAAAATAGGGCACCACCTTGTTTGCGTGACGCCGAATCTATTGTACGCCATCGTGGGTGTTCCTAGCAATTTATCCAAATATCAGTAGATGACAGTGGTGGCGGAATCTAGATTGATAGATTTGCATAAGAAGCATCGCAGCCCCCCCCCCCAAGTTCTAACCTGCTTCCGACGTGAACATGACTCATGAAGATCTGTGAGATATGGTAGACTACCACTAGAGGTATGGTACGGATTTTATTGCTGGAGAGTAAGTCGTTATATGGCGGATAGTGGAACAGCTCTACCGGGCAGGACAATATGAACTAAGTTACTTCATCACGGTTGCACAAAAATCCTACTTGGACAGAAATCTTAGGTATGTTCCATGTTCTGGCCGATAAGCACGTCTATCTCTACATTTAGACTATACAAAAAGTAATTAATTACGGTAACGAAAATTGCTATTTTACTCTCTTGGTGGAATATCAGGGCCTATCTTACGGACCATTCTACACAATTTGGAGAATATACATATATAACCAAACTGAATTTAGTAAGATGTCTTGTACAAGATTACCATTGATCTGCATTGCATTAGCTGTTAAATGTTGTCATAAAATCGAAATGAAGCGATGTTATCATATTAATTCTACTTTAAAAATCTATACAAGTTCATCAGAGACGTAATGATTATGTCACAAGTTCCTATAGAGAAATGTTTAATCTTGCACAAATTTCCCTCTGGTTTGCTCATTTCGTCGATCTTCCAAAATCAATCACACAAGTAATCGATATTTTCTGGAGTGGTCAGATCGTTGTGCTTAACGTATTATGTTAAAAGGTGATTGCGTTGAATAGAAGAAAGTGTTTTCAGATACAGTAGCTTTTTCCATGGAACTTATCAATGTCGCCTCGTAAAGCAGAAGGCGTCGCTGCTGCTGGTGTGATATTTTGATTACGTATGCACGGCATATTCAACACTACAAATGTTGTTATTGTCCAGAACGCATACACTGCACAAGTGTAGCTGTTAGTCATTCTTGTTAAGCACGTGGAGAATATTGCAAATAAAAAAAAAAACAAACAAAAACCTTGTGCGACAGCTGACCGCTGGCCTCACGCCCACATGCTTCAGAAGAGATGTACGATAATACAACCAGTACAAGGGTAACACGTGGTTAACACGATGATACCGCCAGCCATTACAGCTGGCTTCCGAAATCGAATTTCGTTAGCTCCCCAAATTCATCACTATACAGACATGTGCGAATTATTAGATTCAGCACCACATTTTTTACATTTTCATAATTATCATGAATTACTGGCCAAAAATAATTCTGTAGGATTCTATGCGACAGGTTCAGTACAGAAAAAGTCCTAGAAGGCCGAATTTTTCCACAAATGAGGGACTGGTTCCCCAATGGTGAATGTGTCTTCATGCAGGATAGAGCACCCTATCACAAAAGCCAGATCAGTAACTTATTTTCTGGCTGAAAATAATGTAGACGTCCTTCTGTGGCCAGGTAACAGCCCAGACGTAAATCCAATTGAAAATCTTTGGTCTATCATAGAGAAAGAGAGAAAAAAAAAAGACGATTACCACCAAGGTGGACCTCATAGAAGCACTTATCCAAATATGGCACAGGAATGAAGACATCAAGAAACAAAGTGAAAATCTCATGAACAGCATGCCAAACCGCATAAAATTGATGATAAGGAACAAAGGGTTTCATATTAAATATTAATTGTTGCAAACAGTGTGTAATAAATTGAATCATATAATATATTATCGTTTGAGTCTAACAATTTGCACACGTCTGTACTTGTTGTTCTAAGGCCATATGACGTAAGCAGTGTAACCAACGTCGCAACTATGGAGATGAAGTAGCGTTCGATGATTTGAACCTCTTTAACATATCTCTAATGTCTGCTTTTATATATACTATTACTCGAATGAAATTTTTCCCGCTACAGCCTAACAGAGAATTTCATACTTTCCTATTTAGACTCATCCAACACCCCTCCGAAACGGGCGAGTTCAAGTGGTAAATCTAAAAATCTTATCGTCTCTGCGCATTGTTTGCAAGGCCCAACTGAGAGCTTATCGATGCTACCCGATCTACTCCAGGGACATAACGGGGTTTTCTGTCCATGTGTAAAGAGTAAACACAATGTGCGGCATGTGCGATACACGAAAACTACTTACATCTTCGACCGACTCTTCCCATTCGCAAGAATAACATTTTTTTAGCCTAGCCAAAAGTGCCGTTGTTTTGATATTGCCGGTTATTTGGGTGCCGGATACGAGGGATTTTACTGTACATGGTATTATTGGTGATATAGGTCAATCTGGTAAGGATTTTATCAGTGCTTATTACTTCTTTAATATGAATAATATCCGTGGCGCTACAGCCCGTGAAGGGCCTAGACCGACCAGCCGGCTGCTGGCCTCACGCCCACATGCCGAAGCAGAGGTGGACGATCATCCAACCAGAATGGAGGTATCGTGTGGTTAGCACGATGATCCTCCCATCCGTTATAGCTGGCTTTCGCAACCGGATTTCGCTACCTATCGTAGCTTCCCAAGTGCATCACGATGCTGGGTAGGCACCGGTCCCATACACTGGCCGAAATTTCATGAGAAAATTTCTTCCCCCATGAGGACTCGAAACAGCACGCATTCCGTAACGCGAGTCCTAGGCAGGATGCCTTAGACCACGACGCCACGGCGCGGGACTTTAATATGAATTATTATATTATTCATAATTGACCATATTCATAAATAATATAACCAAATAAGATCGAAACAATGAACGAAAAGCATACAAATTAATTTTCCTTCCCTCTTATTCCTTCATACGGAACGGCGAAAGCCGGGGTGAAACATACCGCGTGTCCGCGTTCTTTTAGATGTTTTCCTCCGATATCATATTGCTACGTGAAATGTTTCATTTAGCACCACAGGAACGCCAGTGAATATGATTGTCATGTGAATGCGTAAAGTTACGGCTCTGTGCGTGCCTATCTTTTACTTTATTTACATTTCAGCATGATACCAGCACCTCATGACTGTCAAGTGATCCCTTGTGCACTGGTCATTTTCGATTAGTATGCAGAGGGACAAATTGGCTTCATATTCCCGAATCACATAGCTCTTCACGCCTCGTTACTGTCTTGTTTCCGTGACCGTCGCGCCCCTAGTGTGCGCACAGATAATTTGTGTCGACATGTGAAGACGCTGTTGCACCAGCGCGTCGTGTTACAGTCAACTTCAAAATATAACTTATTTAATGATTTACGTTCACAGTTCCAAACATGGCATTAAAATGAAAAGAGATGTAAAATAAATAAAGGAAAGAAAGAATGGAAAAAATCTCGAATCGGTCTTCCTGTAACAAGAGAGCACTCTCTTTATTCATATAAAGAGAAAATAAAGATGAACGGAAAGTATAAAAGGGATAGAGCAACAACGAAGAGTTTTGCTAATTACAAAATTCATACTTATTGTAGAATTGGAATATATCATCCGCTGAATCAAAAGAAAAACAGTGGAAATGCTGTACCATGTCACGTTTTTTAGTTGTCGCCAATAATTGCTTACATGCGTGTTGAGATTTGCCAAATAAACAGGTCTGAAAATTCAGTTATTGTGTATTAAATACCAATTAATTACATGTACTTGTATAAATAAGAAGGTGGTTATTACCACAAAGCAAGTCTTGAATGAAAATAATGCAAAAAGTTATTCCCCTTGTTTTAAGACTGAGATTTTGTATCTTTTCTTATACACGACAAATCTCAACTTTCTCTGTATGAGCAGTAACTAATCCATGTAATGGGTATTTCTACAGCAACACGAAACTCACCTAATATTTTATATCATAAGGAAAAAATTTTGTGAGAATTATACAAGGGATAGAGTAACTAAGAGGAATATAATAATTATTGCTAGATAAAATTAACTTTTTCTGCAACCAATATGTGAGTTTCGTCAATTTTCATCTTTCGAATAAAGAGAAGCAGAATGAATGCTGTATCATATCACGCTTTTCGAGTTTTTGCTCATAAATGTTTATAGTCTTTATATATTTGTCAAATAAACGCAACTTCGAAATGTTGAAAGGTCTTATTTCTCTAATTACTATGTGTTAAATATCGACGAACTAGATATATGTATTTACACTGGCGTTCATTAGAATTCTCCAAAGAGATGGAAGTATATTAAAAATAGTATCGTTTTATGAGGACTATGGTAGAGAAATAAAACATATACAGATGCGACGCCACTTTCTCCACTCGTTGTGAAAGTTTTTAATATCTTGGGCGATACTGACCTATTGCTGTTCTATCGTGCTCTTCCCTCCTCATGTTATACTATTAGATTATGTCCATTTCCTGCTTTCCCCTTCAATATTAGCTAATGTTCCTTCAATGAAACGGCGAAAATCGGAGTGAGACAAGTGGCCAACAGGCTTGGAGCTCACATAGACACTTCTTCTCAGGCGCAATCCCCTTTCAAGGACGCGTTTTCGTGTACTTTTAAAATGTTTCTCCTCCCATTTCCAACATTCATTCATTCATTCGGAATTTGATAACTAAACATCATATACTATTTTTTTTTTATTTTTCACGTTAATATGACTATTTCGAAAGGATACTATGGCTAATAATAATTAATAGAATATTTATTTATGTAAAGCTTTTCGTAACTGAGGTTCTACTATCATTTTTTTTTCAAAACATAGCCTACATACTAGTGTAAAACCGACCATACTAATTTGAGAGAATTTCACTTTCAACCAAAGCGATTCATTCACTGAAGCTAAGATGATGCCAGAAACACAATACCCAGCTAAATTAAACTTCGAATTGTCACCGGTTCATAAATACCGCTACTTCATATCACTCTAATTGTGTCGATGTATTAAGGGTTACTGATTTCCAGCATTCATTTGCAAGCATAAAAATATTCTTCATGGATGACTAGTCTACTATATTTTTTTCAAATATCAGTTGGTAATTTTCAAATCAGTAACGGAAAAAAAAAACAGTTACAATAACTTAAACCTCACATCAATATTTATGTTTAATCTTTTATGTTAAAATCTTCTTTCTAATTTCTACGACTATATTTGGATTTAGCATATCGAAATATGCAAGAACACATATGTTTCTTAATACTGTACACCTGTCAAAAAAAAAAAAAAAAGTGGCCACACTCGTGAACAGCGAATATTTTCTAAGTCCATTTCGGATAACGGTGATGTTACATGATGCATACGCTTATAGAAGCAGTTACGAAACTAAGATGTTTAAGCAGGTATCATTCACATCTGCGAATCGTAGAGGAGCGGTAGTGTGTTTGCTAAATTATTCGAAGGTTGTGAGTTCGAGCCTTTTCAAGTCATAATTTTATTTCGTTATAAATAATATTCAAGTTCCCTTTTATATTCTGTTATCGTTCTTTAGTGTTATAAATAATATTCAAGTTATAATTTGTATTCTGTTATCGTTCTTTAGCGTTATAAATAATATGCAAGTTATCATTTGAATCGCTTCATAAAGAAAGGGCATCAGTCACATTTTTTTTAGAAATTGAGTTAACATTGAATTTCCCATCTTGAATGTTCAACACATCATTTTATCAAGAAAAGAAACCAGTACAACATTTCTTTCATCATGATATTGTGTTCGGAATGTGAGCGTTTTGTAAAGGAAGGGGCATCGGTCCAGACAGTTTTTCTTCATTTCCCACAACTTAGCTAAACCGGACTGACGCCCTTTATTTATGAAGCGATTCAATTGTGTATTCTGTTATCGTTCTTTAGCGATTTAAATAATATTCAAGTTATCATTTGTGTTCTGTTATCGTTGTTTAAGGATATAAATAATATTCAAGTTATCATTTTTACTCTGTTATCATTCTTTAGCGTTATAAATAATATTCAAGTTATCATTTTATAATGATATCGATCTTTAGCGATATAAATAATATTCAAGTTATCATTTATCTTCTGTATCCTTCTTTAGCGTTATAAATAATCTTTAAGTTATCATTTTATTTTGTTATCGTTCGTTAACGATATAAGTAATATTCAAGTTATAATTTGTATTCTGTTATCATTCTTTAGCAATATAAGTAATATTCAAATTATTATTTGTATTCTGTTATCGTTCTTTAGCGATACAAATAATATTCAAGTTATCATTTGTATTCTGTTACCATTTTAGCGGCATAAATAATATTTAAGTTATCATTTTATTTTATTATCGTTGGTTAGCGATATAAATAATATTCAAAGTTATCATTTTGTATTCTGTTATCATTCTTAGCGATATAAATAATATTCAAGATATCATTTACATTCTGTTATCGTTCTTTAACGATATAAATAATATAAATTTAATGTTAGATTAGAAACAGTATAGTTGCATAATACTAAGTTTTTTTTTCTTACATTATTACATTATACTATCCTGTAACACAATAAAATGAAAAGGAGTTATCAGGATTTGAACCTGAAACGTTAACATCTAAACTTGGACGTTCTCCCGACTGAGTTACGGGGCACAAGTAAAGAAACATATGCGGTTGTGGAAGCTCGTCCGGGATGCCTGGGATGCCATGATTGAGAACAGTTACGTTTGAAAAGACTATTCCGATTCCATACCCACTCGACTACAAGATGTGATCGATATGGGAGAAAGACGGACTAAATATTGAATCGTGGTTTTTTGTTTCGCTTTTTGAACCTTTAATTGTTTGAATTTTCGAAGACAGAAGCCAGTGAGTTTGTTTCGTTTATGCCAACAAAGATATTTTTGTTGATATAATTTTTCTTTCTTTCCATTTACAGCCTTAATGTCATAATACATTCATGAACCTGATGTTAATTACTAAAACAGTAATAAAAGAGATAGGGGCAATTATATTTTCTCTCTCTCTCTCTCTCTCTCTCTCTCTCATAAAAACACAAAAAAGCATAAAAAGCACTAGTTTGTGTTTGAACGCACGACCTCACAAATACCATTCCGAAACGTTACCATTACGCTATCACAGTAACACGGTACACACCTTAATTACAACTGTAGATATCAGGCAACGTGGTCCAACAACTTGTAACGTCGCCTGTCTCCGAATTGTAGCGGAACTTAGTTTCTAGAGAGCGGCCACTTTTCCTTTTCACAGCTGTATATGTTGACTAACGGTAAGAAAGTCAGACAGGCTGGACGATAGAGAAAATAAGCAGATTAAGGGGATGAAACAAGAGAAATATGAAGTACGAAATGATGAAAGAAAAAAAAGGATGAAAGAAGTTGTGAGAGGGAAATAAAAAGATAATAAATAGATGAAAATGATGAATAGAGAAGAGGAAGGTGAAAGAATTTGTGCGAAACTTCTGATTATGCGTTGCAGTGAACTCCCTGTTATTTGTTGTGGTGCTGGCCTCTGATTTCATTGAGGAGAAACGTCATGACTGACTCGTGTGGCGACTTGCCCGCTCACGTACACACGTATTACGTACGGAATTACAAATTTAGCTTGGTTTTGTGCAACACTGACTTAAATAACATGGGCCAGAGCTCTTCTATGAGGTACACGGGGACATCACAACTGGACGCCACAATTATCATAAAGTTGTGTTGTATGTTCTCTTAGGATGGAGTGCTTGTCTGATTATATAATATAAAATAATAATTTCGACTACATCTGAAACTAAAGCATTTTGCACCATGAATAGCAAAAATCCAGTCTCTATGCTTAAAAGCCATTTGTAAGTAAGTATAGCAAAAATAGTTTTGGCTTACCTAATTCTGCCTCGCTGCGACTGTTACGCAAAATTACAGTATATGAAGCGGAGCTTACCTGTAACATTAAAAAGACGGAAATTAATGATAATACAAGACAGTGGAAATCTTATACTAATACAGTTCTGTGTTAAGTTTACAAAAATGTATCTATACAGACTGGACCATCTTAAGTTTTCTGCAGCAACGTTACGAGTAGCTATAACGCTTAGTAACATGTTACAGAGCATAAAAGTCAAAAGTATCGAAAATTTTACAGGAGATAGCGGTTGTGTTTCTGAAAAAAATTCAGAATTTGAACTATAAGAATGGAAAGCACATGTTATTAGAACAGGTAATCACACTTTAGAAGTTCCTAGATACATATCGGTATTTATTTGTACTGGTCTTAAATAACAACTTGTTTTAAATTACACATGAAAACATACTTTAAAAAATCGAAGTATGGATGTGTCTTGGACACGGCCGTAAGTTTTAAGTGAATGCATATGACTTATATCGACAGATCTAGATGAAAGATTTCATTTGGCACCAAAATCAGCGCACTAGCACATCGGAGTCATGGGATATACCACTCGGAAGTTTTCGCTCAAGCCTAAACCGGCCGCCAGTCGGCGCAGGCCCCCACCCACACCTCGCGCATGAATAGCGCTAACTGAAGGTCATGCTAGTGTCGTAATCGTATACCCGATCGAGCGAGACCACATTTATTTAAATCATATTATTTAATCACAAAGTTAAAGTGTTGGAATGGACCACACTCCAAACGTGACATCGCCGTTTCCGTCCTGGTACCCCATGTGCCTGTTTGATTTTAAAGAAGTATATCAAGTCAAAAAAAGAAAAACTTAGTCACTACTTATTAGATACTAAATTATTGACCTTTCTAAACATGATACATTCGAAGTAATTTGTTTTAAACTATTAACTTCACTGAAAATATTTGACTCGTGATTTACCGATAATTGCGGACAAATTACTGAATTATGGCAAACTGTATTAGAACTTCTCTGCTGAGAAACATGATCGCCATCATCTGTCAGTACATAAACCATTTACAGCTGTATGTATTATTATATGTAATTTTCTTAAGAATGCGTATTTGATCAAGTATTGTATATAAAAGCCGTTTGTTCTAGAATAAACATAGTCATTTAGCTTTTTATTAACCAATTATAACTCAATAGACTGCTCGCTTACAGACAGAAATCCTGGCTAATTATGAGATAAGCCATGCCTGGTATGCGGTAAAGATTTTATGCCATTTCCGTCTTTATGAATAGGTACATGATGCACTATTTTCTCACAAGACTGACCTGATAAACATATCGCTTTCTTAGCCTTAGTACTGTTTTGGTTACCATTAGTTGTCCTAAGAGGTGAATTAAATCACCGACCAGTCAAGCAAGCGGACGAAGCCTGGGATTATTTATTGTAGCGAACTAAGATACAGTTTTCCTCGGGGTTCTACCATTTCTACCACTAAAACAGCCACAACAACATATAAGACATCATCGCATTCATCATCATACACAATCTCGCTATCGCGCTTGTGGAATACCCTACCCAGTGACATTAGAGATTGTCGGAATTTAACAGTGTTCAAAAACTAACTCATTAAGCATTTACTGACTAAGTAGAGTGCAATGCAGTAAGCTGAGTATTCTAACTTATTGCAAATGTTTCGAAATTGTTACTGTTTTGTTCCGCTTTATATTTGCACAGTCAGCTACTTACTTATAGATATTTAATCACTTTTCTTAAGGGGAGAGGATGGTATTTTTTGGTGAAAAATGAGTAAATTTTCAAAAAAAAAAAATCTTTAAAATACTATTTGATGTGTGTGGAATGCATAGCATAACATTTTGTGGGTATTTGTGCTCTTATCGGATGTTGAGTCTCCATTTTTAAACTTCCTGCGTTATGGATTTTTAAATCACTCGCCCACTTTTATTGTTGTTTCCGGTAAATTAAATTTTCAAATTTTTTTTCTTTAAAATACCCTTTTATATGTGCGGAAAGCACTGCATAACATTTTGTGGGTATTTGTGCCCTTACCGTATGTTGAGACGTCATTTTTAAACTTCCTGCGCTATGGATTTTTAAATCACACGCCCGAATTTATCGGTTTCCAGTAACTTAATTTTTTTTGTTACATTGCCAGACAAAAATGGATATAATTTCTGAACTATTAAAGATACATGCATGAAATTTAGAACACACATTCTTTAGACTATTAGGAAACTTTTCTCTGTAACAGAATTTTGTTAATTGATTTCATTTTAAAAATACGTCCGTTTGTTTGCAAGAAAGGAAATCAGAAAATTGTTATTAAATTTTAATTGTTTATTTTACAAACGTAGGGACTAATATCATTCTGTTACAGACAATTTGTAGAACATGCTTTTGCAAATACTTTGCAAAAAACTGTTTGAATCTATCTTTAAAAACGGTTTAGATATATCGGTTTTAGTACAATCATGCATTGGGTATATTTTTTCAAATTTGGGCACTCAAATATTGTTTTTTCAAATATTTTTATTTGGTTGACTTGCCACAGCTATGAGCTCTCTACATACAAAAAAATTAATATTTTACACCAAATAGTAAAAAACTTAAAAAAATACCATCCTCTTTCCCATTAATCACTAATATATTAGGTAGACAATATACTGTATTAGTACCTTTTGTGTCCATTGTGATCTTATATTCGTACTAGTGTGTGTATGTATGTATATATATATATATATATATATATATATATATATATATATATATATTTCTCATTCTCTTTGCATTTTTGTTTTTTTGTATTAGTATCTGTAATTTTATTTCTATTTCTTATTTGCTTCTTCTCTCTGCATTTTGTTTCTTGTATATGTCTATTTGTATTCTGGTGGTGTGGTAGAGAAGGCGTGATGGCCTTAACTCCGCCAGATTAAACAAATAAAAAAATTAAATAAATAAATAAATTTCCTCTTTAGAAATGTACCTAATTCTGTCACGATTTCATATTATAAACATTTCATAGCATTTCCCCTAACTCCGGCTGTTCACAACCCGAGTATACAACGAATCTTAGTTCAGTCAGTTGGTGTGGGTTGGGAATGCGCCTATTTGGGGGAATGGCACATTAGACAAGGGATGGTCTTCATGCTGGATCATATGACCCATCTAAATAAAAAAAAAGTCACGAAGTTTCTTCATACCAACGAATAACCACAACTTACGAAGTTTACACCCATCCTTAAAGGAGCCTTAAAAATGTTTGTAGCTTTTAGGCTATAAGAAATTTAAATGTCTTGGATTCATTCTACAGTATGAGTAGTGTTTAGATATTTCTATTGGTTATAAAATTACAACGTCAATGATTTGCAGAGATTTAGATAACTTGTCAGTACTATGGAAATTTCTATGGCAGTGTACGTTCTAAGAGACGTCGGCAAGGCAATTACTTCAGAGGAACAGAACATTTTCTTGACAGAGAAATAGTGTAACTGTGTGCTTGCAGAATAAGGGACGGTTGCGTAGAACACAGAACGCAGCTTGAGTTTAAATGTAAAGTATCTGTTGAAACTGTTCTCTAATTAGGAGTGATCCTAATCCATATCGCTAAATATTTTGATCTGTTTTATACTTCACTATTTTGTTATTATTATTATTATTATTATTATTATTATTATTATTATTGTTATTATTATTATCATTATTATTATTATTATTTTATTTATATTATTATCATGATTATTATCGTTTCATATTTATATACTTTGTAGCCTATGTCTCGTTTATTTTGACTTACTCTTTACATTTTATTATGCCTTTTCATTTTTTTTTTCTATATGTTACATATTATGTCTCATTTCTACTGACTTGTTGTTTACATTGTATTATAATTATCTCCTTCAGTCTTTTTTGTATACTGCATTTTGTAAATTTGTAGTGTTTTTATAGCGCCGTTTTAATCCTGGTTGAGTGTTAAAGAAGGCCGTCTGACCTTAACTCTGCCAGGTTAAATAAACTATTATTATTATTATTATTATTATTATTATTATTATTATTATTATTATTATTATTCATGCCAAATTTTAAATTACCTTGGGCAGACCGTTCAAGCGTTGGCAAGAGACCATAACGGGCCATTAGGCCTAATACAAGGATGATGATGATGATGATGATGATTATTATTATTATTATTATTATTATTATTATTATTATTAAAGTTACAGAACTATAAGCTCATAGACTATAACATAAAATGACGAAACTGCAAGATTTTGCAATTATAAACTAATTTTCTCTTTCTTAAAATTTTTCCAAACTTAACAGTGGACATTTCAAAGTCCCTTTCCTTGTAGATTTGTGTTGTGAAACATTGTCTTTATATTATAGAATTAATTGTGTGTGAAGTTTCTGTCATTTTAAATTCATTTCCGATTGCATTGCTATAGCCTTTATGTTTTATGATAGACTTGAACGCTCACAAGAAATGCATTTTTTTCTGCAGAATATGACACTTCATTGTTATGACATCAGCGGAAGTAAATTAACTTTTTAATTCTGTAAACCGCTTTTGCACTGACATTTAAAGTGCGTGGACAAAGGAGTGTTTCCATTAGGTGCTGGTAATAGAATAATTAATACCACAACATGCGCTTCACTGCGCAAACTCAGAGTTAGTTGTGAGTCACTTTTGATCACTTACTCTCTGCGTAATTTAATTTCACCGTCTCTTGGCAAATTGGCCACCATACACAGTAATTTTTTAGGCATTCCCGCTCCTAACAATTGTGTCTCCTTGTAAGACGCAAGTCATTCGCTGAGCTGACACAGTACATCGTCGGATTTTATTTATGAAAAGAACGAATGCATGAACCTACAACAGTACATACATCAGTCTTAAACATATACCTATAAACTATGATGCGAGAATATCTACGTAGGCTAATAATATAATCATACAACAAATAAATACCTTCAGTTGCCTGGGACGCATAGGCCTATTAGTTTAAGAAACAGAGAGCGATAGGTCTATGTAAATAAAATTGGACTACATTTCTGTAAATCATAAATAGAAATTTCAAACCTTCCATGATATAACAACCCATATCACAATTAAATAACACATTAGCAATATTTATTCTCATAGACGGATGCGCAATATGAATTTTTGAAACAATGAGACAAATCACGAAACAACGGCATAAATTAAATTTGTAATGAAAACAGACAGGATGACATCCACAAAGAATTAAAAACTGAATAGATTTTGTAAAAGAAAAAAATATATATAAAAATACGGAAGTAACTAGATCTAAAATATACCTAGAATGGCCAGCGACAAAATTCCACAGTTATTTCTCAAATACTTCTGAAGAGACTTCTGACGACTGAGTTCGAAACGGGTCATACGGTCCAGCGCCATGATAATTTGATGATGATGATGATGATGATGATGATGATGAGGAGGAGGAGGAGGAGGAGGAGGAGGAGGAGGAGGACGACGAGGATGACGACGACGACGGACGACGGACGACGACGACTGTATGAGTGAATATCTGGTAACTGTGTTATTGTGTCCTATACTTACACTTCACTTGAGATTGGTACTACTGGCTTACCTTAGTTCTAGAATAGCAAATTTGAAAGCATTTGTCTGAATCTTTCGTTTTTATTTGCCATTATAAGAATTATAAAAGTTTTACTCGCAGGCTATAATAAGATTTATGAATATCGTGTGTGCTAACGGCACATAATATTATTTAAGCTAAGGTTTAATCTAGCTTCAACGAAAGCTATCAATATTCTAGATTTGGAAATTGCAACCTCTTTCGAGAGGATTAAGGAGAAGTATTGCTATTTTTATGACTTTTAGTTATGCCCATGAGTTGGGGCTAGGCCCACCCACATACATTAGGCCCCATTGAGCACCTATGTACAGCTGTCAAAAGAAAAAGTGGCCGCTCTCCTGAAACAAAGTTCCCTTCGGGTATCTTCGCTACAATTCGGAGACAGGCGATGTTACATGTTGTTGGACCACGTTGCCTGATATCTACAGTTATAATTAAAGTATTCTGTGTGTTATTCGATAGCGTAATGGTAGCGTTCAGGTCTTTTATTCATGAGGTCCTGCGTTCTGTTTTTGAGAGAGACAAACTATACATAATGGCTCCTTTCTCTTTTACGGTTATTTTTAGTAATTAACATCAGGTTCATTAATATATTATGCCAAGACTTTATCATTATGATATTGTGGCTGCAAATTGAAAGAAAAAATATTTTATTCTCAATTAAAATATCTTTCGTGGCATAAACAAAACAAATTTACTGGCGTCGGCCTTAAAACATTCAAACAATTAAGCGTTCAAAAAACAAAACAAAAAGCCACAATTCAATATTTAGTCTATCTTCCTCTTATCTCGATCATCTTGCATTCGAGTGGGCATGGAATCGACTAGTCTTTGCAAATAGCGACTGTTCTTAGACACGTTATTCCAGGCATTCTGAACATACCCACATACATAAGTGTTCTGTCCATGGGCAGGTCTTTCATTGCAAACCCAGCAATCTCCAAACTTTCCTATTTTCTGCCTTCCTCTTAGTCTCCGCATATGATCCACATATCCTAATGCCGTCTATTATTCTTTTCAACCAGAGACCCAACCAATTCCTTTTTCTCTTTCTAATCAGTTTCAGCATCATTCTTTCCTCACTCACTTTTTCAAACACAATTTTATTTCTTATTCTGTCTGTCCACTTCACACGCACCGTTCTTCTCCACATCCACATATCAAATGCTGCAATTCGTTTCTCTTCATTTCGTCGTAATGTCCATGTTCCTTCACCATACAATGCCACACTCCACACAAAGCACTTCACTAGTCTCTTCCTTAGTTATTTTTCCAGAGGTCCGCAGAAGATCCTTCTTCTTCTATTAAAAGCTTCTTTTGTTCATGTTTGCAGTTTTTCTTGGGAAGGATAGGCCTAAATGCGGTAACATCCCGTTGCTTTCCGCACACCACTATCTCTTTCGCATCTTATTATATTCCAGGGGGGACAAGCGTGGAGATGAGGAGAGTGGATTTGACTAATTGGGCCCTCCGGACTTCACCGAAAGTCACGGCAAGGGTTAAATATTAATTCTATCAGGATGTTTGACCCGATCAGAGACCGGGAAATCTCAATTAGCCTTTGCCCCCCGCATCCTGGACTAGCTTCTACGAATCATCAGAAAATCTTAGAGTATGATTGGGCCAATTTTCCCGAAAATGTTTGCACACTTTTGCCCTCGTAGCTCAGCGGACGATCGTCGCAATTTAGATGTCAACGTCTCAGGTTCAATTCCTCGTTACTCCTTTTCATTTTATTGTGGTTCAAGATAGTATAATGTAATAACACAAAAAGAAAAACTAATACCAGTATTATGCAACTGCATTTTTCCAAACCTAATATTAAATGTATGTTATTTATATCGCTAAAGAACGATTACAATATAAATAACTTGAATATTATTTATACAGTATCACTAAAGAACGATAACAGAATATGAATGATAAATATCGGTTTGTTTGATTAATATATTATATAATACTTATTTAATTATCTAAATAGAATAATCTATTTCACAAAGAAAAATGGTTATTTGTGTTATAATAATTACTTACATAAAATACAGATTATTTATATTGCGAAAGAACAATAACAATATAAATAACTTGAATATTATTTTATAATGCTAATGAAGGAAAACAGAATATAAATGATAACTTGAATATTATTTATATCGCTACAGAACGATAACAATATAAAAACCGTGAATATTATTCTTATCGGAATTTCACAGATTTATTACAGATGTATTTAAGAAATTGTAGAAGAATAGTAATTAGTAACAGTGTCCTATTTATTCTTCTTGGAGCCAAATTTGTAACTTTTAAAAGTGTGGTTACTATGTTGAAGTGTATGTCTTGCAACGGATGCTTGATTTGTTATGTATGTGAGTCAGTTATAGGATGCTTGATGTCGTCGCAATGTCGTAATTATAGTTTGATTGTGTTTGTGTGACTATTGTGTATTAATTTATGATGTATGGTACGGAAAGCTGCATATTTGTGTTATAGAAGTGTTACGTATGTGTGTTGTTAATGTTTTTGTATGTTTCAAATTGATAACTGATATTTGTTTTGCAATCGCAGTGCCTAATTTACGGATTGTTTATGTTTTGTTTACATCGCGTAAGCTAATTTAATTTTCTTTTCCATTTCTCTTTATGCTTATGTTTTTTGTGTATAAAACTATAGCCCTAACATACATATGTAAAATAGGGCTAACCCCCATTGGAGATACAATAATAATTATTATTATTCATACCGTTATAAAACGATAACAGAATACAAATGATGACTTCAATTTTATTCATATCTCTAAAGAACGATAACAAAATATAAATAACGTGATATGCATAAAGAACGATAACTGGGTATAAATGATAATTTGAATATCATTTACATCACTAAAGAACGAGTAAAAAATAAAATGAAAACTTGAAGAAGGCCCGAACCCACAACCTTTGAATTATTAAACATGCACTCTACCGCTGGTCTACGAGGCGTAGGTATGAAACACTTTCATAGTTCCGGAACTGCTTGTGCAAGCACATGCATCGTGTAACATCGCCGCGACCCGAAGTGGACTTTGAAAATATTCGCTGTTCACGAGTGCGGCCACTTTTTTTTTTTGACTACTGTACATTACTTGTATGATGTGGAATGGTTGTTCAGCCATTACCTCATATTCTGCAGAATTGTTCAGATTTAAGTCATAACAATCATCGATAACTAGAGAAGCATATATTGTCTCCCGAGAAGATTCAGGAATTCAAACCCAGCAGCATCATGAACCTGGTCATTCACTTCGATTTTCTGGGATAACTTCTAGTTTATGGAGAGCACAACGGGTCATTCGTGCCAAAGTGTGTTATTAGTTGTCTTCGCCGTCAGTCGAGAAGAAGAATCTATGCAGGGAAAGTACTATGATGTTGCAGAAAATTGAATTTGAGATTTTTAAGAATATAGGCTCCATTTTTTCAGCAACGTATTATAGATGATTTAGTTTTCTGGATGCAGTCTTTCTGTGTACAGCGATTTCTCCTGAAATATTGGATGAGTTTTTTATTCAGTATTTACACAAATAAAAAATAAGATATTTGATTGAAAAAATAACATAAAATAGCAGTTTATTTAACATCGGCTAAAACGACTTATTTAGAATAAATTATATTTATATCAGATCATGTGATAAATGAAATGGTATAGATATTGGCCCTCCGAAACTGCTTTTCCCACAGAAACTAATTTTGACTTGCTCAAATGCTTAATCAATTACTTCTTTAGACAAAAAGTGAAAGGTTCAAAGGCATCTATACGAATAACGTTTAAAAATTAATATAGGCCTATCCTTACAAGTCAGGGAAGAAGAGCAAAGGAAACTGTTGTGCCATCAATTGAAAATTAGGGATACAAATTTTAGGGTTTGAAGATCACCTCCACGATTGTTTTTTTTTTTTTTAATTTAACGCAACTCTAGCTAAAAAGAAAAGTTTTTTTTCCTGAGAAATAACTTTTCTATATATGAGGTTAAAATTGTATTCTAATAAATGATTTTGAGCTATAAATATAAAAACACAAAGTACGCACATGGAAAAGTTAAAAATTGTCCTTACCCTTCACAAGTCCTGAAGGTCCTTCGTTACAAATAGACGGATATTCACAAAATCGTATAATTTTAAATATACTATGCAATATCCGATTTTAGATTACTCCTGATTATTTGACAAAAAAGTAATACGCTTAGTGAGTCATAAAATTAAAAAAAATCTCTAAATAGCCTACTTCTATAACTTTTAAATGCCGTTTTTCGTAACCAAAATAATAACAAAAGGTGATTACAGTATACGAATAGCTATTTCATGTCAATTTATGAAACAATTAATGACGTCATTTACTTAAATCTTGCAATAAAATTCATAAATGAAGTCCGATATCTTACTTTGCGAAATTATAAAAATGTTCTTGTGTGAAAATTAGGAAACAATACTCAATATTCTGGTGTACAATAAACATGTAGTTTCTGAATTTCTGAATTTTAGTTTCGAAAAATGATGAAAAAAATAAATTGTTGCGAGTCGCATAGGCTAAATCACATAAGAAAACATACGTCGGTTTTGTGATTTCTTAGTTAATATTCGGCATATGCTAATTATGTCGTCAAGTCAAGCATAAATTTCGGTTTCTCTCTGGACAGTATCGAAGTAGGACACTGACCATGGCGTACTCTTAATATCTTAAAGATAATATCTTACAGGGACATGAATAACGTTGACGAAACTCAACTTATTGCTGACGCTTTAGAAATGCTATGGAATTATATTTGGAACTTAGGCCTACATACTGTTAACGAGAAAGTGGAAGCTTTCATTGATACTGTACTACACCTATACGACAAACATGCACCCGTAAAGACTAGACGAGTATCCATACTTCCTGCCCCGTGTATGACCTACTCAGTAAGAGAACTAATGGCGAGAAGAGACGCGGCTTTTCGTACTTACAAGCGTCATAAAACCGATAATAACTGGCAGTATTACAAAAGCCTGAGAAACAGAACGACGTAAATAACACGTAATGCCAAAATCCAGCATAGCCACAGACTTATCGATCCTGACCCACAGCAAATAACTTGTGGAAAAACCTACGGACAATGGGCCTAGGTAAACAAAAACCACACACTGAAACTATTAGCATTTCACTCGACGAACTAAATGACCATTATACTTCATCACCACCTATTTATCCTGACATGTCACAAAACAAGTTATAAACGAACTCACATCACGACCTCCGCCTATACGTGAGAATTTTTTTCTATCTGATGTATCTCCTACAGACGTAATTAGATCTTTAAAACGGATCAGAACAAAAGCACAAGGCACCGCCGGTATTACCGTAATAATACTTAATAAAATAATAGACATTATTCTTTCAACTGTTACACATATATTCAACGGTTCTCTTATCACATCCTCCTACCCTGTACAATGGAAATAAAAGTATGCTCTTGTTCGATCCCCCACCCCCCTAAAGTCACCCAGCCTACCACTCCTTCCGACTGCAGACCAAGAAGTATTCTTCCGACATTATCTAAAGTACTAAAACGTATAGTCCACAAACAGCTCACCGACTACCTGGACTCGCATAATCTCCTGAATTAGCACCATTTTAGGTAACCTTTCTTCTGGCATTATTCTCACATGCCCAAACCAGATCAACTGCATTATATCTCACATAATCCAAAACAGGACACTGAATGTTCATTTCATCTCGTATAACTGTATTTCTAATTTTTTCTAATTTCGAATATCTCGCTGATCTTCTTAAAAAAATCCATTTTCTTTTTCATGAGTTTTGATGCTAACTTTTTATTAAATTTCCATGTTTCAGTACCACAATATATAACCGTACTTTTGTCTATTGAATTATATATTTGCAATTTCTTTTCCCTTGTTATATGTCTGTCCCATAGAATACCATTCAACATTGCTGTTACTGTTCTGTCTTTAGTAATTCTGTTCCTAATATCAGCTTCTTGTCTATCTTCTTTATTTATTCGAACCCCAAAATACTTAAATTCTTCACAGCCTTTAATACAACCTTTCTGATCTTCAAATATTGAATAATAATAATAATAATAATAATAATAATAATAATAATAATAATAATAATAATAATAATAATAATGCAACAGCCTATAGAGAGCAAGGCTTACCAGTCCGACTGCTAGCCTCACATATAAACAAACATACGTCAGCAGATGTGAACAGTCATCCAATCAGTATGTGGGTAACGTGTGGTTAGCACAATGTCGCTATCTACTAGCTATAGCTCCCCAAATTCACCAAATTCACCATGATTCTGGTCTGAACTTCAAGAAAAAATGTCTTCCCTCATGAAGACTCGAACCTGCACCCATTCCGTAACGCTAGTCCAAGACACGACGCCTTAGGCAACGATAATACGGCGTGGGACTCCATTAATAATAATGATAATAATAATAATAATAATAATAATAATAATAATAATAATAATAATAATAATAAATTGTAGCAGCAGAAATAATAACCTCCCACAGTGCATTTAACAAGGCAAAGTGATCAACAATATGTCCTTCGTAGAAGAAACGCTTGGACTATAACAAAAATCAAAGTACCCGTCTCTGGAAAAGAAAGGGGTTCAAAGCTCGTTGGCGAAATATATCCCATTATAAAACGCTTAAGCGATTTTGCGACCTGGCGAGAAAGTACCTAGAATAAAGAAATAAGTGGTCTCTGAGGCATTGCTAGTTGAGAAGGAAAACTCAAATAAAAACCAGGAGAGGAGAAGCTCTGTAGGTGTAGTGAAACCAACTCAAACCTCAAAATTAAAGCCTGGTCCTCCGAGAGTGGTGTGCGGATGTCTGGCAACTACCCACCTTATAAATTTTATATTATACTCACAGACTTCAAAGAAAAACGCCGGTGACGGAGTTCTCTATGTTTAAATTTACTGCAGGATTGACAGTTCATGGTGAGAAAATGTGGTGGGAGTGCTGCTATAAAACACTCAATACGTGGTCTTCGGAAAACCAGGCGGCGACCGCTGGGCAGATATAATATGTACTGCTGCATTGTAAGCAAGATGGGCGAGATTCTAGATAGCCTACCGTAGCGATTTTTAAATGAATGGTTTGACATATCCTATTTTACAGTGATGATCAGTACTCATGGTTTCTCGCATTACCTATAATTGCGAAATGTCTCCAATACATAATGAATGCAATTTATTATTTCCGTTTATCACGAGTTCTGGATCGATGATTTAATCCTTTAGAATCTGGGGAAAATTGTTTCAAAATGCGAAACAGTTATTTCTTGTCGAAATAGATATTAAATTAAAAAAGAGTCAATTTTCATAAGTTTGTGGTTTTCTTCCATAAAATAATAAGCAATTAATTGAAGACTTCCCCGGAATAAGGGCGTAACTAACAAAGCTATATTATACATTTCAAGAGAAAAGAAAGTAATTCAGGGTCATATTTCGTTAGGCCTATATTTACTATCAGAACCATTCAGACTAATCCAGGATACTAGTTTATTCAGCTATTGAATGCAATGATTTATTGTTATAAATGAATGCTTTAAAATTACTTTTTCCACCAAAGTCACATATTTCATTAACTTAATGTTACTTCTTTCTCCGGAGAGGTCTAAAATTTCTGAGATAACTGTACTTGTACTCGTACTTGGAAATTCCGTAGGGAGGATTATTTGCATAGGCCAATATGCATATTTTCAAGGCTACATATACCAAACAAATTACGATCGCTAGGGGCGAGATTATTTTGTACGCAGCGGTAATATCACATGTCCAGGAATTATGTTGACTTGACTTGTCTTGGCTTTTCGAGGACCGGGACCGGGATAGATTCATGGATTTAAACTTACAGTGGCTCATTGTGTGCACTATACATCGATGACTGTTCCAAGTTGCACGGAGGTCCGAATAACATTTGTGAATCCGATGCTAACAATTGTGTCAACCTGCCTCAGCCCCGACAGAGCCAGTTCCCATCCCTAGATAAGTTTCAGACCCAGTCTTTTCAATATCAGCAGTGGAAACCCGCATTATCCCCAACACTTCATCCCAGCCTATGTTTATTTATTGCAGATGACTTATGAAATAAAGGCGAGAGGGAAAGTTCTTGTGAAAAGGAGGGAAATGAAAATATCTCGAGAATATATCTATGCAACGTCTGCTTTGCCCACCACAAACCGATTGGGGATCGATCCCTGGACCGGCTGGATGGAAGACCAACGAGCTAACGCTGAGTCACAGTCGCGGCCTGGAATGGTGTTTAAAAATGATCACTTTTCATTTCACGATTATGCCTAAGAGATGTAAAAATATGTGGAATTTAAGTCGCGAATTATTGATTTTATAACGAAAACACTAGACAATTTATATTGAAAATTAAAAATTTTCTTATAAATGCACCCACAAATCTTAAAAATAATTATGCGATTTTATGATGCTCGCTCCCGCGTTAGATCTTTGTTGTTGATTGTTATTAATATGCTCCTCTTTGTTTTTACGATTGGAACAGATCTTGTGGAGTTCAGCAGTTGATACTCCATATTATAAGATTAATGACTACAGAATTTTATATTATTAATCACGTAGTTTAAATTTCATCAACTAACCTTTTACAAGTACAATGGATAGACGCGGAATAACTGTAAAGGAGCGCGGAATATTCTTATGTTAGAGATTCGAGTTTGTGCCGACTTTGTAATCAGTAACTAAAATGGAAAAAGAATAAGGTTCTCGATGGACATTGCAAAAGCAACATTCATACAAAGTCAAAAGAATGTTTTTTCTAAAAAGATCGGTGATAGAAAGAAAGCAGTACCGCTATGTTAAAGTAACGAGCTCACTTCCAAGAAAACGGGACAAAAAATGCTAAAATAGAAAAACAGGCTTCCGTAGAAAACAATGTTAAGATGTGTCTCCAAGCAAACATTCCAATTATCAGGTTGAACCAGTTTAAGGAAATGTCTTCAGAAGTACCTTAATTTATTTGTTTATTATTAGTATTATTCACAGACATACTAGTAGGCCTAAGTTACAATTCTCAGTAAATAAAGATTCAGCAAAATTTAATTTATCCACTTGTGTAACTGAATCGGTCATTGTTAAAAGGCATCAAGTCAATTTAGATGGATTTCGCAATTGTTTCTGCATTTAATAGAGGATGAAACATTATCATTAGTACATTATCAAAGCATTTGAAAGAACCATAACATTTACAAAAGAGTATTCATCATTTATGCTGAGTCAAACTTCTACTTGAACGTAAAATTGAATGATTTCAAATATGTAAAATTTAATATAGAGTGCCATTTAAAAAAGTGTTATCTTTTTGCCATACCCTGTACATGAATCAATACTTTTGTGAGAACGCAGCCATAAGTTTTAGTTAGATATCTCCAACAACTTTTGTTTTTGGTCTTACTTCATAAAATGAATATATAAAGAGTTACTATCAATATTCCATGCTTAATTAACTCACTGTATAATAAACCTGATGAGATGTATCTTTGTAGTGCTATTCAGAACAATATTTGCTGCCACTTCAACCTCGACAGCTGTGTGTTCCATGTTGTTTCTAAATGAACAACTTGTAAATGCAGTGCCACTTATTTTTACGTTACGTATGTCCTTCACCATGGAGCCCAGTGTGAGAGCCCTGCTAGGCCTGTTATAGGTTCCAAAAGTAATTCCCCCGTAATTAGAAATCAAAGCAACTATCAGTTACCAGTTATATCTACGAATATGCTTGGACCACACACCACATCATATTTTGAAATTGAGTTCGAACTTACGTGTCTCACGACTTGTTTTGGTTAATTATGAAGCTGTGTAATTTATATTAAGTTTAATACACATCAAAACGTTCGCCAAAGCCAGAAAATTTAATATTTAATGTAGGGTCGCAAATTATTTTGGACAAATCACAACCTTACCTTATTCCTTTATCAAAATACATGGCTCATAAAGGAACACGCTAAAAAACATTTTCGCCTCATATTCCAAAGGAAAAAAAAGATCTGGCCAAGTGAATGACGTGTCAGTTGACTTTTAGTACGCTATTTTACGACGTTGTATCAACATCTTAGGTTATTTATATGAAGGTGAAATGAGTCTGAGGTGCAATGTCGATAGTTACCCAGCATTTTCTCATATTGGGTTGAGGGAAAACCCCGGATAAAACCTCAACCATGTAACTTGCCCTGACCGAGATTCGAACCCGGACCACCTGGTTTCGCGGCCAGTCGCGCTAACTGTTACTCCAGAGGTGTGGACCATGTCAGTTGAATTTGAAGAATATTGAAAGATAGGAAGGAACATTAAAAATATGTATTCCAGTAATGGAATATGGTGTGAAGAATATTGAAAGATAGGAAGGGACATTAAAAAATATATTCCAGTAATGGAATATGGTGCTGCATGGGCATGGTGGGATCCTTACAGATTAGAACATATTGAGACATTAGAAAAGATTCAAAAACGGGCTCTCAAGCGTTGTCGTAATAATTCAACATTAAAATGGGACACACTCACGGACAGGAGAACGCGAATTCGATTATGCGTAATGTTCAAAACATACAGAGGTGAGCCTGCCTGGAGAGAAATAAAAAATAGAATGCAGCCGCCAAATTACTCTTCAAGGAACGACCACTCACATTAATTGGGGAAAGAAGACAGAGGGCGGACACTGGAAAGTTTTCTTTTCTCAATCGTACTATCAGGGACTGGAATGCTTTACTTGCAGACTTACTAAAGGCTTTACCAATAACAAAAAAAAAAAAATGTATTTAAAATAGGTTTAAGGGCATCACTAATAGACGGTAGTATATTATACAAACTATTTACAGGGTGTAATTTATGTTTTGTTATTTTAAGTGTTGTATCAGTAAAAAAAGATGTGTCACTGAAGTGTGTTGTGTCAGTAGTGAAGTGTGTTGTGTCAGTAGTGAAGTGTGCTGTGTCAGTGAAGTGTTTTTGTGTTAGTGAAATTAGATAGTTTATAGTGGCAGTGCAAAGTATTTGAACAGTGAAATGGTTTTGTATTTGAACAGTGAAATGTTTTTGAAGTGTTAGTGAAATCAGGATAGTATCAGTGAAATGTATCGTAGTTCCAGTGCAGTGAGTGAGTTGACAACGAAATGAGTATAGTGCTGAAAGATACTTGTGCGTGTATGAACGTATCATACTTGTGGGTTTTAGTTCGTACTTAGGGTTAAGATACAAATTAGATTTACTTCGAATGGTATTTTAAGTGATCGTGCCTCATTTAATTTAGGATGCTCTTTTTTAATATTATTATAATATTGTTATTATTATTATTATTATTTATTAGTAATAACTATTATTAGTATTATTATTATTAAGTTATTATTAATTGTCATTATTGAGTGTAATTACTTACCACTGCCACAGGGTATTTACCCATTTGCAGTGTTAATAAATACATACATAACGCCTCCCCCCCCCCAAAAAAAATCTTGATTTTAACAAAATTGTTACCAGTATTAGAAGTATTACCTATAACTTATATGTGGTATGGGTTTTGTGCTAACTATAAAGAGGAATTAATTCCCAACGTAGTTCCCAAAGTCTGAGAAGATTCATTAAAAGTCATGCATTTAAGAAGAAAATCTAATAGAGGTGTTCTTTTTGAAGACAACATAAACTAGTGGTCGTCAGCACTAGCTGAAATGGGTAAAGGGTAAGCGGAGCCGTCCCGTGTGCCCCGTCGTGCAGCAGGAAGAGGTAGAGAGCATACCCGCTAGCAGCTACGAGTGCACTATAGTGCAGTGTGTTCTCCGCGGGTAAGTGATGCTAGCCCCAGGGTGCTCTGTGCTGATGTCCGATGACAAACTTTCAGTCAGAGAGTAACCTGACCTGTCTTGGAAGTACAGCAATGAAAAACAATTATTAATGTAACGTTACTGAAGTTGAAAACATGCTTGAAATGAATTGTATTGTAAGATGATTAATTTTTTTATTACCGGTAATTTAAATAGGCCTATATGTATTTTTTTACAAAAATTAAAATGAAAACAAAATGTAGGTACATTTTCATCATATTATATTTAATTGTAAGATAACACTTATTGAAGTGATTATATTCATATAGTGTTTATACGTACGCACATAAATTTTAGAATGACCTTCTAGCGATAAGAGCAGATCTAAATAGGATGCTGGTGAATTGTTTCCATTCGAAATAAATGAATCCATGAAAAAATTAAAACAATTTAAGTTATGTATGAAAAAATGTTTAACAAGACTTATTCATACATGGTTCTGAACGAGTCAGCCATTTTCTCTTGGGGAACAGTTAAGCTTTTAACCAAGCAACTTTATCAGTCACTGTTAAAAAGCACTAAGTCAATTATTGACGAATTTAACATTTTTATGGATTCCTTAGGATTTTTTCTGGATTTAATAGATGATGAAAAACAATATTATTATACTTTCTAACTTACTGTTAAAATGGTGATTGATCAGTAAACACAACAGAAACATAACTTTAATATTATTAAACATGTAGAACAGTTTTCTTCGATTATCACAATATGCAAAGATATTACTTAGTTCATTTTAACAGTGACCGATTCACTACAGGACAAAATTGAGTGCTTGATCGAAAGTTTCTCCGTTGCCATTTCTTTGAAGCCTTATTCGAGATGAATATGTAGGAGGCTTTGAATATTTGCACCTGGAATTTTGTGAAAACAAATCAGAAATTAAAAAAAATTGGCTTCAGATGTTGATGGCACTGGAGTTAGTCCTTTTCTTTGGCCTCTGCATCTCTGAAGTGAATATTGACACAAGCAGTGCTGAGCCTCAGATTTTTCTGTTAATATAATTTGATTGTGACAGACAGTCGTAAATGAAAGAAGATAATACAGTTCAAACATGGTAAATGCTAAGTTGGAATGCGTAAATGTGTTGCTAAGTACCGCATGAGAAAAAACAATCCTAGTTTATGTTTCATAAATATTTATTTCTTAAGTATTATCCTTGCTTTCTTATTTCATGCCAATTTGCTATAAAACGCTAAATTTCAAATTTATGTCATAAAATGTTAAAATTACAATTCAAAAATGTTAAATTTAAAAAGCACAAACTCTGTTAATTATATTGACAATTATTCAAGTGAACCTTCAATTATTAATATAGGTATTTCCCAAGACACAGTTATAGGCCCTATTGGGCGCGCTTCCGAACAGGGGCAGCGGCATTTCCCATAAGGTTAAAGTCCAGTTTAGGTGTGTGTGTATTAATCGAAAAAAAAAAGTCATATAAACATGTGTCCTATTTTCAATATTTTCTAGCCCCTAATTTTAGATTAATACACACACACCTAAATTGAGCTCTAACCTTAGGAGAAATGCCGCTGCCCCTCTTCGGAAGCGCGCCCGCCCTATTTTATTTTTAATATATATTAATGACTTATCCAAAATTGACTTACAACAATTCAATGGTGTTCATTATTCTTATACAGATGACACAGTTTTACTTTTTGGTGGAAAAACCTGGTATGATGCATTTTATAATTCAAATAATGAACTTAAATTAATAAGAAAATGGTTTGAGATAAATTATCTTTCTATCAACGAAAATAAAGCCATAATTATTCCATTCTCATTATCTGAAAAAATGTAACAAACCTCCTACATCTATATTAAGTATTAAATTACATAGCCTAACTTTAATTGTTACCTTATACAGTGTAAATGTCCGATTATTAAGGAGTCCTGAAGTTAAGTATTTTAAGTATTTAGGTATAATTTTCGACAATCATTTGAAATGGAACCAACACATTAATTATTGCGACGGTTTTACCTGGTGGCACGTGTTGGTTGCGCCAATTGCGACTGTTGCCCTCTTCTTGTTCTGCCGCGTCGCCGACAGAGCAGAAGTCGGTTTGCTCAGTTGAACGGATGCTGTCCCCCGGTAGAGGTGATCTCTTCTCAGGGACCTTGTGGTTTTGTGGGTGTAGGATATAATGTGATGTTTGTCATTCACACGAAAAGAAACGAAGGAGTAAAGTTCCACTAAGTATATTTATTCGGCTCACGTCCCTTGCTTGAGTCCAAGCGACGGAATACTGGCTGTTGTCTTCCGTGTGGTCTCGGCGTCTCGTCTAACGCCAGTTTAAAATCGCTGCTGTCACTTTTTGAGTAAATCACAAAGCTAAAAAGTGCGAAATCTACACTTTATCACTTCGATCGGCTGGAAAACTGAGAATGATAAGATATACACGATCGGAACAAGTGCCGGTAATATTATTAGTACTCACGCGATCGGCTCACAGGCCGTAGACTGTATAAGTGAGTAAACACGCGATTGGCCGGCAGTCTTCTGACCAAACACACGATCGGCTCACTGGCCGGTAATATTCTGAGGAAATACACGTATGGCTCACGGGCCGGCAATCTTCTGAGAAAATACACGCTCGGCTCACAGGCCGGCAATCGTCTGGGGGGGCGTCTCGGTACGCCGTCCTTTTAAATACTCACTAAGGTGACGCGCTCACCAGACGCTACTATTGTTTGCAAGCTTCAAACAACGCTACAAGCGCGTTCCTAGACGGGAAAAACCCCTTTATGCTATACTAAAGTTCAATAACCTACCTCGCGTCTACTGGTTTTAAATGCGTTAGGCGCCTGTCAGACTGAGTGAATAAAGAGCCTATTACGCGCTTCGCTGATCCCCGTCGCGTAGAACATCTCAAAGAAATATAGAAATATCTAAAATGAAGCCATACTATAACTTATATAGGAGAAAAAATATCTTACTATCGCTGGACCACCCGACTACAGCTTCAAATGCCCCTTTCTCAACAATGGAAATTCCCCTAAAGAATTTTCATTGTTGGGAAATCTCGCCTTCGACAATGCCAGTCTACCGTTATCCCTATCGCGGTCAGCCAGGATACACGCCATCTTGCTCAGCTATATACAAATTCTAAAATAAACATGACATATATGTTTTTAAACAATCTCTCTGTGCACACAGTCATCATTCAAGCATACTTGCTAATCATCCCTCACACTATTTACATACATTATTGACAAAATTCATAAGATTCTTATTTACAGTTTCACACATTATTCAATTACGCATCCGCCTTGCGTACGCAGTTACACTGCGCCGCACTGTACATTGGTATCCTGCCTTTACACAATAGAGTCTAGCTCATCATCCTAACTTACGTATCTATATTTGCATTGTCTTGCCTGAATGGTCTTAGCAGCTGTTTATAGTATTTACCTAGAACCTTGTTGTTGTCTAGGTCCTTCAACTCGCAGGAATGGTCTCCAAACTGAAGGATTTCTACCCGGACTTGCTGATCTGTCACACTCGTCGCTACGCGTGGCTGGCATTATATTGTTTCCCTGTTGCGCCGCCACCATCAATGCATTTCTGCGGTCTCTTTCCTGTTCTTGCCTCCTCCAGTCTCTCCTGTTGTTCCAGCCCCTACCAAAATTAGGCTGCCAGAATCCCTGCTGTATCTCCTATTTCTTAACCAATGGGGTGGGTTGCTGTCCCTAGGGTGCATATCTGCCTCTCTATCCGTATACCATCTTATGTGATTAATTCTGCGGACTGGTCCGCCCCTATTATTTCTCATCCTATTTACATTACTTCCGCTACCGCGGTCAACACCAGGATTATTGCGGTTGTACATATTTCTGACAGGTTGAATATCCCTTCTATTTCGGTTTGGGCTGACAGTACCACTTTGACCCTGGTTGTCTGTCAACTGCCCAATTATTTATATTCATGTTCCCTCGAGGTGGTGAGAGGGCGCCAAGTGCCCCTCTCTCCGCCTTCGAGTGGCTGGAATAACCCTGTATTCTCTTCTCTGCACAATTAGTTGCGTCATAACTTTCGCCTCCATTGTGTGTTATATCAGAACTGTCTAGCGCGGTCAGGAGGTCAATTGTCTCCCCAAAATCTCGTGGTCCCGCGATAATCAAATTATACCTGATATTTTCCGGGTAATGGGATATGATAGTTTGTATCAATTCAGAATCTGGCATTGGTGGATTTAGACTCTTTCCCTTTTTGACAAGCTCCATAAAGTAATCAATCATCGATATGCCTTTCTTAGCATCAAATCTACTGTCATTGATTTCTTTTCTAATTTTCTGCTGTTGCCTCTGCCCCCAATACCGGTCAGAGAACTTTGTTTTGAATTCCCCATAACTAACCTGTGCCTCTAACGCTACGAGAACCCAATTAAGTGGCCGTCCTCTCAGACTTTTTCTCACGACGGTCATTTTTAGTTCCTCTGGTACCCCTTTCACGTGAAAATACGTTTCCAATTCGCGGCTATAGCAGTGAGGGTTTGAGAATTCCACCTCATCAAACATGGGATAACCAATTTCATTAATGATATGCGTGGGATACTGTGGGCGACCTAAAGATGACCTGTCGTTTACAATATTTAAATTACATTGTTCCTGATTTCGGGGGTCTTGGTTCTCTCCGACCACATGATTACTTATGTTACCACCTCCTACTATATGTCCTAATCCCATACTACTGCTCCCGCTAGGCGTTCCGCTCACGCTCGGTTCGCTAATTGAATTATCGATAGTGACTCCATGGATCCTATCTTGCATCGAATTCCATCTTGTTTCTAAACTCTCTAGGCGTTCTCTCTCTTCCTTTCCCTGGTCTCTCACCACTCGCCTAATCGCCTCCATCTCTCGATCCACCCCTTGTAACCTCTCATCTACCGTTCCTTCTATGGCCGACCTCGTCTTTTCGTTCTCAGCAATTGTGCTGTTCCTCACCTTCTCCTCTAGTTCTCTCATGTTCTCTGCCATCTTATCTACTACGACGCCTAGTTGACTTTCTATTTCCGTATTATTGTCTGCTATCTTCCCCTCCAAGTTTTCTATTCGACTCTCTATCAGCTGGTTCACCTGTTCCCTAATCTCTCTGGAATTTTCTCCCATCCTACTCTCCATTTCTGATAGTTTGCTGTCCATCTGCCTCATCAGCTGTTCGGTCTTTTGGCCTAGCCTCTCATCTATTTGCTTTATTTGTTCGGAGATTTGCCTTGCCTGCTCGGTACCCTGACCTAATCTTTCATCCATTCTTTTCATTTGTTCTGTACTCTGACCTAATCTTTCATCCATTTTTTTCATTTGTTCTGTACTCTGACCTAATCTTTCATCCATTTGTCTCAAACTCTGTTTCAATTGCTCTGAATTATTCTGTTTCATTTTGTCGAAATTCTGCTTCATTTGTTCTGAATTATCCTGTTTCATTTGTTCAAAATTTTGCTTAAACTGTTCTGAACTATCCTGTTTCATTTTATCGAAATTCTGCTTCATTTGTTCGGAAATATGCTTCATTAAAATTCCTAGCTGTCCTAGCATCATTCCCTCTTCTCCCTTTTCCTTCTCGCTACATTGCTGGTTTTCTTCGCTATTTCCTATGATCTCGTCGTCCCCCATAGTGCTCTCCAATTCTAATCTTCCCTCCATTTCGCTGTCTCCTACGTTATCCATCCCTCTATTCTCTCTACTTATTATTTTCCTCTCACTCTCCGTCCCTTTGGTCTCAATTCTCCTATTCTTTAGCAACATCTGGATATGCCATATCCTATATACATATCACACAATAACAATCCCCTCCAAAATATTATACACACATATATAAATATACATACAACTCTACACAAAATTACGCGTAAATAAACGTTATTCTCTCTACGCACAAAAAGAAAATTCATACATGTATAACCCTCCAAAATATTACCATCCACGTTGTCTTCCTCCTCGATGTAGCGTCGACCCTGCTCGTCCCGCGTGGCCGTGATGATTCTGCCACTCTCGGTGTTGCCGCTCTCGTCCCGTTGTCTCGGTGGAGATGCTGCGTCAGCCTCTCTGCTGTCGTCTCGTACTGATGTTAATCTGGTAGCCTCGTTGCTACTGTTGTTCTCGTACAGATGTTAATCACGTTGCTGCTGCTACTGTTGTTCTCGTTCCGCCGCCTCGGTGGTATTGTTGATTCTCATAGCCACGCGTTGGTGTTGTTTATTTTCTTCTCGTAGCCCCACTAGTATTGTTTACTTTCTTCTCGGGCCCCACTAGTATTGTTTATTTTCTTCTCGTAGCCACACACTAGTATTGTTTACTTTATTCTCGTAGCCACACTGTCTCAGTGGTATTGTTGATTCTCGGGCCCCACACTAGTATTGTTTACTCTCGTAGCCACGCGTTGTTGTTTTTATTCTCGTAGCCACGCGTTGTTGTTTTTATTCTCGTAGCCACGCGTTGTTGTTTTTATTCTCGTAGCCACGCGTAGTTGTTTTTATTCTCGTAGCCACGCGTTGTTGTTTTTATTCTCGTAGCCACGCGTTGTTGTTTTTATTCTCGTAGCCCCACGTTGGGCGCCATTTGCGACGGTTTTACCTGGTGGCACGTGTTGGTTGCGCCAATTGCGACTGTTGCCCTCTTCTTGTTCTGCCGCGTCGCCGACAGAGCAGAAGTCGGTTTGCTCAGTTGAACGGATGCTGTCCCCCGGTAGAGGTGATCTCTTCTCAGGGACCTTGTGGTTTTGTGGGTGTAGGATATAATGTGATGTTTGTCATTCACACGAAAAGAAACGAAGGAGTAAAGTTCCACTAAGTATATTTATTCGGCTCACGTCCCTTGCTTGAGTCCAAGCGACGGAATACTGGCTGTTGTCTTCCGTGTGGTCTCGGCGTCTCGTCTAACGCCAGTTTAAAATCGCTGCTGTCACTTTTTGAGTAAATCACAAAGCTAAAAAGTGCGAAATCTACACTTTATCACTTCGATCGGCTGGAAAACTGAGAATGATAAGATATACACGATCGGAACAAGTGCCGGTAATATTATTAGTACTCACGCGATCGGCTCACAGGCCGTAGACTGTATAAGTGAGTAAACACGCGATTGGCCGGCAGTCTTCTGACCAAACACACGATCGGCTCACTGGCCGGTAATATTCTGAGGAAATACACGTATGGCTCACGGGCCGGCAATCTTCTGAGAAAATACACGCTCGGCTCACAGGCCGGCAATCGTCTGGGGGGGCGTCTCGGTACGCCGTCCTTTTAAATACTCACTAAGGTGACGCGCTCACCAGACGCTACTATTGTTTGCAAGCTTCAAACAACGCTACAAGCGCGTTCCTAGACGGGAAAAACCCCTTTATGCTATACTAAAGTTCAGTAACCTACCTCGCGTCTACTGGTTTTAAATGCGTTAGGCGCCTGTCAGACTGAGTGAATAAAGAGCCTATTACGCGCTTCGCTGATCCCCGTCGCGTAGAACATCTCAAAGAAATATAGAAATATCTAAAATGAAGCTATACTATAACTTATATAGGAGAAAAAATATCTTACTATCGCTGGACCACCCGACTACAGCTTTATTATCTTTGTAATAAATTACGTAAAATAATAGGTATATTATTTTGTTTTATTGAGAAATTACTTGTCAATATATTCATTACGCGCAATATACTTAACTTTATTTCAATCGGTAATTATGTTTGGAATTATAGGATGGGGTAGCTTATTTAAATCCAATTTTAATCCACTTTATTTATTACAAAAGAAAATAATTAAAATATGTGTTCATGAACCTATTGATTTTCCATCTCAGAAATTGTTTGTAGACTTCAATGTTATTAAAATGAGACAAATTTATTATATTGTATTAATAAAATTCATACATAAAAATCGAAATAATTTTGAATTGTATTCTCATAGTTATGAAACAAAAGGTATGAATTCTTTAAGATTTTTTCAACCAAGATGCAACACTGCTACATTATTTAATCATAGTACTAATTTAGGCCCAAGAATATATATATAACAAATTTATATTTAAATATCCTAATCTTCTCAATTCTAATAGTTCTAGTATTAAATTTAAACAGCTATGTATGGATTTTATAAAAATTGAAAAATTGTAAATTTAAATTTATATATTCTTATTGCGTAGTAGACATAAGACAAATTGTATTATATAGTTCTTAATTTCAATTCAGAAATCCGCCCCTGAGCACGAGTTCTGCTCTTTCAGGGGCGAGCTAAAGTTTTCCTGTTTATATTATATTTTATATTACAATTATTAGTAAAATAAATAAATAAAAATATATTGAGATGTACTTTGGAGCAGCTATCGGGCTACTGGACGATATAATCAGTGACGTGTCTGAGTGATGGAAAATAATTATTGTTGTATGCTACATTGATGTTAACTAGAGAATCACCTACCGGTATACCTTATTTTATTTCAAGGAGTGCAGTTCAGTGGCTCCTTTGAACACCCATTTACAGATTTATGACTTTCTACACAACAGCTCTGACAATTCCATCCTGTCCCCTCGTCCAAACATTGCACAGTTGTCACAATCCTGATGACCTTCGAAATTATGTAGTGAAACTGACGGGATTCTTGGAATTCGGAAAAGATGCGGCAACTCTGCCTCCACGTGGATTTGACGGGCACCTGTCAATTCTTCTGAACGAGGGTTGTGATTGGTTACTAACAAGAGAAGACAAGATTTCCGTCACAGTAAGGAAGACAATTATTTATGACAGCCAATTAGTAGGGGGCAGTAGAAGGTCTGTCGGCAAATTCCTTTCTATGAAACTGCACTCCATGAAAAAAAATAGAGTATACTGTCTAAACCGCTTCTTAAATGAGAATTTATGAGCAGACACGTCCGAAAGGTGCGGTAGGTCACATCAGAAGGCACGAGTACGGTTGTGCTTACTGGAACATTGTAGAGGGCTACGCCTGAACACCTCGCGTGCTGGCACTCCAAAGACCCACGCGCTGTGACTGGTCGCCATGATGATCCTGGCACGCGGTTATTGTAAACAAGACATTCCTTTGCGTAGCTGCGAGGCCATTGTTGATTTGCACGTGGTCACAAAGTGACTTCGGGTTGGGTCTTCATTCCAGATGACTACTGATTCATTGATATGGAATTACGTGCACAAATGCTTATGTTGACATGATTTATGTAATACATTTGTTTTTTCGAAATGAATAATTTCTGGGAAACGGCAGGCAAATTTCCTCTGCTGGCTTGTATGCACCGATTCCGATGGAGTTTCAAGAAATTTAATCATATAAAATAGAAGGCTGCGAATTGAAATCAGTAGTGTGCTCTGTTTCAGTTTTGACTCAGCGAGCCGTAGAAGCATTAGGCTAGAGTACATACTTATCTTTGTGTAGGTCTGTATTTTACTTCTCAATATACGAAATATTTAGAGAAACAAAAAAGTTTCGAGGTTCAAACAGAGTTACGCCTACATTTTTTCAGCATTTCCAGTATTGAAAAGTTGGTTTTTGGCATGTCGTTTGTCTATTTCTGTATAGCGATTTCTTTCAAACGATTCGATCGAGTTTGTTCATATCTAGTGAGTCTATCTCTGCAAGTACTTTATCCGGGAATTATTCACATTATTAAAAAAATGGTCTTTACTTAAAATCAAAATTAAATTAGACGACTCTCTCCATGATTTTTTGTAATGCATAGCATACACTGTCATATAAGACGTTCAAGTTTGTATCGAATAGAAATGATTCCCTAAAAAAATAGGTGTTATCCCAGATCGATCACAATATAACAGATTGCTCATCCCTACGTTAAAATCGGCAGAACTTTGAAGATAACAACCACCAGGATCGCCACCCGTCCGTCGTAAACGAACACGAGAGGGCAGTATAGTCGCTAATGCAATTCAAATTGGAGTTATGACGTGACTCCTTATGTAACAACTAGATGGCAGTATAGTAAACCTAATAAAAGTTATTACCGTCAAAGCCTATAAGGTCGAGCAATCTGGGTATAATGATCTAGGGTGTTATGTTGACAATTATTTCTAATTTTAACGAGAATGTCGTCAAAGATTTTACTACCTCGGGGTTATTAACTGCAGTACTAGGAAAGTGTTGTCCTTTCTTAATGGATTGGTGATAAGTGATAACTAAGGAGCGGATTCCTATGTAATTAAATATTCTTTTTGCGTGTGATAAAACACAATTAACAAAGTTAAAAATTCCGAACATGAAGTTTCATTTCACATAAAAACACATATTTTCACAAAAAAATTAAGTAAATACATATTTTCAGGAAATCTATCATAAACACATAAATCTTGGAGTTTTTTTACTTAAATAATTTTTACGGGAACTTTTAAATATTTTAAAACTATATCAATTATATCACTTTGAAGTACGTTATCTTTTTAAGAATTCTTGATTGCTTCATATTTCTAAGCGCTGTGTGGTGTATCCGTGATCCATTTTGGTAATAGTATCGCCTCAATTTCTGAGAACTGCTAGGCAGCATATCAATGTTATTAATAGAGAATAAATTAACGTGGACAAGGAGGAGAGACTTTGCAACACATAATTAGGGATGTTTATTGTTGCTGAAGATGATTTCATTCCACGCTTTGTTTGTGAAACACAACAGATAAGAGCTCGGGTATGAACATTATTTAATTTAAACAAATCTCTCGCCTCTCGCTCATGTATATCAAGTAAGTCAATGTATGTTGTTGTGATTCCCTGTTATTGGGCTTCGTCAATCGATATCCTTCCTGAAAGACGGTTATTTAAAAAACGATTTGGCTTTTGCTATTAGCAAATTTAAGCTTTTTGTGTGACACCATAAAAAACTCGAAACATCCAAAAACCTGTTGTCTAAAACAGGGAGTGCATGCCGTGAAAATTAATCTAGATTCGCTACCAGGTTCAGAAGCACAAGTACTAAGGGACAAATTCTAGAATGTGTTTGGGAAAAACAGTGGATATAAAAACATGTGTGAAGTTGCTCAAGTATTGGAGGATGTGCCTGTAGGTGAAATTGACGGTGTGTGTGTTTGTGAGATTCTTCTCTTTAAATATCCACGTCTGACGTCCTGTGACGTGGAAAGATCGTTTTCACAGTATAAGTCGTTGTGCAGAAATAATCGGCAAGCATTTGTAATGGAGAATTTGGAGATGACCTTTGTTGTTCACTGCAATTCTCGGCCAACTACTAGCACTCAAGTGTGGCTGGTGAGTACCTAGTAACATTTTTTTTTCAAGCTAAGTAAGGTATTTTGTCATATTTAAAAAAATATATATATTTCTTTATTTTTAGCAAATATTTTCGTACTTTTTAGCACATAAAAAATAAATATATTTAAATTTTTAACACATAAAAATCCGCTCCCTAGTGATAACTGTCTGTAAATCTCTTATTATATTTGCTTGAATTTCAACAAAATATTACAGTTACAGTATTGTTGAGTATCAAAAGAAGGAAACATCCTCAGATTTTCATCAAGAATCATTAGCCCTAGAACACAAACGTCGTAAATTTTACGAGTGCCATATATAAATCAAAGTGGGGGAAGGATAAAAAGTCAATCAACATTACCATCTGTTCAGTAGCTATCTAATTCTTGATGACGATGTTTGTGTTAGAGTTTCACGCTGCATACAGCTGTCAGCATATCAACAAACCAGAAACTCTACTTCCAAAGTCGTAATTTTTAAGAGTGTTTGTGATTTGTTAACTTTTAATCAGAATAAGGCAAATAATTTTCATTTCATACAAGTAACTGGCATTACATAATGTCTTATTTTTCTTCTAAAATTGTTGTCAAAATAACATTTTCATACAATTTTGAAATTAGGTACGAGTGACCAACAAGTCCGGCATTATAGACTAATATGACCCTCTTCAATTTCCAACATGTCTGAAGGCGGAACTTCATGTTATTTACAACGCGGTGTAGGATGTGTCGGCAGTGCTTTCACGACACTTTTCTTCCACCGCATTCGTAGACGTTGCAGGTTACGATTTTCTCTTCACTTTTCCTTACCCCAGAAAGCAAAGTGAAGAGAATTTAGACCAGGTGACTTGGGAGTCTAAGCCTACTCTCTGGGGCCTATCCATCGATCGGGGAACTTGTCAAACCAATTCTGCACAGGTGTGGCATAAGATTATGCCGAAATTGGATCTGATAGGCGGAAGACGAGAATGGTTCATGCAGGGTGGTGTTTCACCGTTCCCAATGCCATTGTGTATTTTGTACGGAATGCTCAACACTGCTTGCGTCAATTAATGGGTGATTCATGTGCATAATACCTGTCGTGAATGAAAGACTACACATTGAAGGAAAAACTACGTTGTTGTACTAAGGCACTAAGCGAAGGACTAATTGTGCCATGAATGAAGGAAAGACCGAATATTCCAACACTTCCTACTGATCTCTGTTCAACGGTCAAGTGTGTGCCGAGGGCGAAAATCATCACGAAGAAGTTACTGATCTTCTTTTGAGAGCAAGAGTACAATGCACTACAGTTGGCCAACAAAAAAGAGAAGAATGACTGCCACGTATTTTACCATATCTCGCAGAACTTTCTTTAAATGAAATCATGAAAAATTGTACAATAATAATATTGTTTTAAATAATTACATTTTATAATGGTAATGCTTGATTTGAATCTTCTAGTAACTATTAAACCATATATTTGAAGTAAATGTAATTTATTACATCCCTCTTTAGGTCCTAGAATATACTCTATCAAGTAATCGTAAAATTACGAACGTTTGTGTTTGAAGGTTTGTGTTCTAGGGTTAATACTAGTATGTTTTACAATTATATCCCTTTCAAATATAGATTTTCTTAAATAGAAAAATATCAAAACTATTATACTATTTTAAAAGCTATTGTAAGCGAATCTGTGTAGAATTGGCATAACTTACCTAAACATTGCAGTCAGCAGTTCTAATAGTGACGGAAAGGGCTGCTGCACTCAAATCGGATTGTTGATTAAGATGATAATTTAACAGTAAAATTTATAAATGAATTGTTCTTTCAGAATTGCAAATAATACTTTTGGTGTACGACAGACTAAATGAAATCCTATCTTATTATATGTTGTAGTAAACGATTTAATTTATGTATGTCTTTTGAATAAAAGTTCAAGAAATAAACTATAAACAGTGACATCATTCGCAACATGAATTGTATTTTTGCTAAACATCTAAAGCGTAGTTATAATGAGAAATCATGTGTAATATTCGCTACATTACTTTTTAAGTATTCTTCGAGTTAACTCCATAATCTGGATCATATCTATGCTGACCAGATGTCCCCGATTTCCGGGGACAGTCTCCGTTTTGAGTTGCTGTCCCCAGGGAGCAAATGTCCCCGTTTAGGTCCCCGGAATTTAATTTTGTCCCCAGAAGCTTTGATTTTGCTTCAATAAAATTTTGCACACAAATATTTAAGTACCGTGATGGAACTGCTGCGATTCATGCACATTTCTGAACATTTCTCAGTATCAGACAGAAGAACCATCTAGCATAGTATGAGATATTCTGCACTCTTTGAGAAGAACATAGCATCTTTATCTTTGATTATTTTAGCATTCGCGTTGTGTGGAAGCGTTAGAACTGCCACAGCGTCCATTTGTAAGTAGTTAAAAAAATGAGAAATGTTGTGACAAACCAACAGGTGAAAAGTAGTATGATATTTTTCAACATTTCAAGAAAAAATCCATTCCGTTTGAAAATCTTCTCAAACTAGTGTCATTAATCATGTGTCTTCCAGTCACTATTTCACTTTTCTCCACAATGAACTCAATATGGACTGATGAAAAGTCACAAAAGAAAGTTGAAACAGTTAAAGTTTTGTTAAGTCTACAAGAGAAAAAAACTTTCATTCCTCATTTGAAGAACTTAGTGTGTAGCTGTATAGGAATGAACAGATCCTTAAAAAGATACATTCTTCAGACAAGTACTTGCAAAATGTGTGTGTGTTAGAGTTCAGTGTGTACAATAGGCCTATTATGTAAAAGACTTCCATGCATGCGTAAGTATTGAAATTGAATTCTTAGTGTCTATAATCACCTATATACAGGAGTTACGTGTGTTCATGCATTTCATTCAAACCGTTATGATACGCTATAAACTTAGTGTGCAAAGTTCTATCGTTGTATCTACTGTTACATGTATTTCATTTAACATTTCAACGGAGAGTGACTAGGTAAGCGTTTGTGGTTTTGCTTGAAATTGCCGGTGTCCCTGCTGGACCATAAAAAAAAATCTGGCCAGCCTAATCATATCTACAATATAATTAATTTCCATTTTTGTCAATATTTTTACGTGGTCAGTTTCTGATAATTTAAATAATGTGAAAAGATTAATTTCTGTAACAAGCAAATTACTTTTGAGTTTCGTCAGGATACAATACTTGGCACAATAAACTATGATACCGGCACAGTTACACTATTATACTGTACTACTTAATCAGCGCTGAAAGGAAAATTATTGATGATCGGAAGAATGTGAAACTTAACACAAACATTTTGGAGGGCATGGACGAGAGGAATTATGAACAGATAACTTCATTAAAGGATGTTAAAAGAACAGTCACGATCAAAGCATATACCGTATATTTCCTGTACAGCAAGGATCGTACGTTGGCGTAGCAATTCGCAGTATCGTATGCCTGTCACTTCACACAATTTTGATTCTTGGGCTCCCATCTCTTTAAAGAGAAGTGGGCCAATGATGAAATTATCAGTTATCAATCCCTCGTTCACTATACAGAGGAGCTCCATGAATTTCGTTTGGAAGCACTAATACGGCAGTTTTTTAGTGTACGCCCTACTAGTAAGATAAGTGTTTCATCTCCTCAGAATAATCCAAGGCCAGGAATAATCAACTTCTGTCTTTGCAAGGAATCGAAGGGCTCAGTCGATATGGTGCTGTGCGTCACGTGCCATTAATTTCTGCGCAATGTTACAGTTTTACCAGTAAATCCTTCTCTTCTTGTCAACTGTACAGAATACTGATTATAGCTGTTGATGTACAGTTAATCAATACCGTGGTTAATATAGTGATTGGTGGTGAACAGTGTGTCCAGTGACAACAAACAGAAGTAACCCATAGTCTGAATCTTCATTATACCGAATTTGGTATTTCTAGGGTCAATAGTTCTCCCTCTAAAGCTGGTTAAGTAGGCACAGTTCAATTACATACAACCTTCTCACATAATATGTAATTCACTAAATGATAAGCAACAATAGACGTTTATATATAGTTCTGTTAAAATACATAATCATTACAGAAAATAAGAAGGCCGACTCAGATACTTCCAAAACTGAAGAAAAAACGTGGAAAGAAATTGTGACTGAATTTGATGCTAGGAATATAATTGAAACTTTTGTAATTATTCTCCCACACCACACACGAGACTGATGTGTGATTTTCTTTGCGTTATTTCATCACCAAATGAAAGTGAGAGTTGGAATAAGTTTACAAATATACACACAGCACGTATTAATTATTCCGTAGGGTACACATTCTTTATTATTTACACATTAATTTTTATTTTATAAACTCGAAACTCATTAAATTCACAACAATTTCATTCATGTTTATTTTTAAATGATAAATAATAATAGAAGTTTATATTTCGGGTGTAGGCTAACATTCCTCATTCCTGATATCTATAACCCCCACTCCTTTAAATGATAAACTCCACTGTTATTTAAATAACTATCATTCAAAATTTACAGAATTCACCTCAATAAATAGTTGTATACAGTTAGGGTACATGAAAATTCTTACTTTATGCTTCAGAACCAGTGAAGTATTAAATATGAATGCTTCTGATCCATGTCAAAGGAGATTAATCGGAGAAAATTTGAGACCTAAATATGAACGTATATTGTGATAACATGAGGTTAGATTAGCGTTCATACAACACAAAAGCTGGGTTCAACTTGACGGACGGCCATTTTTAACCCTTAATTTTGGTTCAAAAGCTTTATACAACCGGTCCTTAATGGTTTTAGTTCAACTATAACCAGTATAATTTTCATTCCAGGTAATGCAGGGCAGAAAATAAAATACAAAATCACTCATGTTATTTCGATAAATTCTAAATATCAACGCGTTTGCAAAGTACGAGACAATCTCGAAGGAAAATCTTTGGACATACTGTGCATAAGATTTGACTCTTTCTGCGGAACAAATGCCGCCTTTTGAAATGCGCATCAGTAACATTCTGTGATGTCGAAAGGAGTTATTTCTCATTACAAGAGTATCTCGAGAGACAAAAGAGACGAATTTATCATGAGTACCGACACACAGTGACTGTATAACTTACTACAATTCATTCCTTATATTGGAAGAGGGCAAACATATCTACTTATCAACAATAAAAGCATCCAATGTTACATTTTACGAATTTTTATGTATGTTTTAAGGAAATATTTTGATCCATATTAAAGAAGTTTCAAGGTTATGAATAGGGGGCGGATGTTGATGACCTAAAAATCTACTTAAAATGATCATTAAAATGCCCTTAAAATAATGGAAAAATGACATGAAATAAATTATTCACCGTACTCGCACCACAACTTCTTAAAAATTAGTCACCTTGTTTCAATGACTGCCCTGCAAATCTCGGAGAGAGGAGGCAACTTCCTGGAATTTGGCTAAGATAAAGGAAAAGAACATGCGACAAAAAGAAGGTTGTAAGAGAAAACTATAGATTTTAATGAGGGTTTACAATATGTTTCAATCAGGGGTGGTCCATGTCAGTGTCTTCATTCTCTGTCTCCTCCTCCTTCCGCGCTTCACTTTTGATACCAGATCTTCCAGGTGAGGGAGTGTGAATGCCTAAACAATATTCTTGGAATATTTGTATTAAAAATACTGTCTACTAGAGTAGACATCTTTACCGAACCATGTTAAGGACATAACGTCCTGTCCAGGACACGGCGAAAGTTTCCCCCCTTCCAAACATAAATTCTAAAGACACCCTCGTACCGACAAAAGGACAGTAGCGATCAAAGCCTTCACTTAAACTAAGCTGCTGTCAAGCATTTTATATTACTTATGTTGTGGGAAGTGAAGCCTTCAGTGGAATGAGGGATCGACTTTAGCGTCTGTTCCAAACTATAAAACTCAAACTTCACTGTTATTCAGTAGGTAATTACTAGTGGCCTATTTGCTTAGAAAATGATTTAACAGACCTGTCGGTAAAGAAGAAAGTAAAATGCATTCCAAATGATCTAAAAGTTCTTCAAAGTATTACAAATGACTAAAAAGTGCCTAAAAATATAAAAATTGACCTATTAGTTCAAAAACGTCAAAAAATGCAATATAAGAAATAATTTTTTTTTACGTTGATATTAGCATAGAAAGGATTTCTATATTAATAGGCATCGCCCTAATGTGAAAAGTAAGAAGATGACTTTTCATCAACATCCGCCCCCTAGTTATGAATTTCCTAATCCTAATTATTACTATTATGGTCCTGTTGTTTAAGTGGAAAAATCCGAAAATTCTAGGCTTGGAGCGAGTTCCGCGATAAATATAATGTATATAAGATATCGACAGGAAGATAAAATATAATAGGCAAACATATATGAAACAAAATTGTAATTTACAACAGCAAGTGGTAATCCACGAAAATTTACAAAATTCGATTAACGGCGGTCAAACTAAATTTCATTAAAGTTTTACATTTTCTGCGTTTTCTTTTTAATAATTGATTGAATTCAGCTCTGCTTTCTACCTTTTCGAACTGAAATGTTTACCAGTGACCAAAGAAACAGTCATTTCAAACTGAAACATTGAAATGTACTTTGATAAAATGGTATTTGAGTGAGAGTCAAACGGATTTAGAAAAAAAAAAGCCATTTGGATTCGTGGCGGCGTGACGCTGGGCAGATAAACCTGATGGACGGCTTGTAAAGCGGGCTTTATTAAAACAAGAACACTGGTTGGAGCCACTCATAGAATTTATTACCATGTGCAGGCGGAAACCTTTCGTTTCTACGTGCAACTAGAAAAGTTCGACAAAAGAAATATAAAATCCTGTGGAATATGACTTCTATAACTCCGATTTTTTTTCTCGTGCAGAATTAAGGTGTAGATCATATTCTTCTTTGACACTTTTATGTTACGAGTTTTCCATTCTTTCCAAAGTCCCTTGTTGTCGCATTCTTCCACTTGAAAATCACTGTTTTCTGTTAAACGTGACCTCGTTACAGTGTAGTTCCGAAGTCCAGACGTGTCTTTCTCTCTCCCTTTATGTTATTCATACCAACGTGTAGAGAATCAACGGAAATATACATTCTGAGGTTCCGAGAAGAAATCTTTTAGTAGTCTCAAAATTATGGCTGTATGTACGTGTGAGAGCACTCATAACAATAAATAATGCAGTCATGAAATGACATAATACTCGTACATATCACATATAGCATCTCAACTATTTAAATTTGAAACTTTTTACTTTCTCGTTATACGAAGAGCACAGAAAATATTGTGGTGCACTGAAAACAAATTTAGAGATGTCCACAATGTTTTCAGCCATCCTCAGGCGACCACCGGCGTACTAACAACAAAAATATACACATTCGAAATTCCCCAACGGCGTTCTGTTTTTACAAATGCATTATGCCTGCTTGGAAGCAGAGTCACGGGTTCGAATCCTCGCCCAAACGTGAATATTAGTTTGTTATCAGTAGACTTCGTGGAATTGCCACGAGATTCGCAAGGTTTACTGTGCACGCAGTATAGACTGTATGAGAAGGGGGCGTGTCTCTGATGTAAATACTGTGCAGTATACTGCGGTTACAAGAAAACCTGTATCCTGCATTCAAGAAATATAATGAATGATCATTGAAGTAGAAAATATCTAAACATGTAAATACACAATTATTTTATAGTGAGATATATTAACTCTTAATTTAATGTAAGATACATCATCCTTGAATATGTGCATTGCAGTGAAGAGTTACGTACATTTTGAGCGACTGCAAAGTAACCTCCTCCGATGGTCACTTAAACAGTTTTTATTTTGGGAACTTGTAGTTCAACATCACACGATGTAATACGTGCATTTCTTAAGAACGGGAAGTTACTACTTTTTAGTACACCAACTTCAGACGTCTTGTCGTGATCTGATAGTACATAATTTATAATACGAAGTTGTGAACAGGCAGAATTTTTAGCAATAATGTTTCTCAACTTACATTTCACTTTTTCTGAAATTAGTGAATTGTTATTTTGGATAACGTTTTGTGATACTTTATCCACTATATTAAGAGCTTCTGAGAGTTGTAGTTTAGACAATTCTAACAGGATGATGCTTTTGGACACGATTATAAAATTAGAATCAATGACAGAATATCTTTCAATAGCTGTTCAGAAAGCAATGATTTTACAGCTGCAACAGCGGAACTGTCTGTGCTATCCAATGCATGAATTACCTCCATTATTTTTCCGTAATGTTCTGCATAATAATTAACAGAATTCAGCCACGTTCCCCAACGGGTCAAGACTGGCTGCGGGGGTAAGGTTATTCCAGGAGTAATTGTTTGGAACAGCAACACTCTCATTGTAGTATGTTTGATTGAATTCTTGTCTGCACTGAACAAATGTTAAACTTTGACTATTCCAACCACAGTAATGCAAAAACAAGTGCTTACATAGGTATACATTAGCTGTAGCTGCTCTATCTATTTGGACCGGTCACAACTCTTAGCATGAACTGCTCATACTACGAGACCGGGCGGTCGCTCGCCTCCTCTATACTACCGTACATCGGCAACCTGATTGCATGCTGCATGTGGCAATTCAACGAAGTCTAGTTATCAGTGTTAATTTTCTATATTGCCTTAAGCAGATTCAGTCGTTTAGATTCAGTGCTACAGAAATCTTCTACACCAGGGATGTCGAACAGCGCTCTCGACCTGTGAACTGCAGAGCCTTCACTCCTCTCTTACCGTGCAACGGTTGAACACAGGTAGCAGGTAGTCCGGCCGAATGATCGTAAACAAAAGCGAAACTGCGGCGTCTGGTACTTTGATAACTTTTATACATCTTACCAATTGATTAGGAACTCAGTTTAGATTTGCACTTGATGAACTCTGATGAACAAAGAATGTGGCCTACTTGAGGATGAATTATGATGATGATGATAATAATAATAATAATATAATAATAATAATAATAATAATAATAATAATGTTTTATCTGCTGGGTTATTCCATGAATGTTGCTCGTTAGTGACGGAAATAAATCATAATAATAATGTTGTTAATATCATGTTTAAAATATCAACTTTGTGTGTATGTGTTGTAGCAGTGCAACTTCAAATTCAGAAACTTAAACTGTTTTGATGTATAAAATTAATTACTTTTAACATGACTTGAAATTTATTCATAGTTTTTGTTACAGATTCAAAAATATCTCCGCCTCGAGTTCGATCCTTTAGTGAAATGACGTCTACAAGATCCCCATGAACACTGAAATCTGAATCGACACTCCTTATGAATATACTGTATCTTTACGTTCGGTACTTTCATCAACAGCTATAGTGAGTAATAAGTGTTAGTTTTCATTCTTGCTATCAGTTGTTCCTCTCCTCCAAGATATCTCCCATTTATGATACGTGCTCTGCAAAAATATTACGAGACAAGATATAGATTTAAAATCATTAACGTATTCCGGGCATATCCCTTTTGCAACAGCTATGAGACAGCCTTTCACAAATTCTCTGTTAGTAAATAGCTTTGAAGCCGTTGCAATAATTTCATAAATTTTGTAGTTAGCACGAACCAAGCTTATTCTACTAACACCCGATGATGATGGAAGATTTTCTAAATTCAATCTTGATTTTAATTCTTCTACAGCCTTTTCACGAGTGAAACCGGATAACTTTTCTGGTCCATAAGCTTCAGCATGACGTGTAGAATTAAAATGCCTTTTAATATTATGATGGCTAATGTATCCAAGTTCTTTTCTACATATTAAGCAATGTGCCTTTTCGTCCTTTAAGATAAATAAATATTTATCTGTCCACTCACTATTGAACCGTCGTTCCATATCCATACCAGCCGCAAGAGCTGATAAACACACTTTGTACAGAACCTGCTACAGCGAGCTGACTGACTGTCGTTTCAGCTCAGCTACGGTAGGCAACAGTATTAATCGTTTCACAGTTTGAGAGCGCTGTTCCACATCCCTGTTCTACACTATCAGGTCTAGCAAAAAGTCCACTATGTACTTTGGCTAAGATTAGGCCAATATAACAAGCAAACATTCTCAAACATTAACAAAAAGTTAACTTTTGTTCTTCCACCATCTTAATAATGTCAAAACAAGTGCTTAGACAAATTTTGACCACTCGAGCCCAATTACAAGGGCCGTCCTGAAAGTAAGTTTGCCTGGGGCAGTTTACATAAAGAAAACACAATTTAATGAAAAGATTTATTGGAACAGATAAGCAATTGTTGCGTTTTTTTACATATTCCCCACTGGTTTGGAGACATTTGTGATAACTTTGGCTCATCAGAAAGGTGCAAACGGCTGTCACACACTGGTTCCGATTCCAGGCGGCAGACTTCTACTATATAAAGATAGAGAAGTTGATCCCATGGTATGACAAATGTCTCATTTCCGGTGGGAAATATGTTGAAAAATAGCTCAACAATTGCAGTATCTGTTTCAATAAATGTTTCTATTAAATTGTGTTTTCTTTCTGTAAACGGCACAAGAGAAGCTACTTTCTTCACGGCCCTCGTAATTGCGCTCGAGTGGCCAAAATTTGTATAAACACTTGTTTTGATATTAACGTGGGAGAAGAAAAAAAACTTTTTTATCTGCCGCCATCAGAATATTTGCTTGTAAGGTGTAATGTTGTTAGGTGCGACAATATTGGTTTTCTTTCTCAGATATTTTCATAACTTCTTCGAAATTCGCAATATTGCAATTTATCTTTCACTGATACTAGATGGAAGTGGTGGGGCTCGTGGTATCGTCACAATTAAGGCGTTGCGCTGCAAGTCGCGGGTTCGATTCGCGACCAGGTCATGTATTTTCTTCATTGATCTAATCCTTTCGCCCGCAATATGGCTCTAGGATTTACTCAGCCTTTGAGAGAAATTAGTACCAGGACTAATACCTTGGGGGTAAAGACGACTAGCACGTAGACCCTACTCCTACTAATGCCGATTTTCTGCAAAAGCGGGAGCTTTAACTTCCGCGGTGCATCTCAGCTCAGTCACATGTCCCAAGGCACACTAACTCAGTTTCGGAATAATCATCAACTGAGTTCCGGGCCAAACATGAACTCAATTGAGGCACAGACCAAATATCAACTCATAAAATAGTATGTTAAACAAAATTTCTCTTCCCGTTTTCATAAACTTTGGACTATCTGCACAGAATCTGCAGGTATGGTTAAAAAGTCTGTTCAACATGTCGCTTATTGTACTATAAATTGTTGTTATATAAATTACAATTAAATACTGATAGGGAGGCATTTAAAAGCTACAAGATAGTAGCCTATTATCATATTTGTCTATTTGAGTTCAGATGAAGTTATCTTTTAAAAACTATTTGATTATTCCTAGGGACGTTTGATATTTACGTACAGTATGTCTCTTGTAGATAATCACAGAACTGTTGAACCCTTGCGTCATTTGGTTGTACTCCCATTAAATCATCTGTAAAACAGTTATTCACATCTTCTGGTGATAAAAATAATAGTCCAAAAAATAACTTAAACTGTTCTTTTTCAGAATCCTACCCGCTTTTTTAACCGGAGTGACATGACGTGCGATTTCATCGGTACCACTGGAAATGGGACTGAGTTGAAGTGCAATCAACTTCCGCTACCTTTTGGACCTTCATTGTTTGCAATTGAGATAACTTTACCTTTTTACGTTTAAGAGAAGTAGTCATTTAAATACGACGCCGGTCCTTTACCAAGAGAACACAGAATAGGCCTAATAGTGAATACCAAAATATAAAGATTACAATGTTTCAAAGGTATAAGCTACCTTAGTCTTCTAAGAGAGGAAATAACGGGTATCCCACTCGAAATTGTTCAAATGGTAAAATTCAATAATGACCGACATCTGAGAATAGGTGATAGATGACAGGCAAACAAGTAGAAAATGAAAAAAAAAAATCGAAGAAAGGAGCTTCACCTATGCATACAGAGATAATATTATGAAGGGAAATAAAACTAAGTAAATTGATATAGCTAAGAGGAATGGCATAAATAAAGGAGTTTTATCTGTGAAGTGAAAGTGGATTAAATAACACACAGAGAACATATATATATACATATATATATATATATATATATATATATATATATATAACCAGGACTCGAGAAAAGCACTCGTCTGTTCTTCTCTGACGAACGAAAATTTTTACTTGAGTGAAGTGAAATAATCTTGCAGCTTGAAAGGGACGGTAGGGTGCACGTAAATGAATAGAAAACCTATATTACGTTTTGTGATTAAATGTACGGTTAATTATAAAATCAAGTTTGAAGTTTGAGCAGTCCGACAACATCGTCGCTAATACACTCTCGTGATCAGATGTAAGAGGTCAAAGAACTTAGTCTCTATACGTAAGCTGCCGAGACGTTGCCACTCGCTCGCTTACTGCAATGGCTTCAATTTAGTTGTATTTAAATTAAATTTACATGAAAATCGTTGACGCTATTGAGGTTAATTAAATTTATTTATTTATTTATTTACTTATTTATTTATTTATTTATTTACTTATTTATTTATTTAATAACATATTATATAAAAACGCTAAATGAAAGTACTCGAAAGAGCAAAGCTCGTGTTCGGGGATAGTTCTGTTTTGATAGAAAGACTTCAAATTACATAAAATTTTACATTGTTCACAAACATACCTATTTTTCTGAATTGCAATTTAAGATTCTGATTATACATACCGGTAATTCACAAAAATAAAGTCTCTATTGTTTCCAAAATAAAATTTAAAATTCTTATATTAGGATCACATTCTTAACAAGAGTAGATAGAAACATACATAAATCGCAAATATACATACTTTGTGGACAAAATACTTAAGAAATAGGCCACATAAAGATGATAATAGTAAAGTTAGTAACAATAATAAAAGTAATAACTGAGTGAAAAAAAGAGATGATGTTGAGATTGGTGCTGGATTAATATTAACTTATTATTATTAGCGTAATAAGTAGTAAATCATGTTGATATAGTAACAAAGACAAGATTGAGAGAAATAATATACTTAGGGTAGAAATAAACTTCTTTTCCAATACTTGGTACATATAAACTAGGGAAGTCTGATATATAAGGTGTTTAATTTTGGATTTGAAAATTTCATTGCTTAAAGTAGTCAATTTTGGATGAAATTTTAGTATAAAATTATATAGACGTGGACCATAATCTGTACTGTGTAGTAAAGCAGCAGATGTGAAGCTTTTAGGTTCAACTAAATTAAGAATTTCATTTCGTCTTTTATTATGATCATGTGGCTGAGCTACAAATTTCAATTTACTTTTATGACAGAATTTCATTAAAGAATATTTATAAATTTGGTCAATTCTAAAAACATTCAATTTGGAATGAATCAAATTTGTTGGATAATCCAGTCGCCTTTTCGAACAAATTTTGATTACACGTTTTTGTACCAGAATTAGAGAAAGAAGAGCGGTTTTTGTGATTCCTCCTCATCCAGTTACACCATATTGGATAACAGATTCAACTATAGCCAAATAAACCAAACGTAGTATATAAGTAGGCAAGTAATGGCGAAGATTTACAAATTTGTAAATTATTTTGTGGATTCCATTACATAATAAGGTGATAAGTCTATCCCATGTCAAGTGCCGATCAATACTAATTCCCAGGTATTTCATATCTACAGATTTTTTCAGGCAAGGGCATTTACAGGTTGTAGAGTGTCTACAAAATGAGTTGTGGATTGTTAACTTTGAATGAGAAAATAATTTCAATTTGTTTAATCCAGAGAAAGAAAATGGCACCAAAGCAGTTTTAGTTATATTTAGAGATAGAAAATTAGCATAAAGCCATTTTTTACCAAATTTACAATATACCTATATTGGCATATTTATAAGTGTCCTCTCAAGTTAAACCACTGAAAATCACCACCTTATCGTCAGCTTAAGAATAACAGGCGCCATTATGTATTCTCAAATCAATGCTTAACGAATCATTAATATATATTTAAAATATAATATGACGTAAAGTTGTTCCCTGAGGGACACTTATATAAATATTTACATTTTCACTGAAATTATCATCAATTTTGGTTACCGGAATTCTTTTGTTTAAGTATGACTGAAATAACTTATGCGCAATACCTCCAACTCCTATATAATATAATTTGCCCAGAAGTAAACGTTGGTTAATCGTGTCAAAAGCTTTCCTCAAATCTAAGAAAATTCCTAAACATTTCTAACCGTTATCCAATTCGTGCATAATTTTATCAGTTACTTTACTTATATGTACTGTAAGCAGATTACTTGGAATAGGTCTTGGGACGTATACGTTGGTTAATTTTTTTACAGGGGCTCGTTTTCCACATTTTTTGCCATCTGTAGTCACGTTCGGGACTGTTTACATTGTAATTTGATGTAGGTAATGTAACTTCAGTTATAAGTGTTGGGATTATAGGAACATATTTATGTAACTGCCAGTAGGCGCAAAAGACGACAGAACAGCAGAATTTTGGAAAGGAAGCAAAATAATTGAGAGCGAGGCTGTATATGAAGTATTATTATGCACTGCACATAACGTAGCCTATTTGAGCGCGGAGGGAAAGATACTGTAGCTATATGACGACTAACTTTTGATCACCGATTGGAGCTAATGTCGCTACTAGAGTCCAGCGCAGTAAAGCGAAGGCTTTAGATTGAGAGGTAGAGAAACGCGTAGAATATAATCACGTACCTTGAGCGATAACAAAATTTGTGGTCACGTCATTTACGACCAATGAGATTTAGTCCGCCAATATTTTTGCTTGCTTACGGATGTTCTCTTTGTGATGAAGCAGAGTTGGCCAACAGTAGTATCTTAACATTGCGTACCGATATTATCTTTGTCGTAAAGCAGAGTTGCCAACCGTAGCTTAATATGCTTCGCATAGCAGAACTGATGACTCGTAGCACAGTACAGGGTGGGCACAAAGTCCCGTTACCCTCTATAAATACCTCAAATATACACACTATTTACGTAATTCCGGTCATAATGCAGATATACATCCACTTTACACTAACTGTGTGTCCTAAGTATGCGAAGGATCAGTATGTCCCCCAATATTTTCTTCACAAAAAGTGCGTCGCCAGGTTGGGTGTGACATTCGCCTCAGCATTGCTGGCGTAATCTGTTGGAAAGCGCGTCGCACGGCGTCTTTCAATTCAATTATGGTGTTTTACCGTTCCTGTGCAACCCCATAGCGTATTGTCTCAGGTTTTGCGGTCAGAGCTGCGAAGTAGTCAGTCGAGAGGAGCTGGTTAGATGGATGACCATGGGTGGTCAACTCGTGCTCTCAAACTGTAAACACAACCTCATTCAGACAGAACGAACTATGTTATAGCTCCAGTTTCTCTACGGGTTCTTGCAAGTCTAAGTTCGCTCGAGTCTGCAGTAAGCGGCGGCTCGTTATGAGTGAAACACAGTAAAATCTGATCAGATCGTTTCCCTTTTATTCACGATTGGGAAAAAGTACTTTTTTGTTAAGAAGGAAGGTATAGCTATGTATCTTATATTATGTTATACTACATTTTTTACGCATCTTTCAACAATCTAGTTTCTTTATGCACTAGGAGAAAATAATCTAAAGGAATTTAAGGAAATTTACAGTTATTCAAAGTTTGTATTCCAAAATTAATTATTTCAATTGAGTTATATGTTATTAAAGTGTCATCCATATCATGAAATATTAACATATTAGCACATGAAATGGATTCTCCGCAACAGTGAATAAAATTACGGATTTCTGAATGGCTGAACACTGTGAGCGGTGAACAGAAGAAACACAAGAAGACTGTATTACAGTTGGAGTGTTATGTATGTATGTATGTATGTATGTATGTATGTATGTATGTATGTATGTATGTATGTATGTATGTATGTATGTATGTATGTATGTATGTATGTATGTATGTATGTGTGTGTATATGTATGTATGTACCCATATGAACACTGCAATAGGGTATACACCCGGTGGCAATGATATAATATACAATGACATTACAATAATTACAGCAATAAAATTACAGTAATCACAGCCATAATTATGAATTTGTAAAAAGGGCAGTTCGACGAAAAATTAATAAATTTTACGTAAATAATGAACCACCAAGAGTGAATAAAGTTTTATTAGCGGTAAACAATAATAATTTAGATGACGTATATTATAAATATGAGTATATATTAATATTAGTAAAAAAATTACTTACTCCATTATTACATTAAATATTTGGAAATTAATTCTGTTAAGAATATGCTTGATTAAAAATTACAATTTCACTGTAATATTAGTGATATTTCGAGTTTTATTATTATGGGCATACAATGAATGTACACGTCCACAAATTTAATATACTTTATTGAACTTTATATGTATTATCACATACTCGTCTCAACAATCACTCTCACTTGAACATCATATTACAAAAATAAAATGTTTCTTTCAATACAATTCACATACACCTCCATGAACCACAAAGACAAAGCATGTCACTTTACTTTATTTCTTAGTTTCTTATTCACATTTATTTTCTTTCTCGTTCTTCTATTTCCTTTTTCATAATCAAGAGTCAAATAAGTCCTAATTCTGAATCAGAATTCACATTATTAAGAGTCTGACCCGTCGTTTGATTAGCTGTTGCACACTGAGACATTGAGTTGGTGACTCAGAGACTGTGATTTATTACTTCGTTAACAGAACTAGAATTTACCTAATTATTTCAGAATGAACACTGGAGAATCAGAAGTGTATTTCATTTCTAAAAAAAATGGAATAAGCTTGTTTACCGCATTCTTGCATGTGAGTGTCCAATTAGTCTTTGCATACGCTCTTTCTGAAGTTTGTCCCTTTTCTTTTCTTAGCTTTTATTCTAATTGATCATTAGTATATTTTTGTATATTATAGTTCAGATGTACACAACTCCTAGCTGTAAATGACATTATTTATTTTTATTATGAATCTTAACAAAGAATGACAACATGATTTAACTAATCTTAATATCTCTTAAGATGAATTTCCGAACTTAAAGAAAGGACAACAACTGAGAGAAATCCTAAGGAAAAGATATTTTCCTTCATGGTGTCAACTGACGCACAAGGGTAAAGGAATCAGTTTTTATATGGAATGTCCTAAGACAAATTCCTGGATATTCAATCAAAAAGCTCTGTTATTATCTGAATATATTAATGCGGTGAAATGTCATGCAATCTTTCTGCACTACGGTCAGTCCCAGGTAGAGCATTCAACACAACCCGTTGCCGCCACCCAGGCTGTGACGAGACTGAAACACTTGGACATGTGTTGGGTTTGTGCCGAAAGACTGAGTTACTGCGGAACAACCGCCATTACAGGGTAAGGAAATGCTTGCTGATATCCTAATATAACAGGGATCAGAAATCTATGTGCAAGTGCATTGTATATCAGAAGCTGATTGAACAAGACGAGCAGATATTGTTGTCATTAATAGAAAAAACAACACGGGAACAATACTAGACCCGACTATCAGGTTTGAAAGAGATGCACAGCAGTCAAATCTTATGTTGAAAAGAGAATGATCTAAGAACCTTGCATTCCTTATTTTAGCAAGCAGTATAACATCATGGCTAATTGTTGGTCAGTACACTGACTTCTTTTTGGAGTTCGTGGTACCATCTCCAAATATACCTATACCCTTTTAAAATCAATCAAAAATCATTTTACAACATTGAGAAAATCCTTAGAGAAATTCGGAAGGATTAAATTCAAATTTTGCAATTTCATCTCTATTTCAAGTAATATAATTTCACCTTCATTTTAATTTTATTTTGAAATTTATTGTATGTATTTTCATTGTTTCATTGTAAACTTCTCAATAGGCCTATGTATTTGTTTTCTGGATCTCTTTGGTCACCCTTATTGAAGGGCAGTTGGTTTTATTTCATAAATCCGATATATATCATTCATAATTTAAAATTATATTACTGATCTTTGAAAAATTTTAAATCAATGTAAATAAACGTATTTCATAATATTTAAACAAAATTCTTTTTTCATAAAAGAACACATGTTTCAGATCGAAACTGTTATTTACACTTGCTGATCCACCATAAAGAACATGTATCCGTGTTTATTGTATCAAATGTTTTGCGTATATTTGGCCCTAGTTTAGGCGAATTAATACAATTTTATTGTTTATATCAGGATCCAAAGATTCGTTGACTTTGTAATAGTGATGACGAATATGATATTTTACTAGATTAAAACTATGAACTCTAAGTATAAAGAAAAACTATTTAACTACAAAATGCTATGGAATCCATAATCATTGTGTACTGGCTGTATGATATTCATGTTTTAACCTAAAATTGAAACAGTGAACCGTCAGGGCACAAGTAATTAGAAGAGCGATTCAGCTTAGTGAAACAAAGAACGTAAATTTTATGCTGTCAGTTGCAGTCATTCACAGTGTAAAAGGATTTGGCGCTGTTCTCTTTCAGGTCGCGTTGTTTTGCGTAATATGCTTATCGCAAAGTACTATGAATATATTGTCATCGCTTCTACAGGTTCATTAAAGACTTTCAGCTGAGTTTGCAGAGTTCTTCACTCAAAATCAGGGAAGGTCTGTGTGGGAGTAGCATTAGACTGACATCCCCATTTACCCTCCCCGACCTCACTTGTAGTTCGTTTAAGGACGCTTTTGAACTATGATCTTCATATTATGTCGAGTAAATCATGTATTAAATTGAGTAAGTGTGTAATGTTAAAGTGGACCTAAGTAATCGGAGAAGACCTGTTCGCCAAATATAATAATTATCGTGCAGCAAAATCCCAATTTGTTTGGTGGGAGGACACCGTATAACAGACAACCAGAATTGGGCCAATTTACTTAAATTCCAACAGAGTTCTTGATGTTTGTAACGATTCATGGTGAGTTAAATTGATTAACAAACCTGTTGTTATTAATATTATTTTATTTCACCCATACCACGCTAAGTATCTACTATTTTCAGTCATATTTATTATTTTTGGGTTTGAGTACAAGTATTTATTTACAAAACCTTATTTAGAAGCAATGGTACATTAACAGTATAAATTAAATTTCACATTAGAGTTTTTATACGTCCATAGTTCCAAACAGAGCAACTTTTTGCTTTACAAGCCTTTTGTTCTACGTCTCTTAGGACTATTTCCAAGCTTGTAAGAGAATTCCCTGTTTTTGTATGACATATTTTTAAGTGTTGCTTTACAAGTTAAAAACTTCAAAATGCATTCCTAATTATTTTTATGTTTTTATTTATTAGACTACGTAGTCAATTTGCATCCATTCTTAAAGTATTTAAGAACGGTGATTCTTAAATATTAGTATTTAAGAACGATGATTCTTAAATAGCCCGTGTGGCGTGGGTCGTATAAATGAACCTAAAAGGGAGAGGTTAAACTAAGGTAAAGAAAGAAAGATTCTTAAATACTTAAGCAACTTCTATTTTTTCTATTATTATTATTATTATTATTATTATTATTATTATTATTATTAATCATAATTGTCGTCAGTAACATGTTAATTGCTGTGGACACGGTCAAGAAAGAACATGTAAGTCATACAACATAATATCAGCAACAAATAATAAAATATAAAATATATATCAAAGTTTAAGAACAGGCAATAAAATCAGAGAAAAATAATCTTATCAAGCGGTAAGATTTCTTTTATAGAGTAGAAAGAATTATTAGAAAGCCATTTATATAATGATCTTCTGAATTGTACAAATGTTATGGACCTCCTGTCGTATTCTGTTGAGGATAGAAATGACAACAGAATTATACCAGCTTTTTGGATTTAGCCAATCTTAAATGACACTCAACAAGAAAATAATAAATTGTGCCTAGTGCAATAACTATGAGTAATAGACACGATATGAAAATGACCAAGATTCTTCTTGATGTGTAAGAAGTGAGGTAACTATGAATAACAGACATGGTATGAAAACTACTAAGATTCTTCTTGATCTATAACAAACACCTACAAGTATAAACATTAACTATACAGCAGTTAAAATACCTTCCATTATAAATAAAAGTTTACAATGGGCGTTACGTGTTGAACTGGTTAATATTTTTACAGCAATTTTTAGTAATTTTAAAATCTTAGATGTTTCAGTTCAATTGCTCCAAACAGTTATATTGTAACTCAGTACTGTAAAAAAAGGAAAAAAATAAGCACTTTTATTATAATATACCAGGCATATTATCTCAGCAAATTAATGAATATCGCTTGATAATCTGCAACAAATATCATCTACATATATGAGGTTGCCATGTCAGTTTAGAATCAATATGAATTCGTAATCATTTTATATACGACTTCGCCATATCCTCAGTATAATTTTTTGTGTAAACAATATTATCTAAGTTATATTAGCATTAAGATATGTTTTTATTCTGATATTTAACGACGTTGTATCAATTACTAGAATATTTAAAGTTGACTGGATTCATTATAGCGATATGGTATTTGGCGAGATGATGACGAGGATTCGCCATGTGATTACCTGACATTAACCTTACAGTTTGGAAAAACCTCGGAAAAAAACCAAACCAAGTAAGCATCCCAAGCTGGTATCGAATCCACACCCGAGCGCAGCCTCGAATCAGTAGGCAAACGTGCCTACCGCCTTAGCTACCACTGTGGCCTTCATCATATTGATTCAATTATTTCTGCAATACTTTATTTCGTGTGTCAGTTTGAAAACGTTCGCTCTTTATTTCTTTTGCTGCAATATTTGTAAAAAAACCGTCATTAGTGTTCGAAGTTATAATGATTTCTTAATAAGGTCTATGATTAAAACTATTTAATAGTATCTGTACTTACAACGCTGTAGAATTTTAGATTTGTTTGCTATATCACAACTATAGTTTACAATTAATGAACAAATAAAACACATATGTACAAATATTTAAATGATCTGAAACACTCCAAGAAAAACTTATTCTCGATGAAAAAAAAGAACAAGAGTGATGACAGGGGATTCATAAAATTTCTATAATTGCATGGAATGTTTAAGCGGTTGGTGGTTTCAAAAAATAATCGTAGGTAAATGTTTGATAGGATCATCTGAGCATAGTTACAGAACAACCAACTTCAACTTTTAATGATTATCGTAAATGGTACAAAAAAATAAATGCAGCATTCACTGCTCAAGCTATTAGTAACATCCTGAATACAATACATATTATCCGATGCTATTCAAACTTCATTTATTTTTTCAATAATATTTTGTTGGTTGCATCGACTCACTGCCGCTAAGAAACAATGAGTTGCGGGTTGCATCAACACGTTCCCGCTGAGGAGCAAGATGAACATAGAGTAACATAGAAATGGTAGGGACTTTTTCTCGAATAGCTGTCCACTTAAACATTCCACATTAAAAAGAGTACTAAACGAAGTTCAGATTTTTTATCATTGGTTAAAGTTTCTCGGTCTTGGCGACGTTTGAAACAAAAGTTTTTGGGTTCAGAGAAAAAAGACTAAGCCTAAGCAGTAGACGACATAATACGGTTGCTTCAGTTAATGAGCTGTCTTAGAAGTCTGTATGTATGTTAGACTCCATAAACTGACGTAAGAGAAAGATAACATTCCAAGTATATGCTGTTTTCGGTACTGTAAGGAAGCCATTTCTTGAATGTGCAGAAATAAAATAAATCTTCCACCGTGAGACGGTCCCTGGGACTGGTTGCTATACCTTATTACAAAGCAATATCGTTAACACCGGCGCGTGTACCTGCCTTTTGGGTGCCTAACCTCAAGGTATTGGAAGTAAGAGAGTCCTTTGTGTTCGGAGAGAGAGTTTGAAATTAGAGCAGCTAAACAAGGGGAGAGGATTGCTCATAAGGCTGTAATTACTGGCACATGTTGTACATCACAAGCGACTGTCTGCCTCTTATTCGCGATGACATCTGTGACCGGCAACTCCGATAGTTTCCCTACATTCCCCTCGGCAAAATTGAGATTATAATGACCTACGCCCTTCAAGTTGCAGCAGTATCATATATCCTCTTGTTCGTTCGCCTTCCAGTCAAATCAGCGCATAATCCATGTTACGTCTGTTTTTGGAAACTTTAAGTTCAGAATAATATAACGAAATGTTTACGTGTGGGCTTCGCCATCAGCATTGTAATAAGCAATAGTAGTAGTTTAATGTTAGTTTCAGACGTAGCAGGGATCAGACGAGATTTATGTCTTGCTGTTTCAGACAAACTTTTTCATTCCAATGTTTTTAGAATGCTTTTTTCCATTTGTTCCAATATTCATTCATTCTTTCATTCATTTATTTTTTCCATAAATCTTACTTGAGCAATGAAGCTTTAAGATGTGGAACAAGTCAAAATTTTACAATATTACAATTACAATTTTTACAAATTTTTGTAGTTTTACAATTTAGTAATTTTCTAAAATTTTTACAATTTTGTGCAATTTTTTACAATATTTTGGCGAGATGTAGTGAGATGAGGTGAGGTCCGAGGATTCGCCAAAATATTACCCGGCATTTGGCTTTTGGTTGGGGAAAACCTCGGAAATCCCCAACCAGGTAATCAAATCAAAGAGGGGGTAATCAAATCAAAGGACTCGCCATAGACCATCCGGCTTCATTCCCACGGCTGTGGAAAACCTCGGAAGAAACCAAAGACCAAAGGGGGATCCAACCCAAGCCCGAACGCAGCTCCGGATCAGCAGACCAGCGAGTCAGCCGACTGAGCTACATCGATGGCTCTACTAAAAGTATACAATACATTGCCAATCAGATTATTAAATTTACAAACGCAAACGATCATTCATCAGTTGAGCTATATGTATAATACAAAACAAGTAAGTTAATTAAATTTAAGGCATAAACAATTCAACCAGTTGTGATATACAGAAATTGATAATACAGATCATGCAAACTACTTCAAATTACAAACACAAACAATTTATCAATAGAGCTACATAGATTACTATTCAATTTAAAACATATACAATTCATCGGCCAAAACTATAGAAATATATACAATACAAAGTAGCATACTTTCATTAAGCTATACAAGCTGAATAGTACTTAGTATTCTGTCAATATTCCAACCTTATTCTTTCATTACCTACTTTTTGCACGGTACTTTGTGTCAATGACACGTTGAATTCAGAAATTGGCATTATATTAAAATATTGATGTTACATATTCCCTGAAAATTAGTATTGGTGCAGTTACGGCATAAGGCTGTAGAATATCTCCAAAATCAGAGACACGCAATCTGCATTTATAGTAACTCCACAATCCCAGAGTCGTTGTTGAGGGAATACCTCCCATCTCCGTGCTAGCAAAGTTAAACAAAAGAGCTTCTTGGATGTTGTCATGGAGATTTTGAATATATGAAGTTACAAGTCATCTTGAGGGACTGTCTAATTGAGGAGTTGGTTGCCCGTCCGTCCGTCCGTCCGTCTGTCTGTCAGAGGCACAGGGACTGTAACTGAATTACCTACTACCTTACCCACCGTCAGAAGTCTCGGCAAACGAATAACAAGCCGGGAGCGCCCACTAATTGAATAAGGTGTTGGTTTCTGCTGGTCCCACACCAAGGCCTGCACTGCACGTCACTTTGCAATTTTTTCGTGAGATGGGGAGCTTCCACAACATGGCAGATTCTCGCTGCGTAGGCCTATAGCTCACCCTGCAAGTCCTGCTTGTCTTATTGAGTCATAAACTAGTAAAGGAAGAGTCTCGAATATGAAGACATCCTATACGATATATTCTGCCCCTTGTAAGTATTCCACCATATTAGATTTTTATTACATTTACCAGCAAACGTACTTGGGTGTAACTTGTCACAAGAAATACTATTGTTCCAGTATAAGAAGACAAGTTAGAAAGCAATGTTCCAAATTACAGAACGCCTTGCTACGGCGGTCACTTCACTGACAAGCTAGTTTCACTGGTTACCGCTTCAGCAAGGCGTTATGTCTAACTTTCTCTTTTCCAATGTGACATATTGTGTCAAGATTTTTTTTCCTTCATATCTTACATTTATTTTATTTTATTATTTTTGTGAAATTTGGTATGAAGTTAGTTTAGTTGTAATTGTGATAATTAATGATAACGGTAGAAATAATAACAATTAATGTTGTTTTACTATTTTATTATTAGTACTATTATTTTTGTTTCCTTTCAAGATTCAAACTGTGCATAGTTATAGCATGAATGGCCGTACGGACTCGTGCGAAGGATTTTGTGTACATGAGTTTGTATAATTGTGTATCAATAAATGCACTTCAGGCATTGTCATGACAGTGCACTGTAAAAACTCCAATTTTCTTTCTTGAATCGATTAAAAAATCTTGTCAAGGCACAGAAATGCTTAAAGGATTTTAAAGAGTATTTGAAAATAACTTAACAAAACAAAATTATACTGATTTTCTAATACATAGGCCTACGATATAAATATTCTACAATTATAATAAAAGGGATAATTATCTGTCTGTGGAAAGCTGTCAGAATTTAAACCACGAAGTAATCATGACATATCGTCGGTTTCTTGGTAAAAGTGACCAAGTCCAAAATGAAAAATTGTTGGGAAAAGGCGTTTAAAGGTTTAATGATCCATTCAAAGATAACTGTACTTCATTAGATGTTAGTAATAAGTTATTTTAAAGGTAAATGTGCTATATTATTAGTTTTTAGTATAAAATTATGTCTTACATTTTCATAATGCTTGGAAGCCTTGGAATGTGATTTGATCACTTTTACCAAGAAACCGAAGATATATTGTACTTAATTTTATACTATCGATAAGCGAAAAGTTTTCTTCAGTTATTAGTGAGAGGCCAGTGAACAAAGTACATATACGTATATAGGAATAAGGGAATCTTCGAGTCATTCATTCATAGTTTTCTACCCAAGGGCAGGTCCTTTACTGTAAAAACCCAGCATTCTCCAATCTTTCATATTTTCTGCCTTCCTCTTAGTCTCCGCATAGCCTATAATTCAAATATCTTAATGTTGTCTATCATCTGATATCTCCTTCTGTCCCGAACTTTTCCCCCGTTCACCATTCCTTCCAGTACATCCTTCAGTAGGCAGTTTCTTCTCACCCAGTAACCCAACCAATTCATTTTTCTCATCCTGATCAGTTTCAGCATCATCCTTTCTTCACACACTCTTTCCGATACAGCTTCATTTCTTAATCTGTTTACTTCTTCTCCGTATCCATATTTCGAATGCTTCTAGTCGCTTCTCTTCACTTCGTCGTAATGTCCATCTTTTTGTCCCCATACAATGCCACATTCCATACAAAACACTTCACTAGTCTCTTCCTCCGTTTTTTCCCCCCAGAGGTCTTCAGAAAATGCTACCTTTTTTATTTAAAAGTTCGCTTTGCCATTGCTATCTTCCTTTTGATTTCCTGGCAGCAGATCATGCTTGTAGTAGGCCTACACCCCAAATTGGAATCTTTGATGTTATACTTAAATCCACTTTGAATCAATATCATAGCGTCAGATCTCCTATCCATTACCATTCCATATCATCCCTTAACGCCGGCTAGCGGCGCACGGAGAAGACGGTCAGCGAGCCTGAGTGTAGTCAGCTGGTGTGAGTTGGGAATACGTCTAGCTGAGAATCGCAGTAAATGTTCTCTCAGACGGACAGTCACCCTCCATCTCCAGGACGTAGTCAAATTTGAAAGCTTGTACATCGTATTAAATAAGTTATCTATAAATATGTAACTGGCAATGTAAATTATAAAACACTAAACATTAGTTGAAACACAATGTAAAATGTTCCGATCTACTACAGTGCGTATACTAACTGGCTCCGCAGGAGAAGTGGCAAGCAGAACGCGGGGACTCGAGCAGTTGTGTTGGTATCGTCCAGGTAGAGTCAATGACCTTAGCTGCACTGAATGGTGGACGGTGGGAGAGAGTGAGAGAGATGTAATATTCCTACGTGTTCAATTCAGTACCAACTTTACATCGCTGCCGGGTCGAATACTGCCGCTTGCTTCACTGCGGAGCCAGTTAGTATACGCACTGTAGAACGTGAGTAATCTTTCTGCTTGCCTTTAATTAAAAAAAGCCAGATGTTTCACACAGAGGAGTGCTAACATATAAGTTATAACTTCGTTATATCAGTGTCTGCTATAAAATAGACTAGAGTCATCATATATTTATTCGCAACTAACATAATGCTCCGCTTTTTAAGAAGATATAGGCAATTTTGCTTTCGCAGTCTCCCTACATAGTTCCCATTTATGTGAACAACCCATTGCTACATTTTAGGAAGATATTTAATGCTGTCAGCAGCTTTCTGTCTGTCAATAGTATTTGCATATTGCCTAACAAGCTTACACTTTACTGTATATTACATGGTTCTCATATGAGGCATGGTTTCATATGTATCTATGTCAACTCATAAGGACATATGCATTTTGGCCGCAAACATTCGTATGTCATTCAGAAAGCGTCTATGTGCCCATTGAAAGTCGGTGTTTGATGTGCAATATCAGAGAATAATAGATCCCATTTTTTCGACCGAACAATGAACATCGCACAGTACCGACGCATTTTCATGGAATTCGTTGATCAACTGGATGATACTGAGCTGCGTCAAAGGTACTTTCAACAGGACAGTGCCACTTGTCATACGTCACATACGGCTATCGCTCTGATCCAGAGTTTCTCTGACGATCTCATCTTCTCCAGGAACCTGTGACCACCGTAATAACAGGATTTGACTTCACCAGACTTTTTCTTATGGGATTAACTGAAGGAAAACGTATATACATGCCCTCTAACTTTGAACGATTTCAAGAAGAACATTACATGAAAAATCGACAGTGTTGACAAAGCATTGCTCCAGCGAACAACCAGAAATAATACCATTTAATGTAAAGATAAAGTAACCTCCCAGAGATAATGTATATTAAATACTCAATACAACGTTACTAGCACCATTCTTGTTCAAATAAACACACGATAAAACATATCAGTTTTATATGAATCGCCTTTGGGGAATTGAGAATTCTCTTTACTAGTATAAATCCACTATGATACAGAATGTTTATATTCGGCCCAGAAGTCTAATTAAGGGGAAAACGTGAAAGATCATGTGCACCCGCGTCAAGCACGTGTGTTCCAAGTTTCACAAGGACTGTCATTTACAGTTTTTAGGGGTATTTGAAAGTTTTGTCTCTGAGTTCGTTCATGTTCCTGATAGAGAGCACCAAGCAAAAGTTGTCAACCATTTCGAAGTTGGATAACATCTACACTTGAAACAGTCGTTTCGAAATAATTTTTATTTTGTGAATGTTAATAATGTTGCTATTTTGGCAGTTAAGTGCAATTGATTTAATATACTATATAATACGTGTAAGTAGCATTTATGTTAAAGAAAATTCGGTCTTTGGAGGGATCTATTGCATTAACATTATTTTTAATAATTCTAAAAATAATAATCTAAGAATTTACGTACAATAATTTTATTAATTTTCGACATCAGTAATTAAACAAAGAATTTTCATGTACCACATTTTATGAAACCGTGAAGCATAGAAAAAAATCATAAAAAGCCGATTTTTGTAACGGTAAGTAGACTTGTATTTATATAAAATCGAGATAAGAGGTTCGTTTATATAATATGAAAATTACACATGTTGTTTATTGTATATAAAATGTCTAATAGGATAATTAGATCAGAGTTTCGCGAGAAACTTTTAAGTTTGTTGCACAATTCGCCATACATTTACTTGTGTAGTTATTGTACTAAATATTTACACTTAGTCGATGTTCCATTTTGAAATAGAAGCTTATGTGAATAACATATTGGTCATAAATTTATAAAAAGAGAATATCTACAGTGGTTTCCAGCAGAAAGAAGCAACAGTGCACATTTGAAACTTCTCAGCGAAAGAGGCTAAGAATATATAATTGTAAACTATTGTGCCTTCAACGAATTGTAGCTTTTAATCTCCCTTTTATATGTATGGAGGAAATTGAAAGATACTTTGCATGTGAAGAATCCTGACCAGCTATATAAATACAATATAATATTATATTCGTGTTCAGTTTCCACCACCGTTACACAAAACTTCTGTTTTTTTTTTGCTGAGAAGATCCAAGGAATCTGCAGAGTTATTCGATGCGGTTCCATCGAAAGCTGGCGGCCACTCAGTTTTGCATACTCGAAGCCCAGACCTTCGTGCATTGTCAGCAAGAAAGGTGGACTGCCATAAAATTCCCATAACTCTGCAATAAAACTTGGGAGTTTCTAAATAGTTACGCGCTCTTTTCCTAATAATAAAAGGGAACACGTTGGTCAACAGTATCTTGCTGATGAATCAAAATTTTTACTCGCTCTTCAGTTTTTCTGTTCCTTGCAGGAATTTTAAATTCATTATCTTCACTTTCCTTGTTCTGTTTGTTGATGATGTTCTTACAAATTGACTCAAAACAATGACGGAATCGACTGTAGGCTATATGAATTAAAATCGACAACACTCTGTCGTTTTAAGAGTTTTCCATTTTGCTGCTGCCGAAATCAAGTTTTCTTTAACAGAAGTTCCTGTTGCATTCAAGGAACTGTCAATACTGAATTATTTTTAGTCCGTCTACGGGCGTGCGTTGCACTTTACGGGAAGAGACCATAGCAGATTTTCGTTGCTGGACAAAGGAATTTCAAATGAATTTGTTAAATAAATAAAGAAGATTTGTCCTTACGTCGTGTAAACCAACAACCTAAGGAATTAAAAGAATATAAAAAGCAGGTTGCTTCTTGTAAGCTAAAGGTCCTTATGAAAACTGTGACTTTGCAGCAAAAATTGCTGAAAATCTAAGTGGGTCTTGAAACAGTAATTGTTACTGAATGTCTTAGAGTGCCGGCATGTGAAGTTTAATCATGGAGAAACTCTTCATAAAAATAATTATATAAATTAAGGGTGTCAGACTTTTATAATGAGAAATCAGTCTAGTGAGAAAACAGATTTATTATAATCGGAAATCAATCATAGTGAGAACACAGATTTACGCTAGATACAGTATATTTGAGTTGATACTTGTCCACATTATACACAGTTGTTCCCAGAAAAGTCATTAACGTGTGAATTCTCATTCCAAATTCGTCGGGTAGACTCTTATACACTGGCTTCCAAAGAAACCATAACATTCGAATTGACACTCCGTCCATCGTGAGAACTCACACAATCGCTTTCCAAGATACCATAAACGTTTTAATTTTTACTCCACAGTCTATCACTAAATGGATTGATACACTTTCACTTCCAAAGAATCCTTATACGTTTTAATTGACACTCCGTATTTGTCGAATGTCGCACTCCATCGTCTTCAAAGAAACTAAAAGTACTTTAAGGATACTTCAGATCCGCCGAGTTGGTTCATACACAGACATAGTAGGATTTATAAACTTAAAATTACAGCAAAAATTTCGCACTTTAAGAATCAAAATTATAATTTTAAAGAGTTTCAATATTAAAATTTTGTATTTTGTTGCTTTTTGGGATGGAACATTTTTATGGAAAGTCGATGGTGGAAATTTAATTATTTTTTTTTATTTTAGTAGGTTATTTTACGACGCTTTATAAACATCTTAGGTTATTTAGCTTCTGAATGATATGAACGTGATAATGCCGGTGAAATGAGTCCGGGGTCCAGCACCGATAGTTATCCAGCATTTCCTCATAATGGGTTGAGGGAAAACCCCGGAAAAAACCTCAACCAGGTGACTTGTCCCGACCGGGAATCGAACCCGGGCCACCTGGTTTCGCGGCCAGACGCGCTAACCGTTACTCCACAGGTGTGGACTTTAATGTATTAACAGGTGCATTTTCTAGGTTTTCTAGTTACAGTTCTTTAAAATAAGAAATAAGTTAAGGGAGATATAAAATTACAGTAAAATTGTGACCATAATAAACAGCCAAAAATAATGGTCTGATTTTATCATGATCCATCTGGTCAACATTAGACCTAAAGAGATCGCATACACAGACAATATTCTACCACTAGCATCAGACATTAATTGAAAATTCGAAATAACGGTACAGATAACAACAAAGAGGATATCAGGTATCAGGTAGGTCATATTCCTCTGCTATTCATGCTATAAAAGCTAACATGGAGGGGCAACCAAATATTTGAAAACATGTTAAGAATCTGGGTATGTCGGGGCCTTAAGATAGGCTATATTGTTTTTCTTTTCACAAAAAAAAAAAAAAACAAACAAACAAACAAACAAACAAACAAAAAAACAAAAACAAAAAAATTCTAATAAAATGTAATTTCCCTCTTATTTCGTAGATACATATACATTTCGCATTATATACTCAATTCCGCATTTTATCACGAATTAAAAAACTATAGTAATATGTTTAGCATGCTTTTAAACATAAAATGTCCTTCAAAAATAAACATCTAAAGTGACACTCCGTATCTCTCGAGGGGATTGATAGTCTAAATGTATTTTAATTTATACTCTATATATCACTGAAGTGAATACACAGAGTCGGTTCCAATGGAGATATGAAAATTTGATTTGACACTCCATCATATCTGTTGTGAATGAACTCTTCCAGGTTCTGTGTAGGTGTGCGACTACAATGGGGAGCGTTCACTGTGTCCGTTGTCATCGAATTTCCATATTTAGTAGCACAACTGAGAAGCTCGATCAAATCTACTGCAATATCACTTGGTTGCCCAGCACACTCATATTGGCGTCAATATGCAATACGTGAAAATTTTCTTAATACGTATTTAAGCAATTAAACGCATTGGACAAGCGAGACCAAATTAACCAATTTCATCTATGCTACAAATTAAAATGCATAATTCTGAATGTTCCGATATAAATTGCAATTGTTATTAATGAAGTTAATGAGGTTAGGTATAATTATTGATAATTATTTAAAATGTAATGATCATATTAACTATATTCGTAATAAATTACGTAAAACATTATGTTACTTTGTTGTTCTAAGAAATATTTTGTAAATTAACTGTTTACGTATAATTTATTTAGCATTATTTCAATCTGTATTTATGTATGGTTTCATAGGTTGGGGTGGAACTTATAAATCCAACCTTTATCCGTTAATTTTACTACAGAAAAAAGTATTAAAAATTTGTTTAAAAAAGCAGAAAGATTGCCCAACTGAATTGTTGTTTAAACACTTCAAAGTTTTCAATATTAAACAAATGTATTATTTTATTTTATTAAAATATTTTCATAGAAATTTTAATAACTTTGAAAGGTATATACATAAATATAGAACTAAAAATATGAATTCTCTGCGTTTGTGTGAACCAAAATGTAAAACCAATGCAGCTTTTTATCATAGCATGAGTCAAGGTCCCAGATTATTAAACAAATTTTATTCCAATATTATTTTAACCACGAATCCTCTCCAAATTAATAAAAAAAAATAAATAAAATTTTCTTGGATTTATAGTTTGGGTTTAAACATATTAAACACTATTTAATCTGTATTTACTCTCAATTTTAATATTTTTTTGTCTGTATTGGAATCCCCTCCTGAGCACGAGTCTTACTCATTCAGGAGTGGGCTAGTTTATCTTTCATTGTATTTATTAACTTGTATTCATTTCAAACTTACTAGCAATAAAATAAATAAATACAAATTATTTCTACAGGCAACACGGAACACTGAGTGTCTATCCTGTAACCGTCACTGCCATGGTGGCGCCTGTATTTCTTCACTCTTACGTACGACGATGTTTCATTTTTTGTGTACACTACTGTTACCTCCTGTTATATACATTCCAGCGGCGGCGATAATAAGGGTACGCTTCATTTTTACAAGTAATATGAAACTAATTTGGAAACACACAATCAACGTGCATCGCTACCGGAAAAGCTCGCTGGAATGAACGTGTTTTTCGTACCACACTCTTGGACGTCACGAATCCGCTCGCGCTCAAATGAGCGTCCAAATAGCTCGCTCTTAATCGGGTTGTTATTTTCAATTTGTTACTTTACTACGCTTTATCAACTGCTATGGTTATCTAGCGTCTGAGTGATATGAAGGTGATAATGCCAACTAAATGAGTCCAGGGTCCAGAGCCGAAAATTATCCAGCATTTGCTCTTAATGGGTTGAGGGTAAACTTCAGAAAAACTTCAACCAGATAACTTTCCCCAATCAGAATTTGAACCCGGGCTCGTTCGTTTCACAGTCAGGCATGCTTACCGTCATTCCACAGCTGTACTAATCGGGTTGAAAGGAGTATGCGTGTAGCGATCGCTTATGTCCAAAAGAGAATTCTATTAATTCATTTTTGTGTAATAACATTGTTCATAATTTTGTCACTCCTACAAATTCTCGCTATTAGTCACCAGAAACTAATCTCTGTAGGACATCGTTTTGTACCTGCATTTGTTTTCAATAAATAATGTTTCATCTCCATATCTAACAGAATTTTTAAGAATCACATTGTAAATGTCTGTTTTTGCTTTAGTTATGATATTTCGAAGTCACAATTCAATGTTTAATTGATGCGATGTTGGCATTCCTTTGTTTTTCTCTTTATTCGTGTCTCATAACTTTCACCTATACATAATCTTTACTCACAATCTATCCTGTCTTAACGCTGACAGAACCAGGTTACATCCTCAGACGAATACCCTGATAAGTCCCAGAGCCCCTTCCTTTGTTTTTCTCTTTATGCGTGTCTCATAACTTTCACCTATACATAATATTAACTCACAATCCATCCTGCCTTAACGCTGACAGAACCAGGTTACATCCTCAGACGAGTGCCCTGATAAGCCCCAGAGCCCGGAGACCTTCCTTTGTTTTTCTCTTTATTCGTGTCTCATAACGTTCACCTATACATAATCTTAACTCACAATCCATTCTGCCTCAACGCTGACAGAGCCAGGTTACATCCTCAGACGAGTAGCCTACCCTGGTAAGCCCCAGAGCCCGGAGACCAGCCGTTAAACCGTATATCAGTATCTGAAACCCGTAGCCTACTACCACTGATCATGATTCTTCATCTTTATCTATTTAAGATTATATACGAAATGAGGAGAGGTGAAATGAAAGGGGGAAATAGGAGTACCCCGAGAAATACACTCCGCTACTTCTGCTTTATCCACCACAAATTCCATCACGACCAAACCTGGAATCGAGAAGGACCGCCTTGATGAGAGACAGCGCGCTAACGGCGAGGCACGAACGCGGCCACGGAATAGTGGAAGGAATAGGAGTAAGAGGATTAATATGAATATTAATATTATAACCATAAGTAAGAGTAGAGTAAGTAATATTGTTAGGAGTAGAGTAGGAGTACAATAGGAGTAGGAGTAGGTATGCTAATTTTAAACGCGGTTGTACAACAACGTTTATAGGTCACAGTGTCAAAATCTGGCTTAATGCTTGCAGTCCACCTTGGCAATTTGTGCCCGGTCCACTGCGCGTGATGAAGGCATTTGCAAGCGGCCGAGCGCGCCTCACCGCACTCATCGCACCTGATCGGATCGCGTGGGGATGATCGCATCCGGACCTCGTAATTGATCCCACTGGAGCCGGCACCCCCACAGCTGTGATCGGTATTCTATGAATGAAATGTCCTTCCGTCTTCTACAGGCGGTCCTCGATTCGAATCCCAGCGTGGGCTCTGGGAATTCTGTGTTCCTTGTAATCCTGCAGAGTTCTTATTATAATTCAGTGCACTGGATGACCAATGCTTGCCAGAATTATACGGTGAAAATTTTTCATGATACCAGTTAAATCATCAAGTGAGAGAGTTTGTGACAACACATTCGGCGGACCGACTTCCAATTTCCTACAAGGAAATGGAGATTTATTGTCCTTTCACAGGGACTGTGTCGCGTTTATCATATGTTATCTTAATCTATGGGCTTGCATTGCGCACACATGACCAAGTGACAAGAAAGTTCCACTTAAATTTAATATACAGAGCGTTCGGTTACATAATGTAGGTCGATCGGGCGGCGCGCAACCGGCAAGAAAACCATGCAACACGCGCCTGCAAACCGTCTCTCGAACGCTTCGCAGTCCAATTCATTTTCTCTGTAGGAGTGGTTAAGTTGACGTTAGATTGCGTGTTTATTCTGACTGAGTTAGTGGACTACTTACATTTATATATTACGATGTACCAAAGTACATATGATATTTCAGTGCAGAATTTCTGCGTCATCATATGTTGATGGAAGAGTGAAACAGTGGAAAATTCTCTCCGGCACCGGGATTTGAACCAGGGTCTTCAGCTCTACGTGCTGATGCTCTATCCACTAAGTCACACCGGATTCCCATCCCGATGTGGGATCGAATCCTCTCAGTTTAAGTTCCATCTCTTGGGTTCCACCATCACATACTTACATTTAGATTTTGAAGTGGTCTTTTGCTGCTGTTGCTATATGGAACGGTAACATTATAAACATATCCTTGCAAATTGTATTTTTTACCTTTTCGCAATCATTCTTTTTCAAATAAATCTCTGCCGTGAAAATCCTTTGTTCCAATTTAAATTTCTGTGGTGCCATGTGAGCAAGCTAATGCGAACACTTCACTAACACAATCAGAAGAATAACACGCAATCTAACGTCAACACAAACACTCCTAAATCTAAACACTTCACAAGAAGAATAACACGAAATCTTTTAATGTCAACACAACCACTCCTAATTCTAAACACTTCACTAACACAATCAGGGGAATAATACGTAATCTAACGTCAACACAACTCCTACAGAGTCTCTGAACTAGACTGCCGAGCTTGCGGAAATGGTTTGTCACGTGTTGCATGGCCTTCCTGCCGGTCGCGCGCCGCTCGGTGTTATGTAAGCGAACGCTCTGTATATTGTTAGGTCAAGGATCCACTGTTGAAGGAATATAAGGAGACTAGTTACAGCGTTTTAAGTGCAAGCCAGAGAGAATAACTGTAAAATATCTGGATGATTTATTCCGGCACTATAACTTCATGACTAATAACACGATTGAAATAAATGTGGGCTCGTTCGATCGGGTATATTACTACTTGGGGGCGAGCTGCGTCGACTGGCGACCATTTTGGGCGTGCGCGAAGATTTCTTGCCAGTACACCTACATCTCGCGACTCCGATGTTCTAGCCAAACGAAAAATCTCGTCTTATCTGTCGATTTAAGACAGACGTGTTCACGTAAAACCCACAATTGTCTCTGACGCAGCCATATTCATGTTTTTCCGTGTTTCAGACAGGAAGCAATCATAATGTGTAGCCTACTTATGTAAATAACTCCACCACACACGTCGAGAGACACACATAATTGCCAAAGTAGTGGAAATGTGTTTAGGGCAAAATACGAAAAAAAAATATATATATATATGGTCTTTTAGATGAAAACAATAGTACGAAACCATTAAAACTGGGCCAGGCTAAATGATCAGTCAGGATCATTATTATTTAAACTAAAACAGATCGAGCTGTAACATGGAAATTAAAGACATGAGACAGTACTATATCCCAAGTTTCCTTACGCTTCAGAATTTCATGAACTGTGTACACACGGGTCAGAGCAACCCAAACAAAGAACCTTTCATTGCTATTGATTTTTCCACACATACACAAACGTATCTATATGTGGCTTAATTAGTGCGTTCAGTATGTGTTCACTGTCTATTAATGCATAATTAAAAGTTAAATTATACCTACATAATTAGCTTGCACTGCTCCGATACGCATTTCCAATTATTAAGTTTTATAAATGGTTAAATGCATTAATATTATTCATACACGTATGTCGGTTCTACAATATCTGGAAAATCCAACAGTCAATCTATTATGTGTATCCAATGTATGTGTTATGAATGGTGGAAACTATTGACAAATATCGCTCATGTAACATATACATAATATAAATACTATAATAAAAAAACCCTTGTACGCCAATAATGGAATTGAGGTACAAAATGTAAAATCTTACGTACTTAACTTAGGTTTGTAAATGATATGAAAATAATTTTGAAATGAAATTATAGGCCTAAGTTTAAATAACAAATGTAAGGGAACAATAAACGATAGCGATATGTATATATGTGCATATATGTTTAAAACCCATATCTCCTTAATCTAGCTTCGCATACCCCAAGTTCCCTATCTCAAAAATGTTCTGTAGAACATCTCCTATTTCCTGTGTAATTTTTGCACGCTCTTACTGAATCACCCTCGAAATAGAGGTCAAGAATTTGTAAAATAAAAAAAATTTAAGAACTTTCAGGATTTAATAATATATACATTAAACGAAATAAATCGAGATGGGCTAAGAAGCTCATGATAGAAATTAGCCTATAGCACAATACGGGCAAATACATTGTATATATATTTAATCACAATGACATCAGTCGAAGAATATCGGTGACCACAGACATCCTGAATTACAGAAAACTATTTACAAAGTAAGTGATTTAAAAAATAAAATTTAAACATGGATTTGTACTAAATAATTTTCACTGGGATTATAAAGTCTGAAAAAAAGAGAATTATTATTAATAATTCAGTTATTCTTAGTTTGGTTCAAATATAAATGATGGTGAAGAATCTTCAAAGAGTCCTTAATTATTGAAATGGAAGTTTTACACAACCAATTTTATTTTATTTATTTTTATTTATTTTATTTATTTATTTATTTAATAATAACATATACATAAAAACGTTACATTAAAATACCCCGAAAGAGCAAAGCTCGTGTTCGGGGACAGTTCCGTTACATAGATACACATACTTTGTAGACAAAATACTTAAGAAAAAAGCTCACATAAAGATTGTAATAAAATTAGTAAATAATAATACTAATAATAACTGAGTGAAAAAAGAGACGATGTTTAGATTGATGGATTAATATTAAATTATTATTAGTAGTATAATTAGTGCAGGTCATGTTGACATAGTAACCAAGATAAAATAGAAAAATACACTTAGGATAGAAATAAACTTGTTTTACAATACATGGTACATAATATATATACAGGGAAGTCTGTCATATAAATTTTTTAATTCTGGATCTGAAAATTTCATTGCTTAAAGTAGTCAATTCTGGATGAAATTTTATTATCGAATTATATAGCCGTGGACCATAATTTGTACTGTGTAGTAAAGCAGCAGATGTGAAATATTTAGGTTCAACTAATTTAAGAATTTCATTTCGTCTCGTATTATGAGCATGTGGCTGAGCTACAAATTTCGTTCTATTTTTATGATAGAATTTCATTAAAGAGTATTCATAAATTTGGTCAATTCTAAAAACATTCAATTCAGAATGGATCAAATTTGTTGGATAATCCAGTCGCCTTTTCAAACAAATTTTGATTATACGTTTTTGCAACATAATTAGAGGAAAAAGAGCAGTTTTTGTAATGCCTCCCCATCCAATTATACCATATTGGATAACAGATTCAACTAGAGCCAAATAAACCAAACGTAATACGTGAGTAGGCAAGTAATGGCGAAGGTTTACAAATTTGTAAATTGTTTTACGTATTCTGTTACATAAAAAGGTGATTTGTCTATCCCATTTCAAGTGCTGATCAACAATAATTCCCAGGTATTTCACATCTACAGATTCTTTCAGGCAAGGGCATTTACAGGTTGTAGAGAGTTTACAAAATGAGTTGTGGATTATTAATTTTAAATGAGAAAGTGATTTCAATTTGTTCAATCCAGAGACTGTTAAATAAAATGGCACCAAAGTAGTTTTAGTTATATTTAGAGATAGCAAATTTGCATCAAGCCAGTTTTTGATAAAATTTATACCTACATTGGCATGTTTATAAGTGTCCTCCCAAGTTAAACCACTGAAAATCACCACCGTATCATCAGCGTAAGAATAACAGGAGCCATTATGTACTTTCAAATCAATGTTTAATAAATCATTAATATATATTAAAAATAGAATAGGACCTAAAATTGTTCCCTGAGGGACACCTATATCAATATTTACATTTTCACTGATATTATCATCAATTTTGGTTACCTGAGTTCTTTTGTTTAAGTATGATTGAAATAACTTATGCGCAATACCCCTGACTCCTATATCAAATAATTTGTCCAGAAGTAAACGATGGTTCACCGTGTCAAAAGCTTTCCTTAAATCTAAGAAAATCCCTAAACATTTAGAACCGTTATCCAACTCCTGCATAATTTTACCAGTGACTTCAATAATTGCGTCATCCGTAGATAATTTATTTCTGAAGCCATACTGATGTTTGGAGAGAATTTCATTTTTCTCTAAGTAATTTACTAATCTGTTTTTTAAACATTTTTCTAATATCTTTGAAAAGCTTGAGAGGAACTTTAAGATTATTTTAGAAAAGTCCATGATAATTTAGAAATTCCACTTCTACAACCAAATAAGGCAATAACCGATCAATTGTCTTCTGAAAGATTATACTTCAATACCAGATAAGGGATGCAGGGCTCATAGATTGATACAATTCTGCTGAAATACTAAATACAACAGTTCTCTATCACAAATCTACGTGCCACATAGAACTGACCCAAAAAATAAGATGATATGGAAAGAGCAACAAGTAATATTATTCGTCACATTGTGCGCTCTACAGAGGGACTTTTCCTACACTCTCTTACCGGTCAGCTACAGAAGTTGGAAGTACGGACATTATTTCAACTTTTCTAAAAAACTGTAGACCTAATCTTAACACCTGAAAAGTTATACGAGATATATTTCTCCCTCAGTTTGAACAAGTGTAGGTCCTATGCGCACTTTACGAAGGTTCGTATATTTTCAGACCTATTCTGATAAAATAATAATAATAATAATAATAATAATAATAATAATAATAATAATAATAATACTGACTAGTTTTATTATTGTTTTGTGTTATAGCTTCATCATCAAAACAATTCTGCTCTAAGTTGAGACAAAGTTTACAAAATTACATATTCCCAAACACTAGTGAGAGAAATAGTATTTCAACACTTCTCCCTGAAATTATACATCATGTGTCTTGTTGCCATGGAGCGAGAGAAACAAAAGATATTTAATTTCTACTTGCGAAGTTGTGCACTTTGCATAAGAAGCGGGAGGCAGTGAGAACTTTTTGATTAATGGAACCCGTCGGGCGCGGTTCCTTGTAATTGAGATGTTACCTCGCCAAACCGTCCCGATGGATGCGCTAATTCAATAATCCGCCGCGGCGGAATTAAAAAGACTGTTTAGCGCAGTGCTTCGTCACCGTCTACTGTTTCTTTGCGTTCCCACACTCGCATACATATTGATGTGGCTCTTCAGGTTTTAATTAACTCCTTAATATTTATGCTGAGTGAAATTGTAAACTGTCTGATAAAGCAGTCATCTTCCATTCATTAAAGTTTTTAATTACTCCCTATTATATTTCTGAGCGCAAATGAAATTGTGCCTCGCCTTGTGAGTCACATCGATCCAACTCACAACGTCACAAACCTCTCTCCCGTAACCCGTTTGATATTATCGACACATCTGCAATTATGAAAAGTTTGCTGCCATACCCATGTAAACACATCCACACATTGCTTGGTGCAAAGCATCAGGTTCGTGTTTACGAAACTAGTATGCAAATGCATTCTTCTCTCCTTTCAGCGACCAGCCTCAAATTTATAGATCCATATTTGGCATATGCAGCATTTTATTTATATAATCTGCCATCCTGTACGGTTCAGAAATTGCCGTTCTCTCGAGAATAATTTATCCATGTTAATAATTTTAAAAAAGATGAAATAAAAATGTCAAATATTCAAGATTTAAATAAGCTAGGCTACTTAAATGAGAATAGAACTTAAATGAAGACATACAAAATAATAAAAATTCACTGGTCATACAATTAGAGTTAACACATGTTTTGTTAATGTATTTGAAAAGAAATTACGTCGCAAGAAAGGAAGAGAAAGACCTAGAATAAAATAATCATACATGCTCAGTGGAATGAAGTGCAGCAACTAATGAAGTACAATAGAGAAAAGAGAAACATGACTGAATTATTTACTTAAAAATGCAATATTATATGGAATCTATCTGCATGCTTTTCATTGCCAGAATAAAAACGACATTCGTTGACTTCTTATATCCCGACCACTGACATAAAAACCTGCGCCAGAAACCAGTGTTCGTTCGTGCGCAAGGTTGTCATAGTGGGGGTCAGTTGTGTTGTAAATGCTGTCCCTGATCGACGTCTCGCAGCGAGTACGTTTTAAACTATTCGAAACAACAGTCGTATTCGCGTCCATTCTTCCACTTTTCTATCAATTAATATTCCATTTCGACTTATTGTATACAGGTTAGTTAAAACAGATTGTAATTTATAATAATGGAAGGGAAACCAAGTGTGCGCGGCAGGCCTTTGAAAAGTGAAAGCTCCGCTACAGACACAGCTTTTGAATCGGATTCACAATCGGAGTTTGACTAGCGTAACCCGGCCTAGCGAGCTGCTCGCATAGTGATAACGTTTCACCCTCAATGGCCACGTGAGTATTGGAAATGTTGAAGGTCTTTTTGTAGTTGGTCGAGCTATAGCCGCTTGCATCAGAAATCACAAGTCAATCATATCTTACTCTATAATACTATCGACGGAAGAAATGCGAATCTCTGTTATCTTTTTACATCTCAATACTGCACACTCCTTGCTCGGGCCTATAAACTAATTCCGATATAGGCCTACTTCGTATAGTGGAGAGACAGTTACTGTACCACAGCTTATACAATCAATACTGGTAAGTTTTATATCGCCGCGGCTGTTGCTGAAGTGCTAGCACGCTCTATCTCATCCAGGACATCTAACCCGGGCCGATTGATGGCATTTGTGGTGCACAAAACAGACATTGTAGAAGGTTTTCTCGGGGTACTCTCGTTTCCCCTCTATCATTTCACCAACACTCTCCATCTCCCCTTCATTTTATCTATCATCTGCAATAGTAAAAATAGACTGATGTAAAGCCTATGGGGTTGTAAGAGTTTCCGATGATATAGGAAGGGCTTGGGGCTCCGGGCCTCCAGAACTTATCAGGCTACTCGTGTGCGGATGGAACCTGGTTTTATCAGAGGTTGAGGCAGGATGGCCGACCTGTCAGTATCGAATTCACATGCCATCCAGCCACTGTCGGACTTGGACAATCATCGGATATAGAACGCATAATGGTTTAAAGCAGGAGTCGTCATCTCAGTGCACTATGTTGCAGGCACCGTTTGCTCTCTAGCTCAGTTCTATCCCTTAACTGTGCAGCAGGAGTTGGGGGGGGGGAGGATTCAGGTGATGGCAGTGGCGTTCGATCACTTGTTCAACCCTTTTAATAATTATAATGAAAATGAAGACGGAAGAAGCTTGTACTTAATTTATTTTAAGAGGAACTGTGTAATAAGTGCATCGCTTTTCAGTTTAAGACAAGAATTAAGTTGTATTTTTCCGTTATATATTGTAACGGTTTTGAAAGTAAATAGTTTTTTTTTTCATATTAAAGTAATCGAGATCTTACAGACCTATAATGCATCTTCACTGAACAAAATATGAAATAAATCGAATCCATTAGTAATAATTAAATAATTTCATCCTCTTCCTTTGTTCAAGTGTCGTCAGTGAAATAAAACTAATTATCTATTTTTCATCTATCACTATATATAACAAAACCAATTATTTGTTATTATGTATAATATATTAAACATATTGTCGTTTCTGTTACAAGACTGAAGTAGGCCTAAATTGTTTTATTACAATGTAAATAACAAATGATAAAAATTATTTTCGCTGATCATTAGCATTGGTTTTTCTATATTTTTGAATTCGTTTTCCCTCACTAACTGGTCAATGTTAGGTGTCAATGCTAGTGTAGAACAAAATCGAAGAAGACATTGTAAATTATGGTCAGAAAGTTGGCTTCTGTGATGGCTGGACTCGACACACTGCACATTGCACACTACTTCCTCCTCAGCCAGCGTCTCGGCTCTCCGAACTAGTATGCAGGCCAGTTGACGATGGCTGTTAAAGCGTACCTGAGTGTACGGATCCGCCACTGGTCCATCCTTCGTAAAGCCATGCTAAGAGTTCTATATCACTATTTCCATCTATATCAGTCATTGCATTTTGCGTTGCTGCTGCTTCTCTGATTTAAGAAATTTCACACTACCACTTTTCTCAACAGAATACTTTCTTTCTCTAATTATTTTCTGTGCTGTACTGCTCTGTACATCCAACAACACAGTCTGCGCTTCCGCGAGTTGAGCTGTTGTTTGAACTAGGTCCTACCGATAGAAACTATAGAAAGGCGTTACTTATTATTTTTCTTGATTTTTTTATAAAATACACAACGTTTTCTGCATACGTTACGTTGTATAAAGTAGGAAAATAAATAAATTCAACTTCAGTACACATATAAGCCTAGTCTTCTTTAACTCCAAAATACATTGTCTGCACCTTCAAACACAACGTTACCAACCTGGCGAAGCAACATTTTGTTACCAGAGCTGGGAAATTATGCTACTTTAAATAACATTATGATACTTACTTGCACGCAAGTTAAAATGAACTGTTCTACGAATTCGTTCTTTATTTAAGAATTATTCATTAATTAACTTTTAGTTAGTCTAAAAGTATACATTACTTAATTGTTAAGAAAGTTACGAATATCTTGAAGTTGGGTAATATATGTAACTGATTTCAACAGTTAAGTTAAATTGTGTTAACGAATTCAGAACTAATACTGAAAGTATGATGGAAATCAGTGAACTGTAAAATAAAACTTAAACCAGCGGGAGGAAAGATTTGTAAGTATTGTATAAAAAAGAGATAAATGAGCCCCTTCACATGCTATAAAGTTAGACCCCATACTTTTTTGACGACGGCAGTAAAATGAGGTGGTGTGGTCGGCACCACACTCCGACCGCCTTTTACAGGGAAAGACTATACTCAGTCTGATAATTAATAGGCAGTGTGAATCTCGGGGCCATTCTGAAAGTTTGGCAATGAGAAAATCCCGACACCACCAGTGACCGAGCCCCGGATCTTCCAGTCCGTACCCACTGAGCTACCCGGCCGCCAAGTATTGTATAAACGAGTGTAATCAACTTACTTAAGTTTGACCGCTCGAATCACCCACCTTCCTTCAAACAAGAGAATTGAAGTATTTCAGAAGTGACACTTTGTTGTGCTCCAATGGAGCACAAGCACTACTTCTGTATTGTATCGAATTTTCAATTCTGTAAGTAAGTATCCTTAAAATGTAGAGACCCAAAAACTACAGAGCAAATATGGTTCTTTGAAACCATCGAAGCAAGTAGCATACCAGGATATAAATCATGAATAAAATCAATTTTTGAATACAAAACATGACGTATTAAACTACAGGTTACGCGGACAAAAAGTTTGCATCACGAGCCGGATGTTAACGAGAATACTGCAGCACCAACTCCGTATTACCTAAGCAGTGTATGATATTGTAAATCACTATTTCTTTTCCGGGATTAAAATAGCTTTGTGTACTATTGCAGATGTGTCTCTAACAAAAATCTTTATTGTAAGCGGCAGTTCTCTCGTCGGAATTAAAATAACACAGCACGATAAAATGGAATTTATTGGAAGTAGTGTATAGGGCTTAATGGGATTGATAAGAACTCAGTGTCCTACCTTGTTGTTATTAAAGTTTCAAAATATGACATGGAATTTTCACGTTGCGAGCTATAGCATATTGGTTATTCGGGAATGAAATTATACTAAATTTAGTAGTTCTTTTTAGTTTGTTATTTAACGACGCTGTATCAACTACTAGATTATTGAGCGTCAATGGGATTGGTGATAGCGAAATGGTATTTGGCGAGATGAGGCAGAAGGTTCGCAATAGGCTAGATTATCTGACATTTCCATTACGGTTGGGGAAAACCTAGGAAAAAACAACACCAGATAATCAGCCGAAGCATAAATCGAAAAGGCAAGCGCCTTAGCCCACTAAGCTACGTCGGTGGCTACATTTTAGTATTATGCTATGCATTTTATACAGGGTGGGCACAAAGCCCCTTTACCCCTATAAATACCTCAAATATACACACTATTTATGTAATTCCAATCATAATGCAGACATACATCCACTTTACACAAACTGTGTGTCCTAAGTGTCCAAAGGGTTAGTATATCCCACCACATCATCCTTATTTACTTACTTTACTGGCTTTTAAGGAACCCGGAGGATCATAGCCGCCCACACTCACATAAGCCCGCCAGTGGTCTCTATCCTGAGCAAGATTTCCACATCATCCTCCTCACACAAAATAATGCGTCGCCAGGTTCCGTGTGACATTAGCCTCAGCATTGCTGGCGTAATCTGTTGGAAAGACGTCGCACGGCGTCCTTCAAGTCATCAATGGTGTCGTACTGTTCCTGTGCAACAATGCTCTTGATGAAAAGCCACCTCAATGAGGTGTTTCCACAACGCTGGATTGACCGTGGGTCATCCACGTGAATGGGCAACACGTGCTCAAGGAGTGGTGAAAACCTTGACGCAAAGAAAGACAGACGGAGCCAGCCCCAGAAGTTACAAGTGATTTGTTTTTTATTGCTGAAGAAGCAGTCCACTGCCACGGTGCGCTGTGCGGCAGTGGTCGTGACGTTTAATCCATGATTTGTGTATCAGAATGACACATGGTGCAATAATTATAGTAGTTTTATACAAACTGTATCTAAACACATACTAAAATTCTATTGTTGCCAAGCTTTCTTAACTAGAATGCGATATTATGCAGTACTGAAAGCATAAATTGAACACTATCTTTTCCATCTATAACAAAGACACCGATGACTGCAGCACTTATTTATTATTACACTGTTTGTTAATATTCGTCTTATTTTAAACATAGAACGTGACAGTTTACAAGTGTTTATACATTAAAGAGTCTGGCTCCATATTCATAGCCTACGATATTATCCTATATTCCTAAAAAATTACAAATTCAAGGAAGTAATTGTTTTACATGTCACGGAAAATGAAATAAACTTACTCCTGAGATCTTTCTGTTCGTTTAGAATTTTGACACTTCTTTCTTGCATTAAAATCTGGTTAAAATTTGGAAGCATTATGTGGAAGCAAATATGGTTACTAGAAAGGAGGAAAATAAGCGTAGATTTGGAAATTCTGATTTAGGCAGCATTGCGAGCAGTTAGAATCTTGATTTCACTGAAACTGTAAATGGCGTGCTATACTGTAGATTTATCAATTCAAGCTCTAAACCTTCAGGAACTTCTATCGGCTGCAAGCCAAAAGGATTGCAGGAACACTCCATTCCTTGTCCACCATCACAGACATTACAGACATTTCGTTATAATTGGGGAAAACCTCGGAAAACACCCAACCAGGTAATCAACTCATGCGGAATTCGAACTCACGCCCGAACGCAGCCTCGGAGCAAGGAACTAATTTTGATCAAGTACGTAGGCTATAAGTATTTGGTGACAACTTTTATTTAATTCAATTCGATTGGTTATCTGGCAGTTTATAATATCAACGAAAAATTTAATGACATTACATAGTATTCACACAGCTCTTTCATATGACATCGAAAAATGAACCATTGAAGCACGTTTACATTAAAAATAAAAATATCATAGATGAACCAATGGGAAGAACTGCAACATACTCTTTCACAAATCACACAACAAAAGAAATAGTTTAAGAATTAAGAAAACAGTTTCAGATTTAGATAAAACAGCGATTATAAAATGAAATGGATATAATACGTGGGCCGAACAAGAAATAGATAATATTCTGCACACACTCCACAACTTCAATCAGAATATCACCAACATCATATAACTCCATGACGTCTCTTATTGAGGTGTTTCTGTTTCATGGCAGAAGTAGAGTATAAATGACAATTAAAATTTATTACATGTGCCGTCTATGCTTATCCTTATTTAACAAATATATTGGTTATACAATATTTTGTTACATAATATATCTATTTAAACGTTTTCGGCTCTATGGAGCCATCATCAGAAACAAGTAAGCCCATATGTATGGTGTGAGTACACTATATGTTGCCGTACAAGTAAACTCAATTAATATTAAAAATTAAAATGACATGTTTCTATGTAAAATCAATAATTGTATAGCAGAAATTACAATATAAATACAAAGCGGCTCATGGGCCGTAATAAAAATTGCCCTCACAGATACATAGGACAAACTCGTAGGAATTTTAAAACCAGATTCAATGAACATGTCGCAGATTTCAAATACAACAGGAGAAAATCTAAATTCGCGACCCACCTTATTGAGAATGCCCACGAATTAACCAATATCAATGAAACATTACGTGTAATTCTCCCTTTAAATAATTGCGCGCATATCACTGCAGCAGAAGATTTTCATATAGCCCGGGCATTAAAATTAGGTATTCCTCTCTTAAATGAGCACATTCCAAATTTATATAATCCGTTATTCAATCTGAACGCACACAGTACACGTGATGGGTTTTCAACCTACCACTATTCTCCCCCCCTTCCACCATCGGCTGTGACATAGTCTACGTAATTTTTTGTACACGGAGCGCACCGACCAGTTGCTTTCTGCCTCCAGTAAACTCAAGAACACATCCTCATTCATCATAGTAAGGTACAGTTCATACAGTTTTCAACAAGACACAGTCATTTACGTTTTCTCTTATTAATTTTGTATAAATTTGCCCTCTTAATAATTAATAGTTCAAACTTTTAACTAATAAACAACTGTTCCGTGCGCTTACGTACATATAAAATCTCTACACGAGATGTTCTGTAATAGATTCATGTGAATTATTAAGATCTTGGCATTAATAGCATTGAGATATGTATATACTTTGTTCTGGTAACGAGCATCATTGAAATTTTGAGTATAGACATTACATTTGATACTTTCTTCCCCACAGCTGTTGCCCCAGCTCCTACCAAATATGGAAAGCTACATAACCATCAAACTGGACGACTATTAATTCTGATCTTAACAATTTTAAAGTATTTAGTTAATTTTATCATCAGCAATTGTAACACTTTATTACGGCCCATGAGCCGCTTTGTATTTATATTGTAATTTCTGCCATACAATTATTGATTTTACATAGAAACATGTCATTTTAATTTTTAATATTAATTGAGTTTACTTGTACGGCAACATATAGTGTACTCACACCATACATATGGGCTTACTTGTTTCTGATGATGGCTCCATAGAGCCGAAAACGTTTAAATAGATATATTATGTAACAAAATATTGTATAACCAATATATTTGTTAAATAAGGATAAGCATAGACGGCACATGTAATAAATTTTAATTGTCATTTATAGTAATTAGCTTATCGGCCCCATCATGCCTTCTTAAATTTAAAGAAGTAGAGTAGTTTCAATATTTTCCTTCATTGATTTCTTCTTCCCTGTGCTTCATAATTTTAAAAATATTTGCCATTAACTGAACATACTTTTTACTTGCTGTAGATGCTCGCAGTCAATATATGGCTACGTTGTTTGAATAACTACAAAACTATGTGTAACTCAGTATACAGTACTAGATTGCACGTCTCGTGATCTGGGGTTTGGATCGGACCTTATTAACAAAAACTGTGGTAAATTTAAATTCTGGAATCCATGTTTGATACTACAGATAACTGTTATAAATAAAGACATTAATATTAGAAGCAGAAATAGATTAAAAAAACAATATAAGGCCTGAATGGAATCTTATGCAGTAGAGTGATCAGTATATATACCAATATTTACTGAACAAATCTGTAGTAGTACGCATTTGGCCTATGGATGTGAGAACATGCGTTTAAGAATGAAATGCGACTGTTGGCCGAAGAGGTCTCTTATTTGGACATCGACCACAGGAAGACGAAGAAGGGAGATCGGATAAACAAAAGATACCAGTAACTGAAGTTGAGAGAATGATGACAAAAATAGGAATGATATTGGAAGTTACTGTAAATCGTGATGTGTACAGAATAAGAGCAATCGGTGACTCAACTGGGGAAAGCTTATCATCAGATCAAATTAAATGCTCGCAATGATGACAATGTGTTTGCTACTTCTCGCATGTTACATTTTCGCCATGTACTCTCAAGCTGTAACATTTCTAGCAATTCAAAGTTTTGTCTCCTATTTCCTCGAAAATTTACAGTATGTCTTAAATGACTCTTCTTCTCAAAACAATAAAATTGCAAAAAAGTGAGATCTAGAGAAGTGGTGAATCAGTGAAATATGCCCTCTCTTCCAACCCAAAAAAAAAACCTGAAATAGTTTCAAGAAATGTACAGACACTGCTGGAGAAAAAAGAATTCAAAGACCATCTAACTGAAAGAAGTATTCTGTCGCATTCTGACTCTCTACACAAACCTCTATATACACAATCTGTGTTGGTATTTAAATAAAAATGGACTTATGACCTTGTCCTTGTTAAGTATACGTTGATTATTTTGGATGAATAGCATTCGAGGTCCAAAATCTCTTATAAATTCTGACTGTCTAAACTCGGTTATTGTGTGTTCCTCTTTCCGCTTGCAGTCACCCATTATTATTATTATTATTATTATTATTATTATTATTATTATTATTATTATTATTATTATTATTATATTCAGTGTTCTATCCAATTGCAGGTCTTTCACTGCAAACTCAGCATTCTTCAATCTTTCCTATTTTCTGCCTTCCTCTTTGTCTCCTCATGATTCATATAACTTAATGTCGTTTATCATATGATATTCTGTCCCGAACTCTTTTCCCGTTCACCATTGCTTCCAGTGCATCCTTCAGTAGGCAGTTTCTCCTCGCCCAGTGACCCAATCAATTCCTTTTCCTCTTCCTGACCAGTTTCAGTATCATTCTTTCTTCATCAACTCTTTCCAGCACAACTTCATTTATTATTCTGTATGTCCAATTTACACGCTCCATTATTCTCCATATACACTTTTAAAGTGCTTCTATTCGCTTTTTCACTTCGTCGTAATGTCCATGTTTCTGACCCATAGAATACCACATTCTGTACAAAGCACTTCACTAGTCTCTTCCTTACTTCTTTTTTCAGAGGTCCGCAGAAGATACTCCTTTTTATTGAAAGCTTCCTTGACCATTGCTGTCCTCCTTTTGACTTCCTGGCAAGCAGCTCATGTTACTGCTTATATTACATCACAAGTATTTGAAGCTGTCCACTTGCTCTACTGCCTCATTTAGAATTCGCAATTTTACCTTCTTTATTTTTCTTCCTATGACCATGGTTTTCGTATTATTATTATTATTATTATTATTATTATTATTATTATTATTATTATTATTATTATTATTATTATTATTATTATCTTCAGAATAGACCAGCCTCTAATTTAGGAACCTTTTCACAACTCATGATCGTTGTGCCTTTTTTCCTCCAACAGCTGTATGTTGCAGTCACTATGCAGCAATCTTTCATACCTCCCGTCGCGTAGGCACATTTCTTGACGCTTAGTTTCCATGCCTTTGGATTGGGAGGTGGGATTCAATTTCCTGGTTCCCTCCGTCTCTTGATTTCCTTCGAATTTCTTTATATTTTAGGGAAAGACCGGTTTTATTAAAGACATTGCCTAAAAATCTAACTTACAAACCGCTAAAGAAACTAAGCTATAGAAATGTAAGAGCCGTAGCTGCCGTGCTTGGGAATATGGAAAGAAATTGAATATCGCTGTTCTGTTCCGTAAAGAGAGCGTATGCTTATATTTGAAGAAAATAATAAACGTAACGCTCAAAGTTGTTGTTAAGACATAAAAGTTTATTTTTTAAAGTAAGTTTACTGTACTGATGAGTTTATGTTATTAAAATTAACGGCTACCTCTGATTGAGGTTCTGAGTAAATTTACCGTACTGTCTGATATGTACACCTATTATCAGGGCAGTACATCTCACTTGACCATATGTGTAAGAGGAAGAACAATTTGTTTATATGCATCTGAAGTCTGATTAATGTAATACAGTATGTATCTAGTCGGCGATGTATGTAATGGAGGGAGAAATGAACTGGCCACTTTACCCCATTATCTCCTGGCCTGGTTGCCTAATAAGTGGTAATATCACTTGTGAAGTTCAGACTTGTTTTCAGATAGTTGACTAAACAAAAAACAAAATTAACGGCGGCCGTTCTACATATTAACTGTCTGGCTGGAGCTGGTTTGCTGGCACTTGATCAGTTGTGCCAATGGTGCTTATTTTTTCACTGATTTCTGTATCAGTGATAGATGTGATTTTAAATTAAGGTTAACGGAAAAAAAAACAGGGAAGGTCATATAACAGCATCATTGAGAAAAGCAAGTTTTAATACCTGAACATTAGTGGTTTTTAACCAGTGTACCAAATGTTTAACGTTACCTTATACCCTAGATCATATATATCCAGATTGCTCTGCGTTATAGACTATGACGGTAACAACTTTTGTCAGGTTTACTATGCTGTCATCTAGTTGTTACATAAGGAGTCAAGTCATAATTCCCATTTGAATTGCATTAGCGACTGTACTGCCATCTCGTGTTCGTTTACGGAGGACGGGTGGCGATCCTGGCAGTTCTCTTCAAAGTGCAACCGATTTTAGCATAGGAATGAGCAATCTATATGTGATCTGGGCTTATACTGACATTTCCACTTTTAAACTCTTTGTGGTTGGACAGTTCTGTAAACCCAGTTGCCACCTATATAATGCGATATATACCATAAAATCGCGAAAAAAAAATAATGGTCATTCCCTGTTTTCTCCCATTACGAAACTTTGAAATGAAGTTAGACGCAACGAAATTATCCAGGAGAAGCTTTCCAAAACGCTGTATTTCTACATCGTAAATTTCATACAAAGCTTCACAGACTCCTTGAATGGGGCTTAGACATAGCAGTATAAGGTAGTTAACTGACGGCTATTCATAAAAGGGGTGAACGCGGGCTCGATTTCCGGCAGATCTTACGGGCTTTACGGCGAACGAAGTAGATAGCTCTAAAGAAAGTTTTCTCAGAATGTGTCATTTTCATTTCACTATCACGGTCTCTATTTCATCCTTTCTGTGTAACTTCTATAGCTCGAAGATTTTCATCCCTCATTCTGCTATACCCTAACCTCACATTGCTAGGTTTCTCCGTCTGCTAGACTACTGTGGTTTTGTAAAGATTTAGAGCTGTTGATAAAGTCACAATATTGTTGTTACCGTACCTACTTTATTATTACGCTTGCACACATATTTAAATGGATAAAGCAGAGAATGAATAACATTCTAAGGATTATAGTTAGGAAGCTTATGATTTTAGCACAGTCTAGTATATACATATTTTACAATTCATTTTTGATTTTCAGATAAATCTATTCAAGATAATAAATTTATCCAAATGCTCAATCATATGATTTATCAATTTGCAAATTTATTATTTGCTAATACATCTTGAAAAAGATATTCATGAATGTTTTCGCCTGTACGGTATCATCAGATATTCAAAAATTTGACGAAATCTAAACATAAGTCCATTAAGTTATACACAGTAATATGCATAACAGTGGTTGAATGATTAATCATGAGTTTTATGTAATGAAAAACTTATAATGGAAAAGGGTTCAATTTTGAATAATTTGTCTAATTTGTTGATTTGCCGAAAAATGAAATGAAATGTATAATTATGAAATGTGAATATTAATACATACAGCTCATGTTACACTTTTGTTAGATGTCACTAATTGTATAAATAAAATTGTTAAAAATGATGAGATATAAAATGTAAAATATATAAAGTATATGTATTAATGTTCACATTTTATAATCATAAATTCATTTAATTTTCGGCAAATCAATAAATTAGACAAATTATTCAAAACTGAACCCTTTTCCATTATAATTTTTTCATTACATAACACTCATGATTAATCATTCAATATGCATATTACTGTGCACAATGTAATGGACTTATGTTTAGATTTCGTCAAATTTGTTAATATCTGATGATGCCGTACAGGCGAAAACGTTCATGAATATCTTTTTCAAGATGTATTAGCAAATAATAAATTTGCAAATTGATAAATCATATGATCGAGCATTTGAATAAATTTATTATCTAGTATATACAGTCACGAAGCTCAATACGTAGTAAATATGCATCCATAGATAGTTGCTAACCACTAGAATCGCTACTATCATCTCATCACAGACAATGCGAAATAATACCTGCACAGTCTATTGTTTCTAGTACCCTCAACAACTCAAGCTTCGTGACTATATACTAGACTGTGATTTTAGTCTAAGTGCGCTTTTAATTTCTTAACTAATCATATATCCATCTCCCTCGGATCAACTTACGAAATCTTCATAGAAAACTACAGGCGCGAAGAGCAGTAAGCTAATTTACCGACGTTGCAGTGTGATGTAATTAAATGCACAGAGAGACTGCTCCAAAACCCGGGAGCAACAGCGTCGTGCGGTTGCCAGGCAACCCACATGATATGCCAGAAACCGTGAAATTAGTTCGCTTGAGCTGGAGTTATTGTTGCACCAGCATTTCAAAACAAGTGAAGGCACTGTTCCGTACTCTGAAGACTAGCTCTGCGACTGCGCTTTGAAGTTCCTGAGGCGGGAGGGTTTGAGGAGGAGAAGGATTCTGGAAATTGTTCCATAATGTGAGGTTTCGACTGCCTCCGTGGCCTGTTGGTCAGCATGCTGGCTTCCAGATCAGGAGGTCCCGGGTTCGATTCCCGGGTTCGGCTCTCAGTGAATTTTTCTTGAAGAAGAGGAATTCCCTGGGTGTCTAGAGTCTGGAAATTTGTATGAATGTGAGTGTGATTGTGAGTGTGCCTGGTTAATATTAATTAACCAATCATCACAAATATAAAAAAAAATACATCAGGACTGTCGCTGGGCAGTAACCTGAACACACGTTTCAGCGTCACATTGTTGACAAGTAACTCCATCTGTTAGCACAACCATAAAGCATCTAATAGATGCTATAGGGTTACCAACAATGACAAAATATATATATATATATATATATATATATATATATATATATATATATATATATATATAAGGTTTCAGTTCATGCGATTCGAAACATTGTTGGAGTTTATGTCATAATAAAGGAAATCTCGTGATAATCATAAATAAATTCTGCAGCACAAACACGAATATGATGACTATTGCACATTTTCTTTACGCTATAAATGACAAATATGAATAGTTAATGCATTTGTAAAGCAGTCGTATTAAAGTTCAGCAAGGCAATGAGAGAATGCAGCACAATATAAAAAAAATAAATATATTTCAACTAATAAAGTTGACTACTCTCAGTGAATCGCGCATTCAGAATTTTGAAGAGCACACTATTCGGAATCAAAGTAAATCGGGGGCCTAGTGTTCTAAATTTACAGCACGTAAAAGAACCTTGTCCCTGGCTAAGAAGTCTCTACAGGGTACTTCCGGGCTAGTGTTACAAACTTTCAGGGGTGATGGGGAAGGGCACATGTATCAATTTGAGATAAGGAACCCTAGTCCGGAAATGACTGAGTCGAAAATTATAAGCAAAATTAGTTGTATGGAATTGGAATTGTAACTTGGCACCACGTGCCCTCCTTCCCTTAACCTTTGGAAAAATCGTGGAAAGATGGTATGGGTCGGATGTCTCCTACGTGGGTACTTTGCCCGATACACTCTGTGAGCTTGTCTACTGTTCCTATTGGCTCATCCGTATTCGAAAATCATGTCTTCATTCCGCTCTCGTGTACTCCTCCATTTCACTAGGACTGATTGATTGGACACTGCAACTTGTACACATATACTGCTGTCTACAGACGTGCATATCAGGACCGATCATGTCCGTTACACATGACGCCATCTGCATTGCTTTAGTGTAGTTTCCTGTCCCCACCCCTCAGACAGCGCATTGAATGGAATACTGTAAGTAGATAACGTAAACGTCACATGAATACAGTATGTGAAAGATGTACGGATAAATACACATAAATAAGGTGTACAGAGGAATAAAATTATTTCGTTTCCACACAGCTACTTTTGCTTGTAACTTTCGACTCAGTCATTTCCGGACCAGGGTTCCTTATCTCAAATTGATACATGTGCCCTTCCCCATCATCCCTGAAAGTTTGTAACACTAGCCCGGAAACACCCTGTATATAGGCAACACATACCGGATAACCGTTTCTTATAATAACAGGTCACAGTTTTTCGGACACGTGCCTCTACGGACGTCTCTGTTTCGTGTTGAGAGAAATTGAAAATTTAACTTGAAGTTTTTCCGGATCACGTAGTATAATCTAAATATTAAAAATTACATATAGTAAAACAAGGTTATAACATAACATCCAAACTTGAGATGATGTGTGGTACAATCATTACATTAGAAAAATAAAACGGTAAATTTTTACACAATAATAGCTACAATTACCATTGATATGATTGTAAAACACTGGTATTCATGAAGAAAATGAAGTAGAGGTTGGAAAGTGAGTTTCATTTGAACAGGGGGTATCATTTTTAATAGATCTCAGAGAGGGATTAGTTATTTTCAAATTGAGATGTCTCAATTAATGAAGTCCTCCCATATTTTGAAAAATAAAATTTCTCATTAGCAATCGTTAAGTTTGTATTATAACCAAAATAATACTTATAAATACATATCAAACATTTGTCATGTAATTAATATTATTCAAATGCGGATTTGGTAAAGAACTATTTACAGAACGAGGGACGGGTAATAGTAGGAGAAGAATACAGTGATTTTGCCACCGGCGTAGCTCGGTTGACTGAGGTGCCTGTCTGGCGATCCGGATTTGCGTTCGGGCGTGGGTTCGATTCCCTCTTTGGCTGATTACCTGGTTGGATTTTTTTCGAGGGTTTCCCCAGCCGTAAGGTAAATGTCAGATAATGTATGGCGAATTCTCGGCATCATCTCGCCAAATATCATCTCGTTATCACCAATATCATCGACGCTAAATAACCTAGTAGTTGATACAGCGTCGTTAAACAACCAGTAAAAAAATACAGTGATTTGCTGATGATATGGCGTTGTTGGCAGAAAAGGATATGATATGAAGAGATATGCTACTGGAGCTAAATAACAGCTGTGAGCAGTATGTGATGAAGATAAATGCAAACAAGACGAAAACCACGATTGTGAGAAGAAAAATAATGAAGTTACACATTATAATACCAGACGGCACTTGAATCTTGAACATAAGAAGGATTTTGGCGAACATAAACTTATAGATAAGAGTTTAAAATAGGATTGTTATAGTTGAGGCATTGAGCCTTACCTTTATTCTTCATAACACAATACTCTGGTTCCCATGTATCTTGGGAATTAAAACGAAGCCTTCAATTTATTCGCTATATTCCTCCACTTTACACATCCCTGATTAGAACGCTATGGCACCGAGTTCAACACCTCTTACTGTATGTACATGCAGACAGGTAGAATATTAATTGTGGAGGGAGAAAAAAAGGTGTATATATTGCCCTCGGGGGAACATATTGCCCATGCCTGGTGTAGTAAACCGGATAGACCTACAAAAATAATATAACAATAATCTATAAAATGCTGACTGAGTTCACGTACAATAGTGACTTTGAACTGTACCTGGTTAATAATATGAAAAGACTTGCATCAAATTAAATTAATCTTACGTAAGACAATAAATAGGCCTACTGTTCTACCAAACAAAAAATACAAACATACCTCAAGAATTAAAAATTGCATACCATATAGATAAATGTACAAATAACATCGAGGGACGCTAAGGAAAATAATGGTCGTGACGAGACTTGACCGGGTAAGAAACCAATAAGAGAACAATGTAGCGTACAGAAGATGGATGAATGGCTTACAAAGAGACGGAACAAATGGGATGGGTATATTTCAAGGGAGAGAGAGAACTGGATAGTGAAGAATGCAAGAGATTATTGCCAACATAAAAGAGAAGTCCTCGAAGGTTAGAAAAATATGGAGCGAGTTACTCTGATCAACATTGATGACACCGATAGCTCTTACAAAAGTTCGGCAACGAAGTAAAATAAAATGGCAAAAGCACGAACTTCATGTTGACGATTCTGAAATGTCATATCAGATTTGAAAAGACAAACCGTATGTAAAGAAATAGTTAGGAATAGCTAATGGAAAATGTAATGAAAATCTATCAGGTCACTGTGGCGTTAATACAAGTACGGAAGATAAAAAAGTAAAAGTAATGGAAAAATCATGTGTTCAGTATTCACGAATTATAATTTCATATTATTATTAACTCTATGGAAAACAGTAGACATAGGAAAGGCCGAATGAACAGTGGAATGACACCGTAATAGGCCAAAAAATCTAATACATAAGAAGGAGAAGAAAGAGGAAAACATGCTTCAAGTTTATTATTGTCTCCATATTCAATTCAATACAATTTTATTGACTAAAGGGTAGCTTAGTTAGTATACTAACTGGCTGCCGATGGGGTAAACTCCGGTTGGTGACAGGATTTTCCAAGTTCCTAAAACTCCCAGAATGTTCCCAAAGTCCACTCAACTTCCTGCCAAATTGACTATCGTGTCTTTCCGGAGGTAAAAAGCAGTCGAATCATAATCCCGACAAGAACTCATTGTACTGCATGAACCTCAACTTCCATATCTTCAAGCGCATTCATTTTGTCTAAAGGGACTACCTCCTAAAAGTAATATACAAAATCAGTGTCTAGTCGTAAATAAGAACAAAATTCTACAGATTTAAAAAAAGTATGAAATATTACTTATAACGTTGTAACTTTTAATGTAACTGTAAAATGTTACATACAAAAATAAATAAAGTAATAGTATGCCAGTATGTTAGAGAAAAATTAGTCATGTATATAGAGTCTGACAAAATATGCTTCCCCCTCCCCAAAACAACACCTTATCAATGGAATCTATATTAATTCTTTTTAGGTATGAAAGAATGGAAATCTTGCCCGTTTGTTTGAGTTATAAGCCGAGAATGTTTTAATTTTAATAGATGCTCGTTTTTTTAGAGTGTTTATCTAGCAATACTAATCAAACTGTAACATAAATTAAACCATCATTTTGCATTATTTACAAAAGGTTTTCAAAATGGAAACCAACCAGTCACACATTTACCCAGTCTATCACTAAAACTGTCCACTGTCTTTGTCACAGTCACAGGACTGATCCGTTACATCTATAATTATTTCCTTCAAGTCTTCAAAATTTGTTGGATTTCAAGTGGGCCCATAGGAACAAATTCAGGAGGTTGGAGTCAGGTAATCTAGCCGGCCAATATGTATTCCTTGTCCGATCCATTTGCTATGGAACATTTTGTTCAGAAAACCCTAAAATGTAGACACAAAATATTGCTGAAACAAGCTGTTATGTGAAGGACACAGCCTGGGATAACATTCACGCAAATACTATAGATACGTTATCATCACATCATTATAATCATCAACTTCTCCACTTCAATGTTTAGATATTTGCCTGTTCAGATTTCACAGCAGATCCATCTCCTTTTTGGTCTTACAACGTCTCCTCTTCCTGATAGTCTATATTCGTATTCTACCCTGGGTAGTCCGTGAAATCCATTCTATTTACATGCGAAAATCCCGAATTTTTTATTGAGTATATTCCTAACTCCCATCGTATGTCTTCATTTTGCGAATAATCCAGTCTTGTACAATCCTTTGTTCTCCTTAAATCTGACATTGCACTGCTGTGTATTCTTGTTTGCATTAATTTTGTCGGCATCCATATTTCACTCCCATACAGATAAGCTAACCATAGATTTACAAAATGTAATCGGTTTATTTTCTTGTTTTGTTTCTCAAAGTTCTATGTATGGTACGTACCACAAACATTTAATATTTATTTAGTTTTGTGTTACTAAATGTTTCTATTTCTATTTCTGTATTTACAACGTAACATAGATAATTGAAGTGTTTGATCTTATTAATGATTTTCCCCAGAATGCCATTATTTTCGTTATATGCCCTGATACCTTGCAATCTTTATTTATAAAATTTGACAGATGTAAAGCATATTGCAAATAATCTTCGTTTTCTTGAATCATTACTAGATTGACAACATATAATAAAACACTCAGATTTGTATCCTTCTTTAATCCTACGTATTCCCAACTTCAAAATTTGTTTTCTTTGTTGCATAATGTCATTAATATTTAATGTTACGAAGAGTGAACGAGAATCTATACCCTTGTCTCATATCTTCATTTATTAAAATCTCTTTACTTTTAGATTTTGCTACGTTTATTATTTAATATGTGTGGTGGGTAGCTTTGTTCTGCCATTAATGTCCACAGTTTATTTCCCTTTACTCGATCCGATAGATACATATCAGAGTTCAAATTTACATCTATGAAAAATGGGCCAATGTGAGCATTTTCCACAAAATCTGTCTACACATAAATTTTCTGAGGATGCCGTGTATGGTCTTCTGTCATTCAACGAGGGTTAGCAGGTGACCACTACCGACAATTGAAGACCTCCCTGGAAGAAGGGTGTAACCAAAAAATCTATAATACACATTTCAGGAGAAAATAAAATATCATCAGAGGCATATTTCGTTAGGCCTATATTTACTAGCGGAACCATTTGACTAATCGAGGATACAAGTTTATTCAGCTATTGGATGCAATTTTATCGTTATATTTCATTACATCCTTTTTCTGGGGAGCTCTTCAATTATGACGATTGATGCTGCCACTTAAACAGAAAGATTACCTATCTAGAAATGCGAAATACCTCACAAGATCTTAGTTTTGACTTATGTTCACAGTGAATGCTTTGCAGTAGGCCTACTCACCTTCTCTTAATTCTTGCAAGAGCTGGATTTTGTATGAATATCATTTCTCGGAATTCAACAACTTTCATACCGATCATACACTATATATATAGTGGCCCGGGTTCGAATCCCGGTCGGGGCAAGTTACCTGGTTGAGGTTTTTTCCGGGGTTTTCCCTCAACACAATACGAGCAAATGCTGGGTAACTTTCGGTGCTGGACCCCGGACTCATTTCACCGGCATTATCACCTTCATATCATTCAGACGCTAAATAACCTAGATGTTGATACAGCGTCGTAAAATAACCCAATAAAAAAAATACACTATATAGGGGAGAGTCGGGTAGTATCGGACAGCGGGTAATATCGGACAGTGAGTTTCTTTTATCTACCACACGATGGTAGTACCTGATTGACATGGTTACGTTTCTGTGATGTCGCATAGAGAAACGTAACCATGTCATTCAGGTACTACCATATGGTGGTAGATGAAAGAAACGCACTGTCCTATATTACCCGATGTCCGATACTACCCGACTCTCCCCTAATGAATGTCATATTCAAGTAGATTTCTGCGGATTTTTTTAATAGCATCATATAGGCCTAAAGAACATTTTTCTTTCCGGTAATTGCTTTCAGTTTTCCAGATTTCAGATTATTCTTCAGTATATGTAAACAAACTTCCCCTAAAATAGGGGTTACCCTGAAGGACAAAGTATACCAAATATACAAGTATTAGTAAATGCGTACAATTTTACGAAAAATTTTTTTCCTGTTTAAATGAATTTGTTCACTCTTGAAATTGTTGATTGTGTTGTTTTTAACCGGTTGAACTTCATTAAACAAATCACCTACTTCTTGTTGATCCCTCATTGTTCCCATAACCGGTCATCTATAAGGCGTATATTCTTTCCCTTTCAATAACATGTGAAAATAATGTAAAAAATTTGAGTTGAAAAATAACTATTTGCATTTACACCCAGAGGACTCCGAATAATAGCAACTTTTAGTTCGTTTTGGAGACGACAGAGGTAAATCGGCTGACTTGCTTAAGCAAATAGTGACGATGGCGATAATGATTATTATTATTTTTTTGTTAGATTAATAATGGGAGATCCCTTGAAAATGAGCGCTTCCATCTTCGATCTGTCCAAGAATGGACGGATATCCTAACGATGTCGTGGTTGAGCTCACACTCGTCTAGGCAAGTGGAAGACAACTCGAAAAATATGCCGTATCTCGGCGGGTTTCTTCTGTCCTCGTCGACTCGCGTCGTCATGGCAACCAAGGCTGTCTCCACATCTACGTTATTCTTTTGAGAAGATGTGTCACGTGTCCAGGTCGCTGCAAGAGGGTTCTATCTGCCGTCTTTTGTTTGTGATTAGTTTGCTATTTGAACACCACTTTCGCATGCAGAACGCGCACCCTAATTGGAGGGCGCTACGATCCTAACGAACGCCTTCATTCGTCTCAAAGGAGTGGATTCGATAATTTCACACAAAGAAACAGATAACAACCCAGTGCCACGCTACGGGATGTTCTGTTGTATTGAACTTCTGTTACTAATTTTGTTCCTCGGATTTTGGAACATTTCTCTCCTCCAAATGAACTGTCAATTCAATGAATGAGTCGCCATCACAATCGCTGCCATCATAGTCTGTATCACAAACTAGGCCCGTTAACCTTTTATGGCAACGAATGGTTTATTTTTCTTTTGGAAAAATGCTATTTTAAAAGTATACATTTTAAAATCACAAATTCAGAAGGTACGAGTAGCCTATATGGTTTGGACTTACGAAATTTCTGGTTAAGCATACAGAAATAGTCACAAATTTCCTTTTGAATCTTTCTTATTCTTCTAGTGAATCGAATGAGTCAGCCATCCCACTCGTTGGAGCCCCTAATAATGGATAAATCCATGTAACTGAGCCATTAGTCACTTATGCTTATAGCGATCCCAACCATCAGGATAACCGTCTCATACGTTTGTTCACCTGAAGGCGAAGATAAATGCAACTTTCAAAATGATGCGATTTTTTTATACTTCACCAGCAATTGGAAACTGTACCTTTTGTGTACAATTCGCAATTGATTTCTGCCCTAGTCAGAACGATACAAGTTACAGTCGTCGTGTGACGCAAGACTGTATCAATATTTCATTAAATTATTAAAAGTAAATTAAATTCGTGGCGCGGTAGATCATGAAAAGCCAAGGCCGACCATCCCGCTGGTGGTCTCACATCCACATGCCTCAGCAGAGGTGAAGAATCGTCCAACCAGAATGGAGGTATCGTGTGGTTCGCACTATGATATCCTCAGCCCTTTTAGCAGGTTTACGAAATCGGATTTCGCCCCCAAATTCATCACGTTGTATCGACATCGATCTCATAAACTGGTTGAAATTTTTAGAGAAGATTCCTTCACCATGTGGACTCGAACCAGTGCGCACTTCCTAGACATGATGCCTTAAGCTGGGCGGACACAGGAAGAGACGAGACAGCTTGAGACGAGTCATTTTTATCGGAGACTGACTCGAGGAAAAAGTTGACATGGTTTGTTATGGATCAGTCGCACATAGGTAATGACGCTTGTCTCAGGCTATCAGAAACTAGGCAAAACAGTGAAGATGCCTGGAATTATGTCTCGTCTCGAGGAAACTAGAGACAGTCCAGTTTGCGCATGCGCGTACTTTTGCTTTCATTCATATTATCAGCGTTGCCGAGTATCGGAAGAAGATTAAAATTAATTTGATTTCAGTGTCATTGTCGTGCACCAGTACTACAATGGAATTAGTTAGTCAAAACTTTGTACACTCATTCGTGTGAAGTTCAAGAATTTCTTATGATCGTCTCGATGTTCATCTAAAACATGTGTAAGGTTCCTCTTGGTTGATGGGATGTATCCATTATTTGCAAACTGGCTTTTCGTCCAAACACAGCAGGTAATAATATAAAAAAATAGGCACGATCTCCATGACATCCATAATGACTGAAACTCAGAGAAGCAAGATATGAAGCAAGATATTTTAGACTCTGACTTTTGTCTCGAACCTCTTTGTCTCTGACAATCTCGCCTCTTCCTGTGTGCTCCCAGCTTTAGACCACAACGCTGCGACGCGACGCGGCACCATTAAATTATTTGTCTTTCATTTCTTTTGGGCTGACGTTTTCGAAATTCTATAATCAGGCAGTATTTCTGTATAATCATACATACATACATACATACATACTCGTACATACATACATAATTATTTTACACAATCCAGGGTCAGGATCTTCATCATCATCATAATCAGTTGCTGTTGATATTATATTAGGTTGGTTCATAAGTTCGTAGCGTTTTTTTTTTTTTTTCGCGTACTCCGGTTGCTATGGGTTTATTTATCGATTGTCATTTTTTGTTTGAAGTTCAATTGTTGCAATTGAGTTTACATTTCATTTTTACAGATAGTGAGTGGAGCCGTGGACGCTAGAAAATGTAGTGTCAAGTGGAGAAAGTGGAACATTTCCTACATATTCTTCTTTTTGATTTCAATAGAGGGGTGAAAGCAGCGGAGGCGGCCAAAAACATTTTCGCCGTGTATGGGGACAATGCTATCGGAGAGAGCACGGCAAGAAAATGGTTTTCTCGTTTTAAGGAGGGTCGTTTTGACATTAGTGACAGTCCACGTTCAGGACGATCTTCGGAGTTCGATGAAGACCGTTTAAACACATTAATCCACAATGATCCACGTCAGTGCACCCGAGAAATGCCAAATGTGATGAACTGTGACCATTCCATCTTCGTGCGACATTTACATTCAATGGGCAAAATTAAAAAATCAGGTGTATGGATACCGCATGCTCTAAGCCAAAACCACATGCCACAAAAATCAGCGGGTTGCTATATGTGCATCTTTGCTTGCTCGTCATCCATTGGCTAGTGAACAACGTCGAACATTCCTATCCAGTATCGTTACTAGTGACGAGAAATTGTGTCTTTATGCTAACATAAGCAAAACAAAGGAATGGTTGAGCCCGAACAAAAGAGCAACTCCCCGTACAAAGGCCAGCGCATCCACAAAAGATAATGTTATGCATCTGGTGGAACTGCGAGGGTGTGTTGTACTACGAATTGCTTCCCCGAGGTGTAACCATCACTGCCGACATTTATTGCCACCAACTGAGACGTCTTGCACACGCAATCCAAGAAAAACGACCAACAAGACTGCGTGAAGTGTTGCTACTCCACGATAACGCCCGTTCGCACTCTGCTAACCTGACACAAAACACTATCCAGGAGTTGAGTTGGGAATTAATTCGGCACCCATCTTATTCATCTGATCTTGCGCCCTCATATTTTCACTTTTTCCGCTCTCTATCGAACAACCTTCAAGGAACTTCCTTTTCGGATGAAAATGCGCTCCGATAATGGCTTGACAATTTCTTTAACTCAAAGCCACTCGCTTTCTACAAGCGTGGAATTGAAAAACTATTCCAGCGCCGGCAGATTGTTGTAAATAGTGAAGGGGAATATATTGTTGACGATTAACTTCTCTTATGTGTATCTGATATGTTTAATAAACTTATGGAAAAAAAAACGCTACGAACTTATGCAACATTAAAACTGGTCTACCCACTGTTTCCTTGGTCTACTGAGGATCAACCGGTTACCTCCATGAATATCTACGAGTAATTTTAACAATAGGCTCATTACTGATATTTCGAATACTGGTAGCCTATGTCCGACGGATGCCCCATCTGCAGGACATGTCCAGACATTAATTTTACTTCAATAATTTCGATTGTTAATCTCCTATTCAGCACAATTTATACAGCATGTAAAAGCATATCAATATGATGCTTGAATCAGATTAAGAATACGGAATATAGGAAATATGGAACACAGAATAAATTCAGACACTGAAACACATTACAATTGTTTTACTTATTGCAATCTGACAACTTGCAGACAGTGCACTGTTGTCTATGGATTACAGTGGACAGTTCCGCGGCAACCAACAAAGCACTCCATAATTAAATGCATTGCTGATACTGTGATGTTGTAGGGAGCTTATCGTCATTTAAAAGATTGTGGACAAGAGATTAAGTTTGCTGCCTGACAATTTAGAAAAATATACAGAAATAAATAAAGTTATGTCTCAATATTCTTATGTACAACAAAAAAAAAAACACACACACACACATACACACACAAATAATAGCAAATTTCTTAAAATAAAATGTTTTTTTTTTTAGTAGTGCATATTTTGTAATTTTTATTGAATATATCCTGGTTTTAAGTGCATACGTGCATCCATATTTTGCCGTTTTATAGTGCATATGAATCCGTCCCCTAGTGATAATCAGGCTTCGGTCCTGGGCACAGAAACGCATGAAGTTCAGAACGCACGGGCGTTAGTTTTGTGTTGGTCGAGTTAATTGGGAAATGGAGCGCGTCTTTACTTCGTGTCTCAACATGTAAACAGTCCGTCATAGTACGACACAAAATATATTTCACTCTGTACAGATGCAGTATATACAGTCCATTCCTAGTGTAGATAATAAATGTCTACCATTAAAGTATTAACGTGAGTTGTAACCTTCAATCAGGTGTCCCTATGCCGAAGCCTGTTACACGTACCGTAGCCAAGCAGCAATACACACAATGGTAATGCACATTACTGACCCACCTGTGCTGTTGCAGTCACCCCACAAGGGTCATGACGTCATTTATACTCCGTGTACTCTAAACCTCATACTGGTTATTCTGTGTCCCTAGGCCGAAGCCTGGTGATAATTATACTCGTACGATACACTTTGAGTGAACCACAATAAAAAATTTGTTGTGAACTGGGTCTAAATTCGATGTCGCTTCAAATGAAGGGAAAATATATTGTATACTCTTCATTAATTACTTCTCTTATCAAAAACTCATATTCTAGATTTGTAAACTGAAAAGCATATATATATATATATAATATATATTCAAACCAACACAACTGTAGTTTAATTTCCGTAACTGGATGTATCTACAGCGAAAAATTTTGTTCCCGTAGTTGAGTTGTTTTTACTGTTGTATTTGCGTTTTTTGCTTACAAATAATGCTAAAGTGCATTTCTCGAACATAAAAATAAGCATCCAAGTTTATGATCGACACTTGTATCATTTTGAATCTTTAAATGCTATATTGTCAAAAAGAATATCAAATTTTTAATGGAGCAAGAGCAGAATTTAAAAATACTCGAATAAAATCTATGCTGTAGCCGGTTTGTTCATCACACACTTTACAAATATCCGTATCGATTCCCGGTACTTCAGTGAGGAGCCCTCAGTTCACTGCAAGTGCTGGACTCGGTACACATAATATTCAGTGTGGTAATTGAAGTTCTCTGGATACAAATCCAGCGGATCACAGTTCAGTTCTCGGAAAATAAGTGCATTTATCTACTTTGAACCATATGAAAAAGGATTCTCACTACCTCGAAATCTCTACTGATTGCTCAGAATCATCTCAGAAGTGATTTATAGAAAGTAGATTTATATATCTTGCACCATATTACAAAGGTTTCTTATTACTTGGAGATTTTATGTTGATTGCATCATAATTCTGAGCTTAAACACTAGATTATAAAAAAGAATACCAACATTTATAATTTTAAACGAGTAAAACTAGAACCACAAAATTCTCGAATGCTTAAACCGTTTGAAGTTCTCAAATAGTGTAAATGGATACAAAACTAGCAGATCACAGCTCGACCTCGAAAAATAAGTGGAGATTTATCTAATTTGCACCATGTGACTATGTGACAAAGAATTCTCACTATTTGGAAATGCCTTGCCATACTGATTGCTCAAAATCATCTCAAAAGTGAAGACAGTGTGGGTCAAAAACTGCAAAATTTTACGTAGGTGAATTGATGATGATGGTACGGAAGGTGAAAGAATCTGTTAGACAGGATTTGCTGAGAGTTATACCAGCTAAGTTTAAAAACATGTCACTGAGAAAGGCAATTCATAATGTCTCGGTGAAGTTACAACTATTGGACATACGCCGCTGTTGCAGAAGGCTGCCACTAATTGTAGCAGTTGCTGGTAGCAACCGTCTCCAGGTGACACACGTAAGTGTTCAGCCCTCATCTAAACTTTTATTATTAATTACTGTAATTTATGAACGTTCCGTAATGGCGGCGAGACGAGCTTCATCACACTACCACCAGATGTCGCTCCGACTGACGCAATGCAAATCTTGGATATTACTGCGACCTTATTTCCATGAATATACGGTCCAAATAACTCTTTTCAATCAACTTCCCGGAGCTTGTGTTCAGGCAGTTAAATAAGGAGGCACTCAGTGCATATCCTGCACAAGGTAAAGGAACATATCGCTCAAATCCCAACCGGTATTATCCTTCTGAGAACATATATTCAAAATGGCTCTGTGTTTACGTCTTATGTTGACTTATATAACTTCATATAAACGTTTATATACCTGGATTTTAATGCAGATGCAAACCTACAATAAAATATATAGTCTCCTTTTATATTGTCGTTTGAATAAACATGTCGCAGCCAATAATTATAATATGTCAATACAAATAGAGACCATACGTTTGTCTCGGTTTAAAGTCTCAGGTTATGAACTGTTGTATAAATTATTGCTCCTTTACTTCAGAACCTATGTGGCGTAGTGAATATCGGGACTGGTGTAATTTCTCAGAACAATAATTAGTACTTCAGTATAATAATTATGATGATATTAAAATTAAATTATCAAGATCTTTAGCGACATTCGACATCCCATACTTTGATAGTGTCTCAGTAACTCCTGTTGCTGCAGTACATGCTGTGCCGGGAATATCTCAGGACAACCGTTGTAGGTATTGCCACAACGAGGTTGAAACTCTTGCACACGTCCTGGGATCCTGTCCGCACGGCGAAGCTCTGCGAAACGCTAGACACCACCTAGTACGATCAATTATAGCCACTGCCCTTAAAGATGCAGATTAAAACACCTTTGAAAAAGTACATGGTCTCTCCGTCACTGGCAGTACACGGCGCATAGATATAATAGCTTTCAAAGAATCTACAAGATCTGGATTCATAATTGATCCCACTGTGCGTTTCGAAACGAATGAGGAACAGCCAACAGAAGTGGATAAGGAAAAAAGAATATCTACAATGCTACCATTCCATATTACCAAAAGTACCAGCTAGAAGAGCTTGAAGTAATCGGACTTCTGGTTGGAGCAAGAGGCACCGCTACTCTCTTCATGAAAGATGTGTTTAAGAGGCTTGGAATACCTACATCTATTATTTCGATTGTAACTTTAGCTGCATTGAAAGGATCAATTGCTCTCCTGAAGCATCACCTATATTCGAAATGAAACCAAGTTCATTAGGATTCTCTACTTTTTTGTAACACTTACCTCTCTAAAACTAGGTACATTTCACTAATCTCAAAATGTATTTGCAGCTATGTACTTGTAGGAGTTTAATTGTCAAAACAAAATCAATGGTTCAATGAACTTGTAAACATTTATATGGTTAAGTAGTCTTTGTCCCTTGTGGCAGCTCACAAATAGTGAGAAGATTTCTAAATTAATGGGTGGTATTTTTCTGCACTTTGTTTGCCTAATAATGCTTTGACAACAGATACAAAATATTTCTAGGCTACTAATTCCTTAGGTTTAAGTTTTTTATTTAAGAAATGATGCTGTCTTTCAAAAGTGTTCTCATTTCAGGACCGACAGATATGCCTTCTTTTAATTTAGTATCTCTTAGTTTAGGAAACTGTTGCAATATTTCAGTAGTTTTATCTAGAGCTTCCACAAAATTTTTCATGAAGTATAGTTTTAAGTGCAGAGGAGGAAGGCATAATTAGGTTGATGGCATTTAATATTATGTTTACCAGGAACACAATCTTCTCGAATAGGCCATTTCATTACCACATAATGTTCTGCTGTTGCTCGTTCGTTATCAACCAGTTCGCATTTTTGCAGGTACAAACAGAATCTTCCATTGCAAGATAACTTGTAAGCTTATCGTTTAATTTTCTAAACACCGAAATATTGTACATTTTATTACTGTTCTCCCTGGCACTGTGTTGCAACCAACTCTCGGCGTGCAATGGCTTGAATTTAGAGGTTTTTAAAATTAAATTTACACGAAAACCATCCACAATATTGAAATACGCCAGAGGAATAAATTATTCTTTATTAGTTTTCCTATCGACATGGACAAAAATCACGATCCTACTCTCAATAGTTACCGAATAAGAGGTAGTTAAACATTTCTGAAAAAAAAACTATTAACTTTTCACCAATATTATATTATAGTTTTTTTTACATACAACATGAGCTCTGAATATCTGCAAGACTATTTCACTTCCATCCTGTATACTACTCTCATATATATATATATATATATATATATATATGGTGTTTCAAAAATACGGGGCATAATTTCAGGTATGTATTTCCCACATGTAGACAATCAAAATATTTCATTACAACATGTGTCCGGAAATGCTTCGTTTCCGAGTTATGGCCTTCACAACATTGAAATTCACCGGAACGTTTTTCTTTCCGCAGGTCGTTGTCATTACAGAATATGTTCAAAATGTCTACCTCCTGCTTGAATACAGACCTCACATCGATGTCTCATTGACCTGCGAACACGATCCCAAACTCCAGGAGTATTGCATACGTCCTCAGAACATGCAACGTTTCGATTCCGAAGGGGTTCCAAATCAGGCACCGGAGACGAATAAACCAATGATTTTAAATGGCCCCACAAGTAGAAATCGAGAGGGTTCAGATCAGGTGAGCGTGGATTCCAAGCAATTAGGCCACCTCTACCTATCCATCGATCAGGAAACCTTCGATCCAAGTACCGGCGAGCCGTACGACTGAAGTGTGCAGGAGCGCCATCATGCAAGAAGTGAATGTGTTGGCCTGTGGAGTGTCTTCTAAAACATGAGGTATGGTGTTTTCCAGGAAGTTTGTGTACGCCTGCCCCGTAAGTCTGTTTACAAGTACATGGGGTCCAACTAATCGATTACCAATGATACCGGCCCACATGTTGAGGGAGAACCGCACCTGGTGATGAGATGGAACAGTTGCACGTGGGTTTTCATACGCCCATACATGCTGATTGTGGAAATTTGTTATGCCATCTCGTGTGACCTGTGCTTCATCTGTAAATAATACTAAGGTAGGAAAGTTCAGATTTCCACCACACTGCTGCAAGAATCACTGACAGAACCTAACTCGTGCAGGGTAATCTGCTGGTGACAGGGCCTGTACACGTTGAAAATAATAAGGATACAATTGATACTCTTTCAACAGTCTCCAGACAGTCGTATGAGGAACATTGACTTGCAACGCTACCCTTCGTGTGCTGAGAGAAGGAGTCATGTTCACAACCTCCAGAATCTCCTCCTGTACTGTACTTCTGGAGTTGTAGATCTTGGTCGTCCCCTTCCCAAACCAGGAGAGTAAATTTTCCATACTCGCACAGACGGTAATGGAGACGTACAAATGTCTTCCGATCTTGACACTGTCGCTGTGGGTACCTCTCCTGGTACAAACGACGAGCCAGCGCAGCATTACCGTACATGAAGTGTATCTCTGCCAGCTCTTGATTTGAATACATGTCGCACAGTCTAACGCCTACACAACACTGAATGTAACCTTCGCCTCGGAATGAACTGTCAGAGTGCCCTCTTAATGTCTCCTTTGACGGCAACGACCTGCGGAAAGAAAAATGTTCCGGTGAATTTCAATGTTGTGAAGGCCATAACTCGGAAATAAAGCATTTCCGGACACATGTTGTAATGAACTATTTCGATTGTCTACATGTGGGAAATACATACCTGAAATTATGCCTCGTATTTTTTAAAGACCCTTTATATATATATATGGAGAGTAGGTCTCGTCCAGTGAACAAAAGTAGCGTGTTTTAAGTGGTATCTTTTCTTTTAGTCGGTTATTCGACACTTTATCAACTACTGCGTTATTTAGCGTCGTTAGAATTGATGATAGCGAGATGGGGGCGAGGATTCGCCCTAGGATTACTGACACTTGACTTAGACCACAGTTGGGAAAACCACGGAAAATCTACTCAAGTAATCAGCCCAAGAAAGAATTGAAATCACTTCCTAGCGCGGATCCAGATCAGCATTTAAATACGCTATTGCCTGAGGTACGTCGATAGTAGCTAAACGGTATCTTAAAATTATGGAAATGCCACATAATTATGTGGAATAACTACATTAAAAAAATAAACCGGGTTCGATGTAGGTTGGTTTTAACATGTTGTTATGGTATTGAGAAACTCAATTTCTGGGAGAGAAAAAAAAAACGTTACTTCTTGGAACATTTTCATTGTTATACGTTGTATTTCAAGTCGTCCTGGGTAGCGTAGTCGGTATAGAGCTTAACTTCTGTGCTAGAGGTTGCGGGTTAGATCCCGTTCCAGGTCGATGGCATTTAAGTGTGTTTAAATGCGACAGGCTCATGTCAGTAAATTTACTGGCATGTAAAAGAACTCCTGCAGGACAAAATTCCGGCACACCGGCAACGCTGATATAACCTCGGCAGTTGCGAGCGTCGTTAAATAAACCATAATTTAATTTTTTTTTTTATTTGAATGCCACCTATCAACTAGTCCCCAGACATGCGTTTCCATATTGTGGATAGTCTTAAGACATGACCACCATCAGGTTTTGACAAACAGTATCATTATCTTTGAAGCAGAAGTAGGCAGTTTCCTTTCACACATGAGGAAAAAATAATAATGGAATTCATATGATCAGGGACTGTAGACTGGTCGATAGTGAGTAGTGTGTATTCTTCTGAATTATATTCAATAGATTGTAGATATCAGAAAATACTGTATATTTTTGTAACAAGTGTCGCAAGTCAGTACAACGTTACGAAAGAATAGGATCATATTTTTTTTTTATTTTAGTAGGTTATTTTACGACGCTTTATCAACAGCTTAGGTCATTTAGCGTCTGAATGAGATGAATGTGATAATGCCGGTGAAATGAGTTCAGGGTCCAACACCGAAAATTACCCAGCATTTGCTCATATTGGGTTGAGGGAAAACACCGGTAAAAACCTCAACCAGGTAACTTGCCCCAATCAGGAATCGAACCCGGGCCACCTGGTTTCGCGATCAGACGCGCTAACCGTTACTCCACAGGTGTGGACTTAGAATCATGAAGATAATACATACTTTCTCAAAATCCATTTGCGTATTTCGCAATAAATGTTTTTTTTTTAATTTCCTTTCATGTTGCGAATGATATTATGGTACGCACAGTGCGTACAATATATGCAGTCAATTTTCTCGCGTCGATATTCAAAATACACACATAATGAAATTACTATGTACTCAATTAAAAAGACAAAAGCTTCGTTTTCTGAATTACACAGTAAATCGAAAAAGAGAGGAGAATTGGGAGGACAATTTAAAAGGTACTCAAAACGCGTCCTTGCAAGGGGTTGGGGGCTGTAAGAAACTAAACATGTGAGCCCCAAGCCTGTTGGCCACTAGTCTCACTCCGGGTTACGCTGCTCCACTGAAGGAGCTCTAGAAAATTTTGAAGGTGAAAGCCGAAAATGGACGTAACCTCTTTGGTACCACATACGCGAGGGGGATGGGAATGTGATCAAAATGATCACGGGACGGAACGCGGAGGAGATGGCTGGTGTAGATCTGCACATTGAAATGAACTGTCATTTCGCAGTGCAAGAGGAGTCGAGAAGACTCTGTCGTCTGTTGTTCGATGACAAGGCAGGTGAAGACCGCCAGGAGAGACGCAGTGAATTCTGAATCTGCAAATTGAAATGTTCCATGTCCTTTCGCATTGCGACTTGAGTGACTTTGCACATGTATTTCATAGTTTATAGACTCTGAACCAGAGCCATAAGTTATTTGATTGTAAAGAAGGGGAGGCTTACAGTAAATCGAAAAATCGAAAAATCGAAGGAGAATTGGGAGGAAAATTTAAAAGGTACGCAAAACGCGTCCTTGCAAGGGGTTGGGGGCTGTACAAAACTAAATATGTGAGCTCCAAGCCTGTTGGCCACTAGTCTCACTCCGGGTTACGCTGCTCCCCTGAAGGAGCTCTAGAAAATTTTGAAGGGGAAGCCGAAATTGGACGTAACCTCTTAGGTACCACATACGCGAGGGGGGCTGAGACTGATCAATTGATCACGGAACGGGGCGAGGAGGAGTTGGCTGGTGTGTGCCGTTAGGATGGCAAGACGCCGTCATCTGTTGTTCGATGACAAAGCAGGTGAAGGCCGTCGGAAGAAGCGCCGTGAAATCTAAACTGCAATTTGAGAGGTCCCTGTCCTTTCAATTTGCGACTTATTGAGTGACCTCGTATGTTTAATATACTATTAATATTATCTGAAATAGGGCATACATAATTTATAAGAAAGGTTACAGTAAATGACATTTTGTTATAATTTCAAAAGTAAGACATGTGACTTCATTTGTAAGTTGTAATGATTAGGTAGACTAATTAATTTTGTAAAAATGCACATATGCCTATAATTATTCGTATGTAGTAGGCCTAATCATTTCTAGTTTTATTTCTTCAGATTTTGTTTATAGTTCTTGTAAGTGTGATCTCATACAGCGGCTTTGTTGGAAATTGTTGGCCTACATTGAATTTAAATTTTATGTGCTGCCATCTATGGCCATATCTGAGACATGTTCGCTGTCAGGTCTTGCCTTTTAAATAATTTCTCCTTTTAAATAAATTGTTTCCTAGTTATTTTATGATCGAGGAAAGCACTAAAAGCCCCAGTCAGATTGGTCGAATCCGGATTATAACCTCGGGTTCCCCGAATGCGGTCCGGGGTCAAGTTCCGATCAGACCTGGGATTTTTCATTGGAAAATTAATAGTATTACTTGTGGCGGACAAAGTATGAGTTGAAAATGTTTCCCGTTTTCCACATTAGACATCAATATACGAGGCGCATCCAGAAAGTAAGTTCCCTTTTTTTTTTTTAAAAAAAAAAAAAGAACACACACTTTCGGGAAAACATTTATTGGCAACAGGTACAGCAATGTTTCAGCTATTTTTCAACATAGCCACCATCAGAATTGAGACACTTGTCGTATCGTGGGATCAACTTTTGTATACCTCTGTCGTAGAACTCTGCCGCCTGTGAATGGAACCAGAGTGTGACAGACGTCTTCAGCTCTTCGTCGTTGCCAAAACGCTCACCGGAGGACAGGAATTTCTTGAGGTGCAAGAAAACGTGAAAATCGCCGGGAGCAATATCAGGACTGTAGAGTGGATGATCAAACAACTCCCAGACAAATTCCGTCAAAACAGCTGCTGTGCGCCGAGCCGTATGTGGACGAGCATTGTCATGGAGGAGCACAACACCTGCAGTAAGCATTCCACGCCTCTTGTTTTGAATGGCACGTCGCAATTTTCGCAGTGTTTCACAGTAACGGTCAGCGTTCACTATTTCACCTCTTGGAAGGAAGTCAATGAGCAGAATGCCCTTCCTGTCCCAGAACACCGTGCACATCACTTTCCGTACCGACAGCGTCTGTTTGAATTTCGTCCTGACCGGAGATCCACTATGCCGCCAATGCATTGACTGTTGCGTGGTTTCCGGGGTGAAGTGCGAAATCCAAGTCTGATCGCCCGTGACGATCCTGTCGAGGAACTCGTCGCCGTCATCGTGATACCGTTGCAGAAATGTCAGTGCTGCTTCTAAACGTTGCATTTTGTGTTCGGGTGTCAGATTTTTCGGCACCCACCTGGCACACACTTTTTTGAACACCAGGTGCCTAGTGACAATCTCATGCAACAAGGATCGCTATATCTGCGGAAAATGGCTGCTAGCTCCGTAATCGTGAAGCGACGGTTCTCCATGATGCACTGCCGCACCAGCTCAACACGATCATCATTGATGAGGGACGGTCGCCTACTGCGCTCTTCATCATGGACACTTTGATGACCTTCGGAAAACTGCCTACACCAGCGGCGCACCATCCGGTTACTCATGATGTTCGGCCCATAGACCTGACAGAGCTGCCGATGAATTTCAATTGGCGCAATGCTTTGTGCATTAAAGAACCTTATCACCGACCGAACCTCGCAGGCGGCGGGAGAAGGAATAAGAGCTTCCATTTCGGACCACTGCTGCCACGCTACTGGCACCAGGCGGGACCTGTACGGCTGGCATATGATTGATACGTCATAGATCTGTTACGCATGCGCAATTGACACGGCTAATTACGTTTACTTTCAAGGGGAAAAAATCGGGAAACTTACTTTCTGGATGCGCCTCGTAATTCGATCCGAGCTCCATTCTGTTATCATTCTTTATTATTTCCCGATAGTCAACGGGAGACGAGCGAAAGGAGCTGGTTTAGGGACGAGCGGGATTGACAGTTTCGAAATCTGCACAGGTAACTTTAGCGTAGTCAGCTACTGAGTGTTGGGAACGCGCCTATTGGGTGTTAACACACGAGATCTATAAGATCACAGTGCTAGGTTATAGTGATCCCCCCGTCAATAGTAGACATATCAGTAAATGTCATCTTTGTAAGTTACGCCTAGTATATATTTTTTTAATTCATTATTTTACGACGATTTTCAACTGCTATGGTTATATAGCGTCTGAATAAGATAAAGGTGATAATGGCAGCGAAATGAGTCCAGGATCCAGCGCTGAAATTTACCCAGCATTTGTTCTTAATGTGTTGAGGGAAAACCCCGGAAAAATCTCAACCAGGTAACCTGTCCCAATCAGAATTTGAACACGGACCCGTTCGTTTCACACTCAGGCATGCTAACCGTTACTCCACAGCGGTGGACTTATAAGTTATTACTTCGGCGGAGAAATGTGTTTGCAAAGAGTAGGCCTATGGGAATGACTGAAGACAAGGAATCTACCCTACCTGTGCAGACATCTGGCTGGACAGAGTAAAAACTTACTGTTAGACCAAAGTCACAGTGAAAAGTATAAATGATTCTGTTTATAAAAAATGATTTATTTTTCAAAATATTATACACGAACTGTGTTGCTTTATATGAAATTTTATCCTGCGTAATATAAAAAATTACGAAGAAAATCGTTTGATTTATTCTGAAGATGGTAGCCATTATATTTACTAAACATTATTCTATTCCATTTAATTCACGGATCAATTCACTCGTAGAAATTATAGAATTTGAATATGAACAGAATCCGTTCACTAGTTTAGAAGAAATTCTTGTACACAGACAGAGGAACAGATGGAAGATACAACACCAACTGTGTCGGTGAAAACGCGTCTAAAATAGATTTTTATATAATGGTTATTTATGTAATTAATACTTGAAACGTATCTTTGGCGGACGAGTATTGATATTTATGGACGTGGTACCCCACGTCCATAAATATCAATACTCGTCCGCAGAGTCCGTAATATCATACGAGGCCGCTGAAGATTTCACGTACTTAGTACATACAATATTTTTGGTACTCAGTCCGTGAAGTGGTTTCTAAAACTAGTATTAAACTAAAATGTAGTCTTATTTTCAATATTTATTCATATTGGCACGCCATGGCCATCTATTTATACGAATGTATTTCTGATATAAATTATACAAAGGCGGCGACTTGAATAATGTGTTGTTGTGGTTACGACAATTGAGGCGTTCCGTAAGAGAAGGGTGAGCAGCCAAGGGTCGAATTTTGCGTTTTTTACACCTCCAAATATTTAAGACACATATCTGCAACATAAGCCTGGCAGACGTTGACCAGCTCGCCCTTACTACATGGAAATTATCATTGTTTGTAAGGTTGGAGGAACTGAGTAGCTTGTGACAGGTTCATAATATTCATATTACTCCGTACGAGAAGGGCGAATACGCCACTCCGCCTGAAGGCGCGCGGCATTCATTGTCTCAGTGTTGTAACCACACAGACGAGTACAACCGTAGTGAGGAATTACGTGTATTTATGTCCATTGTAATAGCTTAATATGAGTAATAGTGACAGTGATAATCAACCAGGCATATCTGGTTATTATAAGAAACGTCAGAGGTATGTCGAAAAATGGATAAACGTACAAGCAAAGATGAAATGGAACAAAGGTGAATCGTACATTAGTACGAAAACATCTCGACATGTGCAAGCTCGCGGTATAAGTCCGCCATGTATTTGTGGGTGCTTCAACGCATTAGGTATGGAGAAAATACAACCTGTATTTCGTAATTTCTGGGAGTTGGCTGATTATGACCTCCAGAATGCCTATATTTCTAAGCTCGTAGCCAGTGTTGATCTGAACAGATGTCGCATTAGGAACAGGCCGACCTCTCTCAGCTGGTTTTGCCAAAGAGGTATGCCACGCCAATAAATCTCATTTCTGAGAAAGTAAAGGATATGAAAGCTCTCCTTATCTATGTGCCACAGAACGTTTCTGGACGCCATGATCAGTAAACAAAACGTGCAACTAGCAGTGACTGACTCAGAGGAACATCTTCATGAAAATGTTGTAATCATGAAGATGTTGTAATGGATTATTAGCGCACCTGATCCCTGAACAAGTGAGACCACTTTTGATAGCAAGGATAATAACTTGGCACTCATATACTTATTTTTGTTTATTAATAATTTCAGACACTTTGTAAATGTCACATCACAGTGCGAATGTTTCTATTTATTATTATTATTATTATTATTATTATTATTATTATTATTATTATTTATGTCTGCCACTATTGAGTTCATTATACGCCCTTTCCTTTTTCTAATATACTGTTTTCAAATTATTCCCATAATATTGATGAATTTATAATGTCTTCTATGATCACTATTAAGTTGGAATATTAAATTGGACATTTAATTGCAATTTTCAATAAAGGTATTCGTTTTTCAGTGTACAAAGTAATTATCATTATTTATAAACGTGTACTTGGCGGCTTCGCCCTTATCTCGTTTACAGGTAAAATACTTTGAAATCGATTATCTCTGAAGGTACACTTGGCGCGTTCGCCCTTCTCTTACGGAACGCCTCAATTCAATCTGTAAATGTTGTCATAAGAACTTTATACAATTGATTCTTATAATAGTTCATTTCTTTAGTTCATCTGTCTCTGAAGCAACCACTTTACGGATTGAGTACCAAAAACTTAATTTTTATATACAGTATAATTTATAATGAAAGTAAAAGTATACTTAAGTTGACACAAATTGATATTATATCCTATGAACTGTATGACCACGAACTAGAAATAAACTATGACGAATGTCCTAAAATGCTACAAAATAGTCAGATTTGTTGGCCTGCCCTAAACCTTTATGTTTATGATGAAGGTATTCTTCCCTCTATGCTGAGCACTGAATGGAGCTCAGAGATCTTACAAAAGTTCAGCACAAACAGATGTTACATCACTGTGTCAGTAATTTCGGTCTAGAATTCTCTCGGGTCTGATGCGTTATACACCGCATCATAAGCCACATAGTGCTGCAGTACAATAGTAGCTCTTGCTTTGAGAAACACGGCCTACGCACAACCTCCGAAATCCCTGCAGACCGCCTGACCAGTGCTGCTCTCTGTTGAGGTCAGATAATGCTGATTCAGATGTTATTCAAACAACGTACTGCGATGATGTACAGTCTACACGCAGTCAACTTGAGACATACGGAAAGATCGCTACCTGGAAATTCGATATTTTCATGAAACGCAACATAATTTACAGCCGTATAGACTTAAAAGAGTGCATTCCAAAGACCTATATTTCAAATGTGTGACCACGTGCATCGATTTCGGTTAGTGCAACCATCGGTTAAAATTGTCGCTCAAACCCTGGTTAAGTATTTTTACGGTTCATGGACGTCGGTTAGGACAACATAGATTAGCCACGGTAATCTCTAACTGGCTATATTCGAGCAGTTAGGGGAGATAACCAGTGATGGTAGAGTAAAATGACAGCCAGATTTACAGCTGGTGATTTCGAAAATGAATTATTGTATTTGGATTAGTTGGATTGGTGTCATGTTGAATGCGAGTTGTGTTTGTGGTGAGAGTCTTTTTCAGGAATTAAATGACAGATAATTTTAGGAGATATTTCGTTTATGACATGCACCGTATCATTTCTACTGCAACAGATGATGGATCACTTGGACTATCTCACAAACAGAAACAATCTATTTTTTCTTATGAACCGGCTGATTACAATATCACGATTTTGTGCACCTACTGCTTTCTGTATTTAAACTTTAATAAGGAATACTACATAAATGCATAGACTTTACTTTATTGGGTTATTTTACGACGCTGTATCAACATCTAGGTTATTTAGCGTCTGAATGAAATGGTGATAATGCCGGTGAAATGAGTCCGGGGTCCAACATCGAAAGTTACCCAGCATTTGCTCATATTGGGTTGAGGGAAAACCCCGGAAAAACCCTCAACCAGGTAACTTGCCCCGACCGGGATTCCAACCCGGGCCACCTGGTTTCACGGCCAGACGCGCTGACCGTTACTCCACAGGTGTGGACTAAATGCATAGAACTGCAACATTAATCATTTACGATGCGAGCAATATACGAATAATAACTTAGCAGTGTTTGTTCGCAGGCATTTCGCTCTTCCTACATTGCAAGCTATGCTATGGATCGATTTTATAATATTCCAGTTTCCTGGCTTAATTGGGACTCTGAATTGTACACACATTTGCATTAATCGTCCAGTATTATATGTCACATCGTTTTCCTTTATGGATATTCCTTATATTTATTTATTTTTTCTACTAGATCATAAATTATTGCATATAGAATGTTAGTTGGGTGACCGGAGGGAAAAAGATCTTTGGGGGGGGGGGCGGAATGTAGATGGGAGGATAATATTAAAATGGATTTGAGGGAGATGGTATATGACAGTAGACTGGATTAATCTTGCTCAGGATAGGAAACCATGGCGAGCTTATGTGAGGGAGGCAATTAACCTCCGGGTTCTTTAAAAGCCATTTGTAAGTAAGTTGTATTAGATAATTAGATCATAGTAAAAATCGTATATGGAATGGAATGAAATGGAATTTAACTGAGGGGGACACGGGTGCCCCAGCTGTGACCTATTGAGATCTATTGCGCTAACCCTCGATATGGAATGAGTTACGTGCCATAGATCCCCTACGCGTACCGCCCTAACAACATGACTCCCTTAACGACCGGTCCCTACACCCGACAGAATCCATATACCATTCCTGTTTCGGCAAATTCCCCCAAGGCCCCCCCCCCGGTCGGTCCGAGGCGAAACTCCTCCCCCGAGTAGGCCCACCTCGGGTGCCATTGCAGAAGCCATCCAACATCGCGGAACTACATTCCACGGAGGCCGGTCGAGAGAGTCAGCAGCTTCGGGAGACCGCCGGTAGAGTGATCTGAAAAACCAGGAGGAAAGAAAGTGGCGAAGATGAATGAGGTTCCAGTCGTCTGATAAAGTTACCTGATATTCGTCCATAAGAGTGAAGGGAAAAACGCCGAAAAAAACCTCACCCAAGCAACTCGTCCTAACCGGGAATCGAACCCGGAGTGGCTGGGTTCGGAGTTAGACTCGCTAACCCCTCAGCCACAACGGTGGACAAAAGTTATATAACTTTTCTCGCTGTATATTTTCAGTTTGTAATATTTTAATCTAACATTGCCCCCCCCCCAAAAAAATTTTCAACCCGAAAACATAACAGCGACGAAAGGCAAACAAAAGCTACACGAAAGCGTTGGATAAGTTCATTTCGATGCAGAACGGAGTAAGCACAGTCATTTTTATTCTTAGATTACCATATTTACAGTGGTTTGGATTCTTTTCTTTTGTCACTCTGTAGAAACAGTGCACAATCACAGACTTCACCCTATATAAATGAGATGTCATCTAACCATAAGTATATACGATAAGTAACCGGTGATACAAAGCTGCACCGGAATTACTTTTTATCCACGATTACTTTTCAACCGTTACTTCGTAATCCATAGTTAATACTTGTTAACCGATGTTGATGTATTTCGCCAGTAGACGGACAGCAATTTAAAACAAGTTTTTATGGCTGTTGTCACATCGCTTCTTCTTTACACATCAATATTGATTGCATCTAATAGGAACAGAATACCTATAGCACAGTGTTAGTGTCCCTGACAGATAGATTAAGATCTTAGGTTGGACTTCCTCTAACTTGCATTATTATTTCCTGTTTCATTTTCTTTTTTGTTTGTTACTGGAGAACGCAATGAGTTGCTGTAAAAAAAACCGGTCTCGACATTCTCATGGAAATAAGAGTTTTTAGCATCCCTGTATAGCTAGTTATCTTTAATTATTGAACAAATTATGTTTATATTCAATATCTACGCTTCATTTTATCCGGGAATGATACATATGAAATGTAACTTTAGTAAAAAAAAAAAAAAAAAAATAGGTCATAATTTGAAATCAAAAACACAAAATAGGATCAACTCTAAAGCTGTTATAACAATTTCCTTTAATTTTATTTCTTACGTAAGATAAAAGAAAGGTTGTCCAGTGTGTCCTCAGACTCCTGTGCTTCGGAGAAATTAATTATTTTTTTGTTGTAAGTCCTAATAGTCTCCAGGCTCAGCCACGTACAGTCAGTAACCTTTGTGAACAGCGCATTTTTGTACATGCCAAATAATATGAGAAATGATTAAATAAACATATAGCTCTTTTATTTAAATTTTCTAAAGATTAATTACATAGCCTATACCTATCTATTTAAAGTTCATTCATTCATAGTTTTCTGCCGAAGGACCGCCATTTCACTGCAAACCCAATATACTCCAATCTTTCCTATTTTTAGTCTTCTTCTTAGTCCCTGAATATGATCCATATTATATCTTAATATCGTCTATTATCTCAAATCTTTTTCTTTGACGACCTTTTCTCCCGTTAGTGTAGAGCAGCGATGGGCGTTTGAGTGCATTTGCCCTCCGTGCGCACGGGGAATTCCAAGTGCGAGCGCTGCAGCGCGCTGCAATGTGCCAGCAGCTATAACAGATCTTACACAGCTTTTAAATGGGCTAAATTTAGGACTTCAGGGAAAAGAAATCCTTAATACACAATTTGCAGATAGAATTGCAGCTTTTAAGGAGAAATTTCTGTAATGGATACGTCAAATGCAAAAGGGCGAAATATATAATTTCCCATCCTTATCTAATCGCATAGGATTTTGAACAATGAAAATTTCGAAATGTACGCATGTATTCTATCCGGTCTATTAGAGGAATTTACATCAAGGTTCCACGATTTAGATTGTCTGGAAATGGATTTGCGTATTTTTGCTACATGTTCTGATTCCAATTGATTATTGATAACGTCCCCCCTTCATTATACTATGAATTGATTGACCTGCGATGTGATAGAGAGATGCGAGCGAAATATGATTCAAGGTCGAGTCTTATGCAGTTTTATGACGGATTCCCAAGAGGACGCTTTCCCAATCTGCATAAGCTGTGTGAGAAAGTTTTGTGTTTATTTGGTTCCACTTATAGATGTGAACAGTTATTTTCTATTACGAAAATAAACAAATCTCAAACAAGAAATGATGGGCTTTTAACGGCAGTTCTTCGCATAGCTTGTGCTAATACAATTTCTCCAAATCTTGAGAAATTGAGTAATATGAATTAATGTGCAACAGACATGTTTTGTTTTGTGTTTAAGAAAGTGTTTCATTACTTTGTGTTCTTATTTAGTTTGGTAGAATAACATTTTCTTTTGAAACATACAGTACGTACCGCAACTTGAATAAACCGGTTTTCGTGCACTCTATAAGCAACTTCTTTCGTAGTACACCGTGCAAGCACAGAGTGCATAATTCTGCTCAACCCTGGTGTAGAGAGTGTCACAGTAATCAAAATGAGGCATCAAGAGCGACTGTACTAAATTCTTCTTGAGAGCCAACGGAAGGAAATTTCGGATCCTTTCTAGTATGTGAATTTTCATAAAAATTATTTTACATGTGGATGTGATTTGAGTATTCCAACTTAATTATAGAGAATTCCTTTTGTGTGTAATGAAGGAAACGAAAGTTTATCCTTTTATTTTGGTGCATATTGAATGAATTCGTCCCTTTGGCTTAGTGGATAACGTACGGCCTTCTCATCCAAGCGGTCCACTGTTCGATTCGTGGGTAATGAAAGTCTTCCGTCCATGAAACTGGATGTTCGTCCCTTATTGTGTTCTGTTCTGTGTTGTCTTTTCAGTGGAAGTGCCGTGTTAACTACACAACCAGCGAAACCAGCAACGTGTACCTGTCTAATATGTGGTTGAAAGAGTATAAAACACCGGCAACAAAAGAAAGAGAAGGGAAAGGAAGCATGCTATTAAATGATTTCATTTAGGTATGTCTCTTGGATAATGAAAGTAAAGTCATCCTCATCACATACCATGGAGGTCCAAAGGGTGTATAGACATCAGTACTAACGGCAGTAGGACGTCAGTCCTAAGTACCCCTACTACTCGTTTCTGTTAAAGACTGAGTAAACCCCAGGGCCATAGTGCGGATGGAAGGATTGGATGAATGGAGAAACTCCATGACCCCATCGGAAATCGAAACAGCGATCTTCCCACTTGCCTTAACAGCAACACTACCGCACGCTCCCTTTCTTGAATAATAATGGAAAATAAATTACAAGCAGTAATATTATAATTCATATCACAACACGATAAAAAAACCTAAATTTTTGCGAAACGAGTAAGACCTATATCGTGAAAGTAAACGTAACTTCCGTGGCATTTGTTATGTTTCAGTTACTTAACGACACTGTATCAATTACGCGTTTATCTACCGTCCGTGTTACTGGTGACTTGGTGAGAGCTAGAGGTGTACCGAGCAATGGGATTAGCTGACATCTCCCCTTCTTTCCTCTCCTCTCCCCTCCCCTTTCAAATCTCCTCCCTTCCCCTCCACCCCTCCCTTTCCATCCCCTCCTGTCCCCTCTCCTCTTCTCTCAACCGATCAAATAAGTATTGGGAGTTTCTTTCTCGGGATTAAAGGTAATAGTAGCTTTATGCTAACCACCACTCAACTCTCTCTTCAGCCGAGGTTCATGGGAACTCTTCATACTTGTCCACTTTTAAACCTCAAACAGCAGACAGCTTCTCAACAAAAGCGTCGTTATTTCGAGCTCTTACAAAACCTGAGTATTTTTAATGGACAAAACTGTTTTGGGGTGAATATTTACATAAAGTAGTCTGACTTCACATCCCATTCACATTATTTCATTGTTGCTCCATTTTAGCTATCTCCCTATGGTTTAAATCCCGATTACTGGAAAACTGCGCTGCCGACAGACGACCAAGTCGAAGGCGAGGTCTGCAACTGAAGAAGCAGTACTTCGTGGATCAAAGCTTAGCTTAGCTTAGACTTTGTCCCTTATGTGTTTATATAGGTTATGCCATCTTTTCGGTTGACTTTTTCACAAAAATTACCAAAGTATCTTGAGTGAAATGACAAATTCTGGAGTGGAACAAGTGATAAGGCGCACATAAATATTTCATCAATTCCTACAATTAATGCTCATTACAGCAAAAAGATCATAACTTTTTCTACTAACACTGTCATTACTGAACGTTACTGTTAAGCGTGCATTGTACAAATTAGCAGTTTTCAGAGGAAAGTAACATTTAATTATACCACAATCCATAAAAAACTTAATTGAACCTGTCAACAGATGGCAGCAACATAGCTTGAGACGCTTGAGAAGTCACGTAATTAGTTTTTGTACGAAGAGATGGTGCTCGTGTGTTGCAGGCAGTCTTGCCGTGAGAGCTCTTGCATCAAAGCGAAGACTGCATTCACTGGCTACATATTTGCTGTGAGATTTCAGGAAACAAATATTGTTCTTACAAAAAGTAGTAATATAAATTTTCCTACATTCCTTGAGGCTAGAATTCAGCAGTAGGCTACGTGAAGCAAGAACCTTTCATCTTAATCCTATATTCATGTAAATCAGTGGCGGATAGGTACAAGACGCTCTTAATATTGTATTATGATTTCTTCTTTAAGTGCCTGACTGGCGATCTGATAATTACGGCCAGATTCTTAGATAAATAAATATTTTATTTGCACTGTAATAGAAACTTGTTATTGTGTTTTAAGTTTAGGACATGGTCACTTGAGCATAAATATATTTTAAATTTTATTTCACATAAACACATATTTTGAGTATTTTTTATGTAAATACATATTTTAAAATATTCACATAGAACACATACAAATTAAGTTGTCATCAAATAATTTTCGACAAAAGCCCCATTTCAGATTAATCATCACCCGAATGTTCAGTGCAGTTGCTTAGACGTGACAGCCGGCAACTGTTTCTCGGAATTGCCTGTCTGTGGAACTGTAGTCTGCTCTCCCACCACAAGCGATAAGAGCTGTCACCACTAAAAATTTGTACTGTAACCAACACGTAAACATTGATGTGACATTTAGGAGTGCCTTGTAAGTTATCATCAGACTTGCGACAAAATCTACCTAGATCAGATATCAGCGTACATAGAACTCTGGGTAGCAAGGCAAACCCGGAGGAGAGGTTACTGCGGTGGGTGGACGGAGGGGTTATGTATTCACTGTACAGTCCATAGTGAATGGCAGTGCATCGATATTCGTAACTGATGTCGCATCATTATGTTAAAAGCAGGCAAGAAATTAGTAGAATATAATTTCAACCGTACTCACAATTGTTTCAATTAGATTTACAGTTCATTCAATTACTATGATGTCCAACATGATATGCTAGATGGGTATCTGAACGGAGTGCCATTGTTTACGTGACGTACTACGGCGCCATCATTTGTTTTTAAAGTGTATGGTCGAAGTGCATGCAACTTGATGACAAAATAGATTTTGTCGCAGCTCTAGTTATCATAGCCCTGATTCGGGAAGCAATTGATAAGGCCTATGACCAGGTAAATCGTGAAAAATTGTGATATTTTATATTGCTACAAGATAGACTTTAATGTAATTAATGCCATACAATCATTATATAAAAACAGTAGAATATGTATTAAGGCAAGGACAAAAACTCTCCAAGTAAATAGAGGCCTTAGACAAGGATGTGGCTTTCACCACTACCATTTGATCTATACATAAATATAATTAATAGAAAAATGATTACTACATAATGAAAATGTCACCTTCTTAACTGGACAGAATCATATGCAAACAATTCTATTCGCCGACGACCAACTGCTATTGACGAAGTAAGATAACGACCTACAAAGGTCGGTTACCATTATAAATAATATAGCAAAGGATTATGATATGAAAATATCATCTGGAAAACCTAAATCATTGGCCATACAAGAAAAATATCAAAGAAGAGTGAAAATAGTAATAGATGACAAAATAATTCAACAGGTCGTAACATTTACATACCTAGGATGTAAGATAAGAACATATGAATGTAGATCTGGACACAAATATGACAAAATATAATCAATTAAACAAGTGTATTAAGAAATATTTTGAGAGGAACATGAGAGAAGAAATTAAACAAAGATTGTACAGTGTAATATTCAAACCAGCCTTGAAGTGTGGAAACGAAACATGGACTTTAAGAAGTGCTTAGAGGCAGCACAAATGCGTTTTATGTGATCCTTAGTTGGAAAGATAAGAAGAGACAGAATTAGAAATCAAGATATTCGAACACAACTTAAAATTATTTTGCTGAATTGTACTGTGGGCGTGGTAAAGCATGTGATTTTATTCGCTCCATCCTCCATGAGCGTAACGTAACCAGGTCAACAGTCTTGATTCAATCTTATCAACAACAATATCAACCACTTCTATCATACTCCTAAAGTAATTACTTCGTTCATAACCCTTATCGTCTCTATGTGTAGTAATACGAAAGGAAGATAGTCTTCATACGTCCAATAAATAAATAAATAAATAAGTAAGTAAGTAAATAAGTAAATAAGTAAATAAGTAAATAAGTAAATAAGTAAATAAGTAAATAAGTAAATAAGTAAATAAGTAAATAAGTAAATAAGTAAATAAGTAAATAAGTAAATAAGTAAATAAGTAAATAAGTAAATAAGTAAATAAGTAAATAAGTAAATAAGTAAATAAGTAAATAAATAAATAAGTAAATAAATAAATAATAAATAATAAATAAATAATAAATAAATAATAAATAAATAATAAATAATAAATAAATAATAAATAAATAATAAATAATAAATAATAAATAAATAAATAAATAAATAAATAAATAAATAAATAAATAAATAAATAAATAAGAATTAATTAAATACTGTAAATAAAAGGATAACCGAGCGGGCTAGCGGCGTGGTTTTTCATGGTTTCCTCAGTTATTTCCAGGCAAATGCCGGGATTGTACCTCTTGAAAGTCCGGCCATGGATGGCGATCCTTCCCTTAATCCTTTCATATGTGTGAGAGAATGCTGTGTAATGTCTTAAATGTTGTGTTGTATCGGAGGTGGCCCTGGCATTGAGCTGATCCCTCATCTGGGGAGGCCCTCCATGTCTTTGTGTGGTCAAAAAAGTACGTATGTACTCCCGAAAGGTCGCGGCCCTGTAAGGCTTGTGTGGAGTGGGTCGTATAAATGAACCTAAAAGGGAGAAGTTAAACTAAGGTAAATAAAGAAAGAAAATTAAAGGTTAGCATAAAAAGTAAAGAGGTACAGTTAATTAAGAAAGCATGCGGTAGCGTCGCTGTTAAGGCGTTGTGCTGCAGGGACGGATATTCTCCAGTGCTCTAATCCTTCTGGCTGCACTATGCCGTTGGCGTTTACTCAGTCCGTATTAGAAATACGCTCAGGCGTGTTTTCGATTCCCACTTGGGACGATTACCTATTTGGATTTTTCCAAGGTTTTCCCAAAGTGTAAGGCGAATGTCAGGTAATCCCATAGCGAATCCTCGATTTCATCTTTTTATCACCAAACGCTAAATAACCTGGTGGTTGGTACAGCGTCGTAATTCTTCGGAGTGAAGGCAGCAAGCACACGTGACTCATATCTCTACTACTACTAGTGTTGATCGTAAACAAAGGTGTGAGCCTTAACCTCCCGCTATCCTTTGGATCTTCGTACCTGCAATTTAGCTTTTACAGGTATAGGCCATTTATCTCGTGAAACATACCTGCTCGTGAGGGGAAGCAGAAAGTGGACTGAGAAGGTTCCTTCCCTAGCTACGCTTCCACTTGCAGCTAGATAGTTTACATATCCCCACCATAAGATTCTTACTATAAGCCTAGATTGCTCGGCCTTATAGGCTTTGACGGTAACAAATTTTTGTCAGGTTTACTATGCTGCCATCTAGTTGTTACATAAGGAGTCACGTCATAACTCCCATTTGAATTGCATTAGCGACTGTATTGCCATCTCGTGTTCGTTTACGGCGGACGGATGGCGATGCTGGCGGATGTTCTCTTCAAAGTGCTGCCGATTTTAACATAGGGATGGGCAATCTGTTACAGACATGATCTAGCTATAAGCTACAGCGCACACATGCAGTTGGCTTCACGAGATAACGAATGACCTGTAATTAAAAATAAATTTCGGCCGCGAGGTATGCACCGGCTAAGTCGCACAGTTTGACGTTTCATGAAAATCACAATCTTGTTCGAATTCCGTGTAGATTCTAGATTAGGTTATACGAGTAATAGTTTGTTGCCAATGTGACATGTCATGTATTACATTAACGTCGCGTCTGTGGCTCAGATTTGCGTGCTGGTCTTCCATCCAGCCGATCCGGTTTCGATCTCCTGCCGCTCGTCATGAAATTTGTGGTGAACAATGCAGACTCTTAGAAGCCTTTTCTCGGAGTACTCCCGTTTCTCTATTTAATTCCACTATCACTCTCCACTTCCCCCTCATTATATCCATCATCTGCAATAGTTAAAAATAAACTGGAATAAAATCTTAAGAGGTAGAATGGATATCCGATGCTGATATAGTAATGGATTGGGTCTCCGGGCCCTGGAATGTATCAGGTACGCGTCAGAGAATGGAATCTGGGGGTCAGGCAGAATGGCCCACCTGTCATTGTCGGATTCACCAATGCCATCCGGACCACCGTCGGACTGGAACAATATAGGGGGTCATTTGCAAAATTTGTGTAACAAATGGACGATTAAGAACGTCAAAATTAAAGTACTATTTAGTGCATATTCTGCATGTATTAATAAAGTGCAATGTCTCTGCCATGGTAATGAGCCACTGTACACTCACCTTGCTCTACAGCATTCTCTACAGGTACCAATGAATCTTCGATGGCACGACTAAATGTCAGGTGTGTTATAGGACAAGACAATGGATCTTTTGTAGAAAAATAATTCCTTTATTTTTATATCAGATATTCTTTAAACAGTGAATAGATCTTAGAATAGTAACAGAACTAACTTCAGATCAAAAATTAACAAATATTTTAAATATCTTAATATCAGATCTATTAGCTAATATGAAGATAACTTGTTCCGTAACTAACAGAAAACCATTCTTTCAGTAACAATTATCTTAGTAGATTGCCCTTAAGGCGAAGATATTTGAGCCTTAGTTTCTTTAAATATAGATAATTAGAAAAAATTAAGGTGCTGTTTTGAATGATGTAACAGACATGACATGGAGTAACAGATCTGACAGGTAACAGACATGACAAAGCAAACATGAGCATGTGCTAACCTAATTTTTTTTGCTTAAAAACCTTCAAAATGGCAACTTAACTATTGCACAAGTGTACTATTATGTCCTCTTGACCTTGACTCTATGTGATGTTATTTGTGGAAAAGACAACACAAACAGATCTGACAGAGAAAAATGCACGTTTAGACTAAAACACAAAGCAAAAGCATGACACACAAATTCGCCAAATCAAAATGGGTAAACATAGCAGTACAATCAAGATGGCTTTTTTTGTGCATCATCCTGGCTTGTACTGACATCTGTGGGATTTCTTTTTCAACTGTGTACCTATAGGAGCAGAATGGTGTAACAGACCTGACTGATTTACTGGACTAGAGTAATTATGCCATCATATTTAAGGAAATATAAACTCAGACATAAATGAAGAAGTTTTGATAACATCAAATGTTTCTTTAATTTTTTTCTCAATTACATTATTAAACAAACCTTTATCTGGACATAATCATGCTCCATTTTAAATACTTAACTAGTATGGACACGGTATTTTAGCTGTTACTATGTGAAATCTTTCACATGAAGGAAATAATTCTTGTGACGTTTATTACTAGACAGTGGATGCGGGATGACTTAAGGAAAAGTGAAGTTGTTTCGTATCGGAGTATATGGCACGTGCCGCGTCGTTCGTTTTTGTCTACCTGGCGAGTACAGCAGCGTACATAACGAAGGAACCCCGGTCCACATTGCAACGCTATCGATATAAATACAATAATGGGAAGGATATGAATTGATGGACGCCATTTGTTATACAAATTCTGCAAATGACTCAGTATATACGGCGCACAATGGGCCAATGTAAGCTTAAGTGCATGGAACCGTTCCGGGACCGACCCTCGAAAGCCAGTCAGCCAGCCAGATATCATGTAGTCTATTGTTTCAAATAGACGCCTGTCGTCAGATTGACCCTGATTCACTAGAGTGTCTTTAGTATAGTTGAAAAGCAAATCACAATTCAGTTTAGGTTAGATTCTGTTAAGAGAACAAAAAATTGTCTGATGATGATGAAGTTGAAGTAAATTAAATGTAATTAAATACGGCTACGGAAATAAATACTATGAACACAAACATTGTATAAGTATGAATCTAACTATAGGCTATAAATATTTTAATAGATTAGAAAGTAAATATGAACCGAACAATTATTACAACATAAGTACATCACATGTTCCAGTATGTTAGAGCAATTAAACCACCAAATACATTGTCATAGGAGTTACAAGAGGATAACGATGCCAAATTTATGTCATTATAAGCTACTGATCCTCAAACTCTGCAACGCGAAGACATTTCAAGTGAGGCGTAATGGATGTTTTTATACGTAAGGGAGCTTGAAACGCAATTCTTGAGACATCGCTTCCAATAATCCCTGTTCTGCTTTGGAAACTAATTTATTACCTCCAGTAGACTTGGCTTTTCTTTTCATTACCAGAATCCTGGATTTTTTTTTGTCCAATTCCAACCTACGGATTTCCTAGAAAATTCGGATTTCTTTTGTTTCTGGACATTGCATTTAATCACATATCGGTAAGACAGATCGCTTCCATTGACCTCTTCTACGTTATCTGGCAATTTTTCCACTGAAAATGGGGTCAAGTTCTGATCAAGAAAACCTCGTAACATTGTACCCATGTTTCTTTCGTAATGAGAAACGTTCATACATGATAATATATGAGAATATTCAGTGTAAATATTCGTTCTCCTTCCCCCCCCCCCTCTCTCTCTATCTATCTTTCTCTGGAGTGTTTTCTACATATTTTTCGTAGTTAGGCATAACCCATTTCGGATATTTCCATCATACAATTAAACTGTAGCAACATTGAATCACACAGATTTTCCGGTTCAGGCAACCCAGAACGTCACATTAAGCACTCACAAAAATCCATGCCACAAATGGATTTCGAACTTAGACTGTGGCTTTCATACAGCATCAAAGCTGCGTCTTAACTTTAGTTGTACCAGGGTTAGCATAATTATATAATTTATTTATTTTTTTTATTTTTTATTTTTTTCGTTGTTGGTAACTCTATAGCATCTATTAGATGCTTTATGGTTGTGCTAACAGATGGAGTTACTTGTCAACAATGTGACGCTGAAACGTGTGTTCAGTTTACTGCCCAGCGACAGTTGTTGTTATGTTTTATTTAACGACGCTCGCAACTGCAGAGGTTATATCAGCGTCTCCGGATGTGCCGGAATTTTGTCTCGCAGGAGTTCTTTTACATGCTAGTAAATCTACTGTCGCATTTAAGTACACTTAAATGCCATCGACCTGGCCCGGGATCGAACCCTCAACCTTGGGCCAGCGCTATACCAACTCGCCAACCCGCGACAGTCCTGATGTATTATTTTTATTTGTGATGATTGGTTAATTAATATTAACCCGGCACACTCACAATCACACTCACATTCATACAAATTTCCAGACACCCAGGGAATTCCTCTTCTTCAAGAAAAATTCACCGAGAGCCGAGCCCGGGATTCGAACCGGGACCTCCTGATCTGGAAGCCAGCATGCTGACTAACACACCACGGAGGTAGTAACAATTTATTAAGATAAAAGAAACTCAAATTTGTTCAGATATACGTAAATTTAATGGCAAACAATGCGTACTTCAATATTTCGTGAAGTCCTCTGCGGTTTACAATTATCATGCTGTTACGAATCTATCCGAAGTGGGCGGACTTTTAAAAGAAATAAAAATCCTACGCATAATTTTCTTCATAGGCGAAACGTGTCTGAGAGATCCATGCTAGACTTACAGCATGTTAAGTAATCTTGTTTCTGAATGGAAGGAATTGCAGACAAAATTTTCCAATCATTTCTCGTCCACGTCGAAATTCGATTCTGCTAGTTATCATCCTCGCCATTCATACCGTAATAGAGACAATAAACACAGTATTTCAGGTATTCAGTTTCAGAAATTGAATTATTTACAAAGGTAGACTAGGCGAGCCCAGGAAAATTTCAAACGACTGCTTCTGGAAATGTTAGCAACCAGTCTTATTTCGTTCACTAGAACCATTCGAGTGAATGCGTATTTGAGAAAATAAAGTTTCCAAAATTTCTAACGAGTTACTGCATCCTAGCTATACAGAGTAAAAGTGAAATAACCTTGCAGGTTAAAAGGGACTCTGAAATGAATATAAAACCTATTTTACGTTTTGTGATTAAATGTACAGTTTCCCTGGAAAAGGATGAGACGATTGAATATTCCTAAGTCTCAGATGTAAGACACTGCGCATGATCGGAGACCAGAGCACCGATACACAAGATAACGAATATTGAGTTACTTAAATTCAGGCTATTTGGTTTGTTACTAGCATCGTTCCGAAATTCAATTAAAAAACTGCAAAAAATATGATAATATTACGTAAATAAAAGATAAATATATACATAAATCGTGTAGTTAAATCGAAAATGGACCTTCATGACTAGATCGACACTCCGCACAGAAAGGAAAGCTATCATGTCGTTTCCATAGCTCAGACGGCAAGACTTCTGCGTGTTGTGTAGAAGAGTGCGAGTTCGATTCTTAGTCTACACAACAATTTTTTTTTGTCTAAATAACGTTGAAATAGCTAAGTCACGTTGAAACATAGTTTTACAAAGTCCTGAGATTAAGTGTTAATGATCGCAAACAATACAAAATTACAAGTTATAATATTATAAACGTTAATCTAATGAATACATTTATACACACACATATATACAATGTAAATGCATATATATTAAAAACTAACAATTAAAATGAAATTTAAAAAAATATATAATAATAGACAAACTTTTACAAAGGTTTAGAGTCCTTAGGCTATGTCATTTGTTGAGTAATTATTACAATAATTTATTAATAGCTTTCCCATATGTGTAAGAAATGCACTCGCAAAAAACAATTTTTGTTCAAAGTATGGCTTTGGATTATTTCATTCTCACCCCTGCAGTTAATTTTAACTATTTTATCTACGTGTTTGCATTCAATTTTATTCATGTTATGATTGAATGTATAAGCACTGTTGCAGTTATTGACTAATTACATATATTAATAATAATTATTAAATACATCTGTTAAGTAACCAATTGCAGTATCTTTTGCAAAATCTTGAATGTTTAAGTTGTCAATAATATTTCTGTACTATATACTATAATACGTTAAAAGAATTTGCAATAGATTTGGGATTCTCTACTTTATAATCATTGGTTTTAATGAAAAAATATTTTCTTTCTTAGGATATCTACAAGTTTAAATTTAATAATATTACGAATAGGTTTAATTGCATTATCTGAATTTTGTACTTTTCTACTCAAATATATTCTATTTCCCTCTTTCATAATTTTTGATAAATTACACTGTACTTCTTGCAGTATTTAAGAACATGAGGATCATTACATTGCAACTCATTACATATAGATTCTTCTTTTTAATACATGAGATTTTGAAGTCCCTGCGTTATCTACATGTTTTAACTTTTGAATTTTTTCACAACATTGAGTGGAGAACATCCACTGAAGTGATTATGAAATTAAGTGAAAAATTCAATATATTTACTCTTAATATCAGTAGTACCAGTATCATATATGTTTTTCCAAGATTCATTTTGTAGACATAAATGTAAATAATCACTAGATACAGCAATTACGATCCTTTCTTAGTTTTTAATTAATATTTTGAAATTGTTCAGTGACATTGGAAACACACAGGATTTGTTTATCATGGTCAGACAAGCCATTGATTATAGGTTCTGTCGAATAGGAATTCAGTCTAATTCTGTGTACAAAACGTTTATCAATGGCTGTGTTACTTCAGCTTGTATGCTATGGGAAAATGACCCTACGAATAAGGTTTCCAGTTTCAAGGAGTGAATTTGATTTACTTTTACGGAAAAGTTCCGAGAGATAATTTATGTTTATGTCACTACAGATCACAAATTCCATATGAGATTTCTAAAGTCTTTTCTTTACAAATTCAATGTTGGCTATAAATAGATAGATAGATAGGTAGGTAGGTAGGTAGGTAGGTAGATAGGTAGGTAGGTAGATAGGTAGATAGATAGATAGATAGATAGATAGATAGATAGATAGATAGATAGATAGATAGATAGATAGATAGATAGATAGATAGATAGATAGATAGATAGATAGATAGATAGATAGATAGATAGATAGATAGATAGATAGATAGATAGATAGATAGATAGATAGATAGATAGATAGATAGATAGATAGATAGATAGATAGATAGATAGATAGATAGATAGATAGATAGATAGATAGATAGATAGATAGATAGATAGATAGATAGATAGATAGATAGATAGATAGATAGATAGATAGACAGACAGACAGACAGACAGACAGACAGACAGACAGACAGACAGACAGACAGACAGACAGACAGACAGACAGACAGACAGACAGACAGACAGATAGATAGATAGAACTTTATTGTCGATGGCATAATGTATGCATAGACATGGTCAAATATATACAATTACAATTTAATGTAAAATAAGTCAAATAAAAAAAAACATTATTCATTTCAACGGCCCATGCGTGCATCCTCAAGACTGTAGGGCCACAATTTTATTAATTTCGTTTTTATATAATTCTTAAATTTCAGAGAATTTTTTGTATATTTGATGTCATCAGGCAAACTGTTGAATATTTTAATACCAAAGACCATATATGTTCTACTAGTGTTTGTAAGGTGGTGAACTGGAATAGTTAAACTATTTTTGTTACGAGTGTCGTAGGTATGGAAATCACAATTTTGATGAAAATCAGACAGATTTTTATAAATTAGTAGTAAAATATTAAAAATGTATAAACCATAAACAGTAAGAATATTATATTGTAAAAAATATTAATAAATAATGTAAGAAATATGAAAGATTGTAGTTATAAGTCTGATTTACATTATAAAAAGCAAGAAGTTACATTCCTCGGCAAGATTCGAACTTTCGATGTTTGGTTTTGTCGTCCAACGCACAACCACGGACCTATTCAATGCTTATGTTAATAACATACAATTTAGCTGTAGCAATGTGATGTCATAACTTGTGGTTTGTTTATTTAATGTAATTAGATTTAATTTGATTAGTTTCGCAACAATTGGACTTCCTGTTATATCCTGTTATTTAGATATTTAATTTAGGGTTGATTTATTAACTCTTACTATGCAAGATGCCTCTTATTTCAATAATTCTATATCATGTTAAATAGTCATTGTCTACACTAAAGTATTTTCGTCATCTCTCATTTCTCATCGTAATGGCGAACCGACGTGACATGAGACAGCGAGTTATAGCTCTAGTTGAGGCTGGATATGGGGCTAGATCTGCTGGCCGTTTGGTCGGTGTTCCTGGAAGTACAGCCGCGAGATGGGTTCATCGTTACCAAAATTTTGGGGAGGTCGAAAATCGCCCTATTCCTGGGCGTCCGCGGATTTCTTCATTGGAAGAGGATGCTCTTTTATTCGAGACAGTTCGACAGGACCCCTTTCTGACTGCTAACGAAATAAGAGCAGCATCTAACTTTCCCGGCTCTTCACAGACTGTGATCAGCAGGTTGAGGAACCGCGGTATTAGGAGCCGGAGGGCTGCGCAAATGGAAATATTGGGGGAAGCACAAGCTGTCGACCGTCTTGCCTTCGCTACCAATCGAGTGGATTTCGATTGGAGAAATGTAATTTTCTCCGACGAAACTACCATCTCGAGTGATTACGAAGGTCCTGTCCGTGTCTATCGTGAGGATGGTCTCCGACATGATCAGCGCTATGTGCACCGACGTGAAAGATCGGGGCGCTTTAGCATATCGTGTTGGGGGTGGATGTCTTACGATAGACCTGGCGTTATAGAACGCATCGATGGCCGGTTTAATGCGGAAACTTACGAGCACATTCTGGAAAATATATTCCTTCCCTCCGCCCGAGAACGTTTTCCCGAAGGAACATTGCTATTCCAGCAGGATAACCATCCCGTGCACTATGCTGCAAGCATTCAAAGATGGTTTCAAAGGAGACCCGAGATCGAAATCATTAATTGGCCTCCGAAGTCACCTGATTTGAATGTCATCGAAAATTTATGGGCGGAATTGAAAAAGAGAAGGATAGCCACCTATGCCCACCGACGCCCTCGAAATCGAGACGAATTGTGGGATCAAGTTGTTGACACCTGGGAAGATCTCGCCGGGGATCAGAACTTATTCCACAATCTCGTGACATCCATGCCGGATCGACTTAGAGCTGTAATAGAAGCTGATGGCATGTGGACAAGATTTTAAGTTAACAGGTCTCTTTTTGTTTCTTATGATTTTTGTTCGAGGAAGAATACTTTTAACTTCCAAGTAAGATTTATTTTTTTACGAGGTTCAGCCCACTTGTAAGACCCAGAAATTGGGCATAAATTATTCCATATTTTTCGACAAATTAGACAGTCGAGGAACTTTGAACAAATTAATTACACCTCAATAAAAAAAAGTTTTACCTGGGATCGAACACGAGACGTTTCGGTTATACAATGGAACCGGCACGCTACTATATGAGCTACCGAGACAAGACAGTGATAGCAGCAGTCCAGAATGTAGATCCCTTAGCAGGCATTTGCCATTCGGTACAGTGAAGCAATGATATTTTGGGACTCGAGCTATGTTGTGAAATCCTGGCCTTAAATGGCAGTCTTCTTCGTGATCCTTATTCTGGTCCTTGTCCTTGTTGTGGTCCTTGTAACAATTCTTGTACTATCTGTCATGTTATGTATCCCTACGTCGATATCGAGTGAACCGCGCTGTAGAACTTTAACTTCCGACGAGCAAGAATCGTCTCATTCTTTTTCAGGGTAACTGTACAGTTAATTAGAAAATTAAGTTTGAAATTTCAGCAGTCCGGCAACATCGCCACTAACACACTCTTCTCATGATACAGATGTAAGAGGTCAACGAACTCGGTATGTCTCGCTAGATGAGCTGTTCTCTGGCGCTGTGTTGCAACCAACTCGCACCGTGCAGTGGCTTGAATTCAGAGGTTTTTAAAATTAAATTTACACAAAAACCGTCCACACTATTGAAATACGCCAGAGGGATAAATTATTCTTTATTAGTTTTCCTATAGATATGGACAAAAATCACGATCTTGCAATAAGTAATGAATAAGAGGTTTTATAAATATTTGGGGGGGGGGGACATTTTTTTTCTGAAATAACTATGAACTTTCCACCAATATGATATTATAGTATTATAGTGTTTGTTACCTATAACATGAGCTATTCGCTTTGAAAATCTGCAAATGTAGAACATATAATTCTTTACTTCACTCACGAAACAGCCCTCCATCTCATATCCGATGATTTGGAAAATGCCCAAGATACTGTGCCGAAGTGAACCTTTGAATATCATTAAAGGATGGTCGAATGGAAATGGGAACCTTAAATGTGATAAAAGAATGTATGGGAATTATAATGCTACATTTAAAATTAAAAACCTTCCATTAGAGTTGCAAACATTTGAGGGTTTGCGCTAAGGATATTCAATGACACCTATTCTCCTTAACATTTCTATAGAACCAAATTTAATATTGTGCTTTGAAGTAGACAATACGAAGATATTGTTTTTCCTGTTAAGGAACGTGTAATTAATTCACTTCCCTTTGCGGATGATCAGGTTATTCTAACCCAGGACAGAGAGGATTGATAGTACCAAATGAAGCAGCTGATAAAGACGTATTCTTAATGGGTCAGGTCGCCAATATAGTTAAAACAAAATACCTAGTTGTAAGAAATGGAGGAAAAAATATTTACAGTTGGCTTTAGGACGTATCGAGGCAGTAGATTCATTTAAATTTCTTCAGTCAGTGATAGATAAAACAGGACAGTGTGTCCAGAGAAACAAAAAGAATAGTCTTTAGAGCTACTGTTGAAAGCATCCTAACTTACGGATGCGAGAGCTGGACACTAACAAATGGTCAGAAGCAGAAGATCGATGCCTTTGAAATGGATTTCTTTATCCAGAGTATGAACTGTATGAGAAATGAGTATATTCCGACTGAAATGTACATGGAGGAGCCTGTACACAATCGGAGACGAGCTCTAAGATGGTATGGACGCGTTCAGAGAATGAATGATGAGAGAAGGCCCCGGAGACTGAATTCCTGGTCTCCTCCGGCAAGTCGTAAGAAGGTAGATCCCGCAGTACCTGGTGAGGAGAAATCGCCAAGGTAGTGTAAAGATGAGGGTTCCAAGAGGAACACCGCAAGGGCCGCAAACTTTCAAACTTCAAAACAGGTAACCCAGGACAGGTAACCCTTGACAAGTAGAAATTTCTGGAAAAGTGTAAACTAACAATGGATATACTACTTGATCTCGAACGCTTGGAACAGCACAAAAACATGTTTAGAACGTAAATCGTCCATCACAAAAGCAGTGGTGTGAGTTATTCCCATGCAAAGCTGCGCGTCTTACCACAAAAGGAACTGGATGTGTCGGGAAAAATATGGCCGAACATTTACTTCGTTCCTCTCAATTGCAGGACTACTTTATGTGCGTTAAAGCTACGATATAAGACTTCTTGTCTGTTATCGTATTTAATTCGGTTCTAAAGCTAGTTATGCTGATGATTATATTGTGCATAAAAATCCGTCGCCCTCGATCAAGTTTCAACTTCGGATCATTCGCATGCATGACAGTTATTAGTAAACCAACGACAACGACTTGGAAACTAAGCTCACTAGGCAACTTATACATTTCATTTATGTGAAAATATCAACAGAAATTAAAGAGGGCGTTGTTTGCTACGAGTGTTATTTCCAGTCATTTAGGTTTGAAAGTGTCTCAAAAAACGACAGTGATACACTACCGCCTCCTTAACGGACACGTTGAATAACATCCATTGTCTTTGAAGTATAGGCAATCCGAAAACGCCTTAATATCGTTTAAGTACGTCAATTTGCTACTTCATTGTTTCTCACACTATGATTCATGGACCCCAAGTTGTCCTCGAAGTGAAGGTCAGTGGACTGCAATGTAGAACTGTTGCTGAGCAAATATATTAATATACTTAACTTGAGGAACAATTATGAAAGTATCAAAATATTAGAATGTGATAAATTGTCGAAAGGTATTACACTTTAACTATACTGACAATTATGTAATATTATTTTGACTAGAATTTTCAGAAAAAAAAAAAAAAAGTAAATTTAACTACATTCATATGACTAGGCTTCCTATTCCAGCTACCTACGTAAAGACTGAACTTAAAGACACATTGAGTATACAGTACGCCGAACACAGGTATTGCAACGAATAAGAATATAAACAAACGCGTCGTCCCTGCGTGTTCGTGGAGTACAGTCAACTCCCGACATTCTGAAGCTATACTGGTAAACACATGCTTGAGCCGTGATGTTCATTTTCGTCGTGATCTTTGCAGTGAATACGGCTAATATCGTCCATTCGTAAGTTACGGAACTTGAACATATGCAGATGTCACTTGGAATTATTTTAGATTGCAATAAATTCTTTCAATAGCACATGACGTTATTGGTGCATGATGTAGTACAAGATATTCATAATATCTTATATTTTTTCGTGTTTCATTAGGATATTGCATGCCGCTCATCACTGAAAACCCAGTAATATTCTATGTGGGTACTTCTCTATAAATTCTCTAAAATGTAGATTATTCAATTTATTAATTGAGATGTTGGCACTGAACATCATGGTAGGCTACACAAATCCAGGCTAAACGTCGAGTTAATATCTTCATAATTTTCAGATTTTGATCGTACTGGTTTCTTAGATTACGTTTAACACACTTTCTGTGCCTTTTGGTATTGCAGTGTCTTTTAGTGCACTTTTTTTTGTCACTTTTACGTATATTTTACCAAATTTATATGTTATGGTGTTTATATTGACAGTGAAAATATTAGTTCAAATATTCTCAATAATACCCTGCTCTCTTGAACGTCTTATCTACGACATATTTCCTCTGCAATGAATCTTTAAGCGGCCACAAAGATGTAGTTATTTAAATAATACGACTAGTAAGAGCAGTGATCGATAAGACTAATCACTATGACTGCGTTCCGATTTTTACTTTCTAGAGGAAGCTGGCAGAGGATGCTTAACTATTTTGTATACGAGCGTACCTGTACCTGCGCTGTAACGTCACATATACTTCGAATGAGGAAACTTCATTCCAGTTTATAGGTAGCTGAAATACGGAGCCTACATATAACCATTAAAAGAATTTGAAAAATAAAACTCAGAAAGAAGTTGAGGTTTAATATAATTAATGGTTGTTCTTTCACTGATGTATAGCCGTGAGTCATGGATTCCGCGTAAAATATTGTTATGTAAAATACCGACGTGAGAGACAAAATTCTCATCGATGAAGGCTATAGCTGTGAATGATGGATTCCGCATAAAATATTTTTATGTAAAATACCGACGTGAGAGACAAAATTCTCATCGATGAAGGTTATAACTGTGAGAAATGGATTCCGCGTAAAATATTTTTATGTAAAATACCGACGTGAGGGACAAAATTCTCATCGATGAAGGCTATAGCTGTGAGTCATGGATTTCGCGTAAAATATTTTAATGTAAAATACCGACGTGAGAGACAAAATTCTCATCGATGAAACTATAACAGTGAGTCATGGATTCCGCGTAAAATATTTTTATGTAAAATACCGACGTGAGAGACAAAATTCTCATCGATGAAGGCTATAGTTGTGAGTCATGGATTCTTCGTAAAATGAGTTATCTGTAAAATATCGGTGTGAGAGACAAAATTCTCATTGATGAACGGCAGTGTGTCATGTGTTCCTCGGAAAACACAGGCATGAGATATGAAATTCCTAGTTGCTCTGAGATGCAGATTAAAGAACAATGTCCGGAGTGATCTCAGTGTGTTTTAAGTGGACGGAGTTACGCAATAATAGACCAACCGACAATTTGAAAAAATGAAGAAGAAGAAGAAGAAGAAGAAGAAGAGATATTTGCACAAAACTGTTGATGGCAAGGTAATTTAACTCGGAAAAAATCAAGAATGCGATATCTGAATTTTTCTGCTATTTGTAAGAAAAAATTCTTTTATTGTATAAAATTCATTTATTTATTTTGCTATGAAATATTAATTCAACTGCTGGCCTCTTATTAAAAATCGGTTAGCCTTTCTTGGTATTATTTGTGCTATCTTTTGTAATAGTATGAATGTTATAATACTTCTTGCATAAAATCTGTTATATAAACAAATTTATTTCAAAGGCCAATATCTCGAAACAGATTTTTGGAGCTTGGATATCTATTGCTAATCACCGTTCAATAATCAATTGAATTTATTTATTTCATTTTATTGGGTTATTTTACGACACTGTATCAACATCTAGGTTATTTAGCATCTGAATGATATAAAGGTGATAATGCCGGTGAAATGAGTCCGAGATCCAGCACCGAAAGTTACCAGCATTTGCTCGTATTGGGTTGAGGGAAAACCCCGGAAAAAACCTCAACCAGGTAACTTTCCTGACCGGGATTCGAACCCGGGCCACCTGGTTTTGCAGCCAGACACGCTGACCGTTACTCCACAGGTGTGGACTCAATTGAATTAAAGAACTAGGTATATTATATTATACTCTAAAGTTTGATTAGTGTAATATCACAGTCTAGTATATAAAGTCACGAAGCTTGAGTTTAGGAACAATAGACTGTGCAGGTACTATTTCGCATTGTCTGTAATGAGGTGATAGTAGCGATCCTAGTGGTTAGCAACTATCTATGCATCCATATTTACTACGTATTGAGCTTCGTGACTGTAGGCCTATATACTAGACTGTAATAATATGTAGTTATTCGGCGATGTATACAATGGAGGGGGAAAGGAACTGGTCACCCTATCCCATTATCTTCTATTATTACTATTGTCGGTATCACTTGTGAGGTTCAGACCTGTCTTCGGACAGTCTACTGTACAACAAACAACAGCAGTAGGTCTATAGTATAGTGTAAAAATCAGGAACACTTCGAAGCCGAATGTACTCATGTAACGGTAAAATCAGAACGGGCTACAATTCTGTATTTCAGTGAAAAAGAAGATAATTAATTTATTTGTGTATTACTGCAGTTCTTTAGTTTCAAATGTGTGATTTTAAATCAAACGCAACCTATTTATACGAAGGTTCTAAAACGTGACTTATTGTTACCAAAATACATTGTAATAACGCAGTAGATCATTGCGGCCTGCAGATTTACTACAATTCTTAAAATGCAGCCTTCACTTGATAAAGTTCGAAAAACGCTGTGATATTTCGTTCTGACTAGCTATATTCGAAAGCCACGCCAGAATCAAGTTGTTTCCATTCTCTAGAAATGTACTGTACTGTGTGACAGTTTTTATGACCCACCGAAGCGATTGTGCTGTTGTCGTACGCTGTGCGAGGCTTATTATCGCAAACAATGATGCAGTACGCTTTGTTACAATACTTTAGGAGTCGGTACAGTTTTGTGCAAAAGAAAGGAATCATTTATACTATGAATTTTAATCAAAGGTTTCTCGTTCTTTTCAATTCCCACATTTTACCATGCATTCTGAGCTCTTTATGAAATACTCACAGATGTCATATCCAGTCTCGTATAGCCTAGCGTTGTCTTGTCCAGTTACGTCACGTCTTGTGTGGACATGTGTTATGTTGTAACGTATTTTCCATTTTTTTGTTGTGATGCATTATATTATCTTGTTTTTGTCTAGTCTTGTGCTCTGACTTGCCTAAACATGTGGTGTATTACTTGTATTTGACTTACTTAAACTCGTTAGGTTATGTTGCATTGTTGTATTTCAATATTTTGTCTAGTCTTCTATTGTGTTGTATTTTATCGATATATTGTGCTTTATTACCTAGGCTTATACAATATTCCCTAGTCTTGGGTTGTATTGTCCAGTATTGTAAGTATTTTACTATCTAGTCTTCTTGTATGGTGTTATACTGTATTCTATAATTGAGGGGTTCAGGAGTAAAACATGGTAAGTGACGTTTTAGTGTTTTGAAGTTATTAGATAGGTAAACATTTATACATGCAGCAGTCTGTATAGTTACAAAGAAAGTATAATCCATATACTTCTGCCATCTTTTGAGATGTTGGAAAACTACTGCATTAGACGCAGAATGTAAGATACCATTATTAGGCCCTATACGCTACTTATCTCATTTTTGACCAAAATGTCAATTGCCATGTTTTACGCCCGAGCCCCTCAATTTTGTTTTGTGATGTATTTTGACTTATCTAGTCTTGTGTTGTATTGGATCGTGTAGTATTTTGTTGCACTGTATTGTGTCTTACGTTGTACCACATTGCATAGTCTGTTTATTGTAGTGTGTATATGTGTTTTGTTGTATTATACTGCATTGTCTAGTGTTGCGGTATGATGTAAGTCTACTGTATTCCAGATGTCATCTCGTGTCTTGTGTTGTCGTATGTAGTTTTACCTAGTTTTTATTACGTCATGTATTTAGTTTTGTGTTGTATTGCATTATAGTGTCTAATCTTGTACTATTTGTGTCTAGTCATGTGTTTTGACTTGTCTAATCTTTTTATGTGGTGTTGTGTTGTATTGTATTGCTTGTGATGTGTTGCAATGTATTGTCTGATCTTGTGTCGTATTTTATTACCTAGTCTTGTGTTGCGTTTTCTAGTCTTGTGTTGTAAAGTACTGAAATACTTAATCTTGTGTTGTTTTGCATTGCCTCGTCTTTATGTATATAAGTATTGTATTGAATTGTCTTTCTGGCGCGGGATATTTAAATGAACATGAAGTGTAGCCAATCACAGTATTCGGCATCGTTGCCAATTAGACGTCCGGGAAGGCGTTAAGGGTCTCACAGCGACACGAGACTTTGCAGTAATCCAGCTCTAGCAATATTGCAGGCTGGCCTTGCTACGTGATTCGCTACAGCTTATGCAGTAGACCCACATTATTTTCATTTATCTGTTCAGGGCTGTATATTTTTATGTTCTGTTTTATTGTGTCTAGCTTTGTTTCATGTGTTGTATTGTCTAGTCTGTGTCATTAATGATACTGAAGATACGAATTTTTCAGATTTCATAGATAAATGTTATGTTTTATTTAACGACGCTCGCGTCCACACCTGTGGAGTAACGGTCAGCGCGTCTGGCCGCGAAACCAGGTGGCCCGGGTTCGAATCCCGGTCGGGACAAGTTACCTGGTTGAGGTTTTTTCCGGGGTTTTCCCTCAACCCAATACGAGCAAATGCTGGGTAACTTTCGGTGTTGGACCCCGGACTCATTTCACCGACATTATCACCTTCATTTCATTCAGACGCTAAATAACCTAGATGTTGATAAAGCGTCGTAAAATAACCCAATAAAATAAAAAAAAATAAATTAACGACGCTCGAAATTGCCGAGGTTATATCAGCGTCGCCGGTGTGCCGGAATTTTGTCCCGCAGGAGTTCTTTTACATGCCAGTAAATCTACTGACATGAGCCTGTCGCATTTAAGCACAGAAGGCCAGCGCTATACCAAATGCACCAAACCAGGCCGATGATTTCATAGAAGTTGATTATGTTTTTTTGTATAAACTCACAAAGTTAAACCGGAGTAAATTAATTTATACTATTTAGGTCCACGCCTGTGGAGTATAACGGTTAGAGCGTCTGACCGCGGAACTAGGTGGCCCGGGTTCGATTCACGGTTGGGGCAAGTTACCTGGTTGAGGTTTTTTCCGGAGTTTTTCCTCAACTCAATATGAGCAACTGCTGGGCAACTTTCGGTGCTAGACCCCGCACTCATTTCACCGGCATTATCACCTCCATTTCATTCAGACGCTAAATAACCTAAGATGTTGATAAAGCGTTGTAAAATAATTTACTAAAATAAAAAAAAATACTATTTAGGCCGGACGCACACCAAACGTAGCATTTTTTCTCGCAACGAAACATTTTGTTGCAACATGTTGCAGACGTGCTGCTGTAACATCAAATGAAGTGCACCTCACTGGTTGCAACAATATTGCGCAGCTCTTTGCAAAGCGTTGCAACAAAGGACGATGCTGCGCTGACTGATGTCTCGCAACAAATATGTTTGGGACATTTCAAACTGCGCATGAGCGTGCGCGAGGATAGGAAAAAACATTGACATCTCTTCCCTACAGTTTCTGACAGTGCGTTGTAGATAGTACAGCTCTGCCATATTAATTTTTTAGTATTTGAAGTTACTTGACTTTGAGAATTGATTCCTTTTTCTAATGTCGTCTTCAACAATTCCCAAGAGGTGATGAAACATAGTTACATTTGATCTACAGTAGTTGTGAAACTTATCGGGGTCATTTCTAAGATCTGTAATGAACCTAGAAATGTATCTTTTCTATTGAATGTGCGAACCCAATAACCTCTTTCTGGTCTCCCGTCTAATAATTTAGTAAATTTCCTCCGAAACAGTTACATCTACTTCTTCACTTCCCATATTCTTCGCAATTCATTAACTACATAAAAACAACTTCTCACAATAATCAATAAGAAACTGTATTCAATTCTTTGAAATCTCACGACTATTAGGAAATCTAAAAACTATTTTGACGTTGCTAGTCAAAATGTCTCGCAAAAAGTTATCTCTTTACATCAAATGCATTGAAATGCAACATTTTGCCTCGCAAAAAATAGTTGCGCGACAAATTGCTGCATTCGGTGTGCACCTGGCCTTAATGTTGACAGAATCACAAGGTAGTATATCTGTAATGAATGTAATTGTGGCACCGGATACAAAATTATGAGGTCCACGTTACATGGATGTAAATGTTTACATCAAATATAATATATATCATATTATATCAATATTCTAGCACCATATTGACTGCAGAGTCGTGTTTTTTTAATAGCCTGTATGATGCTTATTCAAAAATTTTACACGGATCGAGACGGAGTGGTGAGAAATTTCAATACTCACAGGATGATAAAAGCTAATGGAAATAAGAATGACGACAGCGATGATGATGATGATGATGATGATGGTGATGATGATGTTGACGGTAATGGTGATGATACATGATATTAAAAATGGCTGTGATATTGATAGCGGTGAAAAATAAGAATTTGGCATGACCACACAAGTATAATGAAGAACTTTTAATAGGGTGTTGTCAGCTGCTGACGATTACAGTAAATAACACAAACATACAAGCGGATGATATATAACTCAAATTTCGCTGCAGTTAGTTTATTTAGCGAAAGTATGAAAGCATTTTTCGGCTCTCCGTGGTGAACGTAATTATTACTGATGCTATTACAACCACAATCACGACGACCACCATTACCACTGCCACAGCAAGTCCAGGCCATCTCATCCACCATGATTTAATAACCCTAGTGATGCAAAGCTCATAATTGTGGAGCTCTCTCGATTCCTACGAAATTTAATTAATATCCGCCACAAGAGATTTACACGTCGATTAAAATACATGCGCCCCCAACTGAAATGCAATTATGAGTGTCTTGCATTATTAAGCAGACGTTTGTCTCTCTCTGTCCGTCTGTCCATCTGTCCATCAGTGAACCGTCTGACAATCCCTGCTCACACGTCAGCTCCAGGTCTCTGGACAGCATTTGAGAATAGGTACCTTTTTCACTGAAGTGTAAGCCTCACGGTTACAGATATACATCGGACCACATAAACTTGGAACTAAAAGTTAATAATAGTATTTTACGTGTGTTCACTATATATACATTTTTGCACGGATGAAACTGGATCAGAGTTTGGAAACCTTCACTTTTCCAAAATAGTTTAAAGACAATCTTTCGATGTAGATACAGACACTGAGGATAAATTCTACCTGTTTAGTAATAGTAGTGCTCTATTTAACAGCTCTTTCAACTGCAGAGATTATTCAGATCCAAATTCAACGTAGACGAGAAATGACCGACAAATTTTGTCTGGAGCCTCCTCCCCCATCAAGGGCTCAAGGGCAAGGCTCTCTTACATACTGTAAATCCTGCGCTAAGGATTTTATTGCCTTCCGTCGATCTGAAACCCATGAATCTCGAACCGAACTGCTGGCATGGTAACTATCGAAAAGAAACCGCATGCGACCCAATTCCACACGCTTCAAGAATCGTAGCTAAGAATCGCAAACTTTCGAAAGGTCCATTTCTGCAACCCAAAATTGCAGTCTAAGGAAAGTGAAAAGTTAAAGAACAATAAATAAACAGAACACTGCATTAGACAATTTAAATTTAGAAAATGCTACATATATCGTCTGCAAAGTTTACTCAGTCGAAGGAATTCAGGACTGTAGATTTTACTTGGGTTAGTCATTATTTCGGAAAACCCAAGGACAGCAAACTTTAGAAAATGCTTACAGTGAACAGTTAATGAAACCGGGAAATGGCTGAAAATGTTTTCTGTTCATTTTTTATTTTCACCTTCAAATGTCGCCAAAAGAAACAAGTAAAATTTTCTCCTAGTTCATCTCCATTTGTTCAACAGACAATTGCTTGTCACTTAGTAATTTATTTTATAGACGTATTATAACGAGAACTGTGCTCAATTTTCTTCTTTCATATGGCCTCGATCACCGGGAACACCTACGAAACTACCAATAGATTGGAGAATCTTCGTAATGTAATTCTTTTATAAAGCGGATCCTTCTCCGTCATTCATATTTCAAAAACAGATTGGCAGAGAATCGACTGAAGGCCTTCGCCCGGGGATCTAATGCTGTCACGGCGTCTTAAAAAAAAAAAAAAAAAGAAAAAGGTACTCATTGGTTATAAGCAGACTGCGGCGCAGGGTACCGAATCGGACTGTTACGAGCACAACGAACTGACCACTGTGTTATGAAGATCGAGGGGAATGGGAGATTGAGAGTGCAGTTACTCCTTGCCTCAACACGTAAACATTCAGTCACAGTAGGACACAAAATAAACGTTCACGTTTATAAATGTAATATATACAGTGCACATCTAGTAAAAAAATAATTGCCTAACATTACATGTTTCAATTTATATTATACTGTACTAACAATATAAAATAATCATTTGTGTGTTAGCAGAAAAGAAAAAAAAATATACAGTACTTACATAAAATAGCTACATTTCTTCATAATTCAATGCACCGAATTACAAGGTACATCCGCAACATCTCAAAAGAAAAATATATCTACTTTCACTCAAAATAACTTTTTTCAAGAAACGCTTTGAAATATTGTTGAAAGGGATGTTGGCATTTACCAACATTATACACAAATCTCGATGAAATCCTCTTTGATGTTTTTTATGTCTGATTTTGATGTTGAAAGCCAGTTTTGACTGTATAATTAAATATTTTCCATCTTACCTTCTGCTATTACACTGCTTTTGAAAGAATCAAGTTCTATCTGTCTTTATACTTTTTTAACTATTTGTAAAATTCAATGTTTTTTTTTTTTTTCATTTAATAAGAAAATATTCCTTTCCGAACTTCTCTGTAAGTTCATTCTGAAGGGAACGCTCTTAATTTTCGACATGTTCCTCAGTAGTGTGAATTATGAAACAGCGAAATTAACACTAACACAAATATGCATGTATAAATAGTCAAATAAATAAATAAAAAGAAATAAAATATACTTCTTTAGTCACAGGATCTCAAGTACGTGTGGTGGTTGCAAGGACCCACGCCAAGCAGAATTAGGAAGGCGGTAATGTAATTTCTTACGAAACCAACTGTACTCTCACACTGCCATCCCACCACATGGGTCATAACGTCAATGTACTCCGTTCCAAACTTCAGTCTCGCGAATCGGTGACCCTAGGCTGCAGTCTGGTTACAAGTCTGAAGGTGGTGCAATTTGTCAGCCGGAACCTTATGTTAGTAGTGTTCTATTAATTTTATTTTTTTTATCATATACCGATACTGAAAAGTGTGCTGTTCTTGGTTATCGAGTTCAGGTAAAGTCGTACAAATCGACCTGTTCATTTCCTAAACATGTTCAAATGATGACAAAATAATATACAGGGTGCGTCAGAAAGAACGGATGGATTTCACATGGCAAGAAAATTGTAAAGATTCATCAAATCAAAAATTTATTGTTATCAACATACTGTATTCACCAATACATGCAGTTTATTTATGGAAAACAACATTATCCATATGATGTCCTTGGCTTTCAATACAGGCATCGAGGCGTTTTCTGATGTTCGCCATCACTTTCACAGTCATAGCTGGTGCAATTGCCACGATTTCTTCGCGAATCGCTGTCTTCAGTTCGTCCAGTGTATGTGATCGATGTTTACAAACTTACGCCTTCAAATGGTCCCAAAGAAAGAAGTCGCAGGGCGCGAGATCTTACCGTAGCCTCGGACAATCTCAGTGCAATAGAATTTCGTCCAGGTGATTTCTTCTTCAATGTTGAACCTGTGATACGAAATGAAGCCACCCACCGCAAAATTGTATTCCGAGTTGGAATCCTAGCGTGACATCTGATGTCGAAATGAGTCCTGAGTGGCGATCACAGACTCTTCGTTTTTCAAAAATGTCTCTACGATGAAAGCACGTTGTACACCAGACCAACACCATATTCTCAACTGAAACTGCATTCTATGGCTGACCCAACAGTCGTGGTCCCCCTCACTATATCTCTCTCCTCGTTGCGTATCGATAGTTTGAAATCCATCCGTTCTTTCTGACGCAGCCTTTAGTTGTGAAAGAGATGAAGTCCACCGCTGTGGTCTCGTAGTAGCGTCTTCTCTCCCAAGCTCAGCGGGCCGGGGTTCGATTCTCCGCTAAGGACAAGTTGCCTGGGTGAGTTTTTTTTTTTTTCGGGGTTTTCTGCAAATCACATTTCGTAAGTCGTATAGTATTTTGTCACATGAGTTATCTAGCTGCTAACGCCATTATTTTGTTATTTATGTCTTCTCTTTCTTACAGAATAGCATCTACAGCCCTACTTACTTATTTACTTTCTTACTTACTTAGTTATGGTTCATTGCCGCCCTCACATAAGCCCGCCATCGGTCTTTTTCTCTCCGGCCTCCCATATGCATTTATGGATTTGCCTATACGTGCTAAGTGCCCTGCCCATCTCAATGTTCCTAATTATGTCAGGTGAAGAATACAATGCGTGCAGTTCTGCGTTGTGTAACTTTTTCCAGTCTCCTGTAACTTCATCCCTCTTAGCCACTTAGTATTTACAGCCACTGAGAAAAAAACGTTGTCTCACAATGTGATAACTGATAAATATCAAGGTATTTAAATTTGGAGTTGCGTAAAGATTGTAGCTATAAATTACATCTATTATTCAAACTATCATGAACTACACTCCTAGGCCTATATACGGAGAGCCTATGATCAGTTGAATACCCACATCTATTTAACTTCTTCATTGAATTCCGCATAGCTGCTGAATTTATTAGTTTGCTTTGACTACATGTCACGCTATAAAACATGAGCTTTTCAATTTTAAATTTTTTCTCAATGTTTTGCAATATATGTCTGAACTATTGGCTTTTATAATTCTGTCATTTCTGATTTCAATGTAAAATTCTATACCTTTGTTCTAACTTCAGTATACAGACACAGAGTTGGACGCTGTAAAGCTTTAAAACCACAGATTGGGGGGGGGGGGGAAGTCTCTTAAATAAGAAATTTAAAGATCAATGATTAAAATGACAAATAAAGGTACGTATATGATACCTACGAATTGAAAGCGTCACCCATATTAAGAATGGTATCAAAATACAAAAAGTGATCACACGGCAGTGTGGAAAGATACAAGCCAATTAGCCACCGGCGTGGCTCAGTCGGTTAAGACGCTTGCCTGCCGGTCTGAAGTTGCGTTCGGGCGCGGGTTCGATTCCCGCTTGGGGTGATTACCTGGTTGGGTTTTTTCCGAGGTTTTCCCCAACCGTAATGTGAATGCAAGGTAATCTCTGGCGAATCCTCGGCCTCATCTCGCCAAATATCATCTCGCTATCACCAATCTCATCGACGCTAAATAACCTAGTAGTTGATACAGCGTCGTTAAATAACCAACTAAAATAAAAAAAATACAAGCCAGTTGAATTTCAGGAGAGCTAGTTACATTCACACAAAGGACGCAGAAGTACAGGAAAACTTGTCGTCTAGTCACACATGTTCTACTACATTTCTGCTAATTTGTTTTGATGCTAACTTAATGAGGCTCATCTCATCGGTTACCGGAGTTCTGTGGTTCATTTTCGCAAGCGAATAGCCTATTCCAACTCTGATTTTTGTGATTTAATTCTTAATATAATCTTAATTTATCTTTATCGTAATAATCATTATTATTATTATTATTATTATTATTATTATTATTATTATCATCATCATCATCATCATCACCATCATTTGCATTCATGACTTGAGTAACAAAACCTGTTGTGACTTAAAGCCACTTTATTCCTCTTCTTAGTCTGTCGATATTTCTGCTTCCGTTGTTTCAATTGCTGCAAATGTGTGTAAAATAATGTGTGGGAACAATACAGCAATGCTAACACAACTTCGAATAATCTTATAAAACATTCCTTAATATTTTGAGACTGTCTCCTTTCCTATTTTATTTATTAGACTATTTATTTTACTTTGGAGGGTAAATTTATTCAAGAATGATTTTTGCGTCCATAAAGAAAAACACCGCATACGCTTATAGGAAGAGATTTTTTCATGACAGGCGGGTATCCAACGTCCATTAGTGTGAGCTCTAATAATAATTATTTATTAACGAGTTTATTATCGAAGATGGAAACAATAGCCGGAAGCTACAGTCCCGCCGCACACCAATGTGTTGCGTGTAACGAGCGACATAATTACGGCAATCTCGAACCGATCAGCGAGCAAAATACAGACTCTTCCACATATAATATCCCTCAGCGCTTGTATTCATTCTATCGAATAATGATAGATGGATAGGAACACTGTATTTTATTTAACGACGCTTTTAACTACAGTGATTATTTAGCGTCGAAATTCGACTCGAGGGAGGAATGGTAGACGAATTTTGACTGAAGCCCTCTATAAGGAAAAAACTTCTTTTACGTGCGGTAAATCTAAAGACATATGGCCCACGTCTTTACTTCTTTTTCAGAGGAACACATGCGTGAGGATCAGTTGTATTCTAAAGTCACTCCGAGACGGATCGTATCGCATTAATTCGGTTTTACACAGTCCTGTATTTTGTGATTGTGAGTGGTTATAAATTACAGGTTTGACCTAAGTTTTCCACTTCTATTAATTTTATCATCTACGGTATCTATCTGTTTTCGTATCGGTTTAGTATTATCAATCGCCTATTTCGTTTGGATGTCTTGGTCTTGCAATGGAATGGAATTTAACTGAGGGGGGCACGGACGGCCCAGCACTGCGACCTGTTGAGATCTACTGCGCTAGCCCTCGATATGGAATGAGTTGCATGTCACAGACCCCCTACGCGCACCGCCCTAACCACATGACTCCCTAACGACAGATCCCTACAGCCGACAGAATCCATATACCATTCCTGCTTCGGTAAATTCCCCCAAGGCCCCCCTGTCGGTTCGAGGAGAAACTCCTCCCCCGAGTAGGTCCGTCTCGGATGCCATTGCAGAAGCCATCCAACGTCGCTTAACTACATTCCACGGAGGCCGCTCAAGAGAGTCAGCAGCTTCAGGAAGCCACCTGTAGAGTGATCTAAAAAACCAGAAACGGGATGATGAAGAAAGGATGATGGGGGAGGAAAGGGGTTCCAATCGCCTGATAAAGTTACCTGATATTCGTCCATGGGAGTGAGGGAAAAACTCCGAAAAAACCTCACCCAGGCAACTCGTCCTAACCGGGAATCGAAACCGGGACCGCTGGGTTCGGAGTTAGACTCGCTAATCCCTCAGCCGCCACTGTGGACCTTGGTTTTACTTTATTTTATTGTAATAACTAATGTTTTCCATTTGTTTGAAATTTTCGTTTATATGTTTTGAAAGCGAAGTTCTGAAAATCTCCTTTTATATACTTAATATCGTCGTTGTTCCTGCAATAACTCCTATGTGCAAAATATAATTTTTTTCAATGGGAAGAAATAACACATTTATTCATTCTATGGCTGTGGTACATAAGAGATTGTGAATTCTTACATTTTCGAAAGAAAGAAATATAATTACATACAGGAGATTTTATTATTTGCTGTGTTACTATTTAAGTTATTTAATAGAGCAAATATCTGAAAATCGAATAAATTTGTCACATAGGAATTATTGCAGGAACAACGATGGTTTTTTAAGTTGTAAGAATGAATAATAAATCTAGTGTTTCTGGCAGACCATTGAAAAACGATGCTCGGGCTATTATTTATAATGTTACAAACTATTTGCAAAACAAAGGAGTTTAATTTGAAATAAGCTATATTGTTCAATCTTATCTCTGATTGAGGTTCTGGCTGATTTGTAGGGCCTACATCTATTATCAGGCAGTACATCTCACTTGATGATATGTCTCAGTAAGTTATACATCTGAAGTCTAATTAATGTAATATGTAGCTAATCGGCGATGTATGCAATATAGGAGAAAAGAAACTGGCTTCCCTACTCCATTATCTCCTAGCCCAGTTGTCTCATAAGTGGTGCCATGTTGGTATCACTTATGAGGTTCAGACCTGTCTTCGGACAGTTGGCTAAAAAACAATTTTTCAATCGACAAGTGAAGCTCCGGGAGTGTCAGTCAGCTTGGTGAAGAGAATATTAAAGGGAAGACCATGTCATTGTCAACCACTGGTCAGGTTAGATTTTCAACCCCGAATGGAAAGTCTAAAAAGAGGCGGAAATGAGTGGAGGTAGATGATTTTGATGACGAGGTTGTTAGAAGGAAAATTTTCGAGTATTATTACTATAAGGAAAACTGTGCCAACTTTGGCAAAACTCAGAGCAATGGAAGTTTGAAATGCAGCAGAGAGTATCTGAGGAAACTCATTCTCAAACTAGGTTTCAAATGGAATAAATGTGTATCAAGAAGACTGTTTACTGGCGTGCTAATTACATCCGAACAATTCGAAAATACCGTCAACAGAAGAGGGACATCATAGAGAACATTATGAAAAAAGGTTCCAATATTTAGAGAACAGGTAGTACACTTCAAAATAATAAATAAAAGTCCCATTAAGATGGGTCCTAAAATCAATATCTTCTGAGAAATGAGCAAATGTTTACCATGACTGTAAGAGCAGCATATCTTCCACTGTGAGCTCTTTGCCAAGAAACAAATGAGGAAACAGAATGCAGCCGTTTGTTACCGTGTATTACATAGCATACCTTTGTGTGTGTTTGTATCAAGAGGACGCTTAAACAGACGACAGTACGTTAGAGTTCGTAATCGTACTATTGTACGTAAACTGACTCCACACTGCAGTAATTATTGCTGTACCAGTCGGGTAGGTTAGTTTCGTATCTGTTGGATCGGACCATGTTTGGTTGCAACAATAACACGGCTCATAAAATTAAATCTTCTGAGAAATGAGCAAAATTTTTATCATCACTGTAAGAACAGCATATCTTCTACTCTGAGCTCTTGGCAAGAAACAGAACATGCTCCTATTCAACAGATACAAAACTAATACGTAGTGACAAACGGTTGCATTCTGTTTCCTTATTTTTGTTTCTTGCCAAAGAGCTCACAGTGGAAGATATGCTGCTCTTACAGTGATGATAAACATTTGCTCATTTCTCAGAAAATATTAATTTTAGAACCCATGTTTGTAGGACTTTTACTTTGTTTTGATACATACTCCTTCTCTCTAAATACTGAAACCTTTTTTCAGAACATTCTGTATATTTAGATGAGACGTACGTAAACGCTCACCACAAGATTGGTTCATGTTGGTAATCTTATGACGAAGCAGGGGTCACAACGCCTATTGATAAAGGACCAAGACTGAATATTATTATAGCTCATGCAGGAGGAGAAAATGGCTTTGTAAAAAAATTCTCTGTTAATGTTCCGATCAAAGCAGAAGACGGGGGACTATCATGACGACATGAACGCATCTAATTTATCGAAGTGGCTAAAACATAAGTTCAGTCTAATCTTTCTTGTAAATCAGTCGTTATGATGGGCAGTTCGAGCTCTCACAGTATGGAGATAAATAAAAAAAACTTACATCGACGACTCTAAAAAAAGATATCATTCAGTGGTTAAGGAGAAATAATGTAACGTTTAATGAAAATATGCGGAAAGTAGATCTTTGACAATTAGTGAAAACAGTGCCCGCAAAATTGGTAGTTGACTAAATGTTACAAGTATGGACCATAACGTATTGCTTCTTCCCCCATATTATGCTAATCTTAGTCCGATAGAGCTGGTATGTTGTGAAATAAAAGGGAAAATTGCAAGAGAAACACTATGAGAACAATTATTCTCTAAATACACTCGACACTAGTGGAAGAAGTGCTGTGATCATGTTCGAGGAATCGAGGAAAATTATTGGCAGTCTTACGACTTAATTTATGATGTTCTGGATAGTTGCACCATAAGTCCAAGGGATGATTCGGAAAACAGTGCTATTGAAATGGCATCAGAATAGATCTCGCATTCGGGATCGGAGTCAGACTATTCTACTAATGTAACCCTGACTGGCAGATTACAGCAAAATTTTCGATAACGAGCACAATTCGTTTCGAAAACGTGGTCTTAATCCAAAACACTCGCACATCAAAGCGACTTTCTCCATAAAAAACGATTAAAACTCAGATTAATTCGTTTCACAAAATTTTATTAATATAAAATACAGTACAGTTTAGGTAAAATTCAATAGTGCAGCAACAATTAATTTACTGTATTTTCTTTTGAGTTTGTTTTGAGTGTATCACCTGATTTACTGATTAGTACTTCTTGAACATTTAAAAAAATATTTTCACTATTACTAACGGAAGCACTTCTGACTGCTTGACTGACTGCAATCTTTTGCTTTGACTAAGAACCTATCCAATGACACCTGCTTTTACCTCGTTTTGCGTTAAATTTGCGCCATCGTCTTACGAATAGTGTACAGATTAGTAATATTAATAACATAATGATATAATATTAAAAATAAGGTCCGCAGTGCATATGAAGAGAAGGTATATGCCGTCAGTAATTGATTTCTTGTAAATAGTTTCCATAATCTATCACAAAATATTTCAATATCCAGTAACTTCATCACTATACAATTTTGTTATTCTAGGTTTAATTTGTAATTCAGTAAATATAAAATATTCTTTGTTTTTCTATGATAAATTATCTAGCTTTCATTAGACGGCCTTATCTCTACCAGGTTAAATAAATAAATAAATACTAAATACTGCTGATAGTGATTCGTCCGTCGGAGGGGCACGTTAAGCCTCGCGGCACCCCTTGGTGCTATTCGACAGGAATAGGCTACAAGCCGGCACCGGGTTTCCCCTCCTCCCTTCCTCATCTTCATCATCATCACTCATTCCATACACTAAACTTACACGAACACTTACACATACACTCACCCTAGTGCACAACATATCTCCCCACAGAAACACATCATGTATAGCGTGTCCCGCCGAAGTGATGTGCAACTAGAAACTGGATCACAGTCCAGCCATCTATACGCAATACGCGGAACCCGAATCACGTAAAGTGAAGTGGATGGGCAATGGGTACATACATAAGTTAGATATTAGAAATAATAAACTAACGTTACTGAAATTGTGAACAGAAAACTTTAAACGACCGTACTTTTCCTATTTATACATGTAATCAAATGCTAAGTTTCTTCAAGTTTGGCGTCGTGTTGACCCCATTTACAGAAGTTCTACACTTTGACTTTCTTTTTTTCTTATATGGCAACCAGACTCTAACAAGATAAAGTATTAAAGAAAGAGATTTTGTGAAAATCGAGCTATAGAGGATAAAATTTATTTTCGCAAGAACAGACAAAAACATAGATGGACGAACTATATAATACATAAAGAGAAAATCGAACTCTTTTACATGTATCACACATAGGTGATTTTACCTAAGAACTCATACCTGGATTAAATTACGCACCTTAGCGCAGTGTTGTACGCACCCTACTGTTTGGATGGGCGTGTGTGGGCTTTGTATTAACTTTTAATGAAAGCGGCAGAAGGTAGGGGCAGACTCCTCCGAGAATTAAACGCCCGGATAATTGTGGAGGGGGGGGCGCCGTCTCTTCACTTTCATATAATTCCAGGGTTTAGCCTTATGCGCACATTGGACATTAGACACATCTCGCTGCTCCTACGTACAGGGTGATTAACGTCAAGGAGATTAGAGCCGGTGTTGTTCAGCTGAATTTTGTAGCAGCTGTGATGATGTAGTCGCCACAATGAACACCTCTCACGTGTCGACGAGAACGCATGCTCCGCTCTTCCGCAGGAACTCATTGGTGTTAGTGAACTGCACACCACTCGTCAGAGGGCAATACTGGAGACACAGAACGCTTGTAATTCTTGATTTAACGTCCCTTTTAAACTACTGCGATTGTACACAGACTATGAGTTGATGAAGTGGCGATAATGTAACCGTGGAGGAATAGAAACATTCATAGAAACCGAAGTACTCGGAGAATACATACTCCGTAACCACTCTTTCCATCTCAAAGTGCAGGATCTTACCGAGGAACGAAGCAAAGTCTCGCTGCTACCTGATTAATACTTTCCTTCCAATTTAATGAAAAAAGAGACTACATCTTTATGTAACATGTTCAGGACTATCAGCCTGATATCACACTCGGCGAAGATTCTTCTGCGAATACTGAATCGACAATTGTTTTCTAAGATAGAAGAACAGTTGAAAGAAGAGTAGTTTGGCAGCAGAAAGCGAAAGGTACGAGAAATGCAATTGGACTGCTACGAACAATCGGCGAAAGATACCTAGAGAAGAATAAAGAAGTGTATGTAGTATTTGTGGACTTAGAAAAGGCTTTTGACAGAGTGGATTGGAATAAACTGCTGGGAATCCCAAGGAAAATTGGTGTGGATTGGAAAGAGAGAAGGCTGTTCAGTAATCTTTATATGAAACGAGTCCAAGTCAGGATAGAAGAAATGTCTGAAGGAAGTGAAATAGGGAGAGGAGTACGTCAAGGATGGTCTTTATCACCTACTCTCTTCAACATCTACTTGGAGGATTTAGTGAAGAACTATTTTCAGAACATAGGGGAGTGATAGTGGGAGGAAATTTATAAAGAGGAATAAAATGTATAAGATTTGCTGATGATATGACGTTCGCAGAAGAGGAGATAATACGAAGGCATATGCTACTGAAGCTAAATGACAGCTGTGAGTAATATGGCATGAAGATAAATACAAATAAGATACAGACCATGGTCATAGGAAAAAAAGACGGTAAACTTCCGAATTCTTGCAGTAGAGCAAGTGGACAACTTCAAATAATTGGGATGTACTGAGCAGTAACATGAGCTGCTCCCGGGAAGTCAAAAGGAAGATAGCAATGGCCAAGGAAGCTTTTAGCACAAAAAGAGCATCTTCTGCGGACCTCTGGAAAAAGAACTAAGGAAGACACTAGTGAAGTGCTTTGTGTGGAGTGTAGCATTATATGGGGCAGAAACATGGATATTACGACCAAGTGAAGAGAAGCGAATAGAAGCATTTGAAATGTGTATATGGAAAAGAATAAAACGTGTGAAGTGTACAGACAGAATAAGAAATGAAGCTGTGTTGGAAAGAGTGGGCGAAGAAGAATGTTGCTGAAACTCATCAGGAAGAGAAAACGTAATTCCTCGAGTCACTGGCTGAGAAGAAACTGCCTACTGAAGGATGCACTGGAAGGAATGGTGAACGGGAGAAGAGTTCGGGGCAGAAGAAGATATCAGATGATAGACGACATTAAGACATTAAGATATATGGATCATATGCGGAGACAAAGAGGAAGGCAGAAAATAGGAAAGATTGGAGAAAGTTCGGTTTGCAGTGAAAGACCTGCTATTGGGCAGAACACTATGAATGAATGAATGAATGAATGAATGAATGAATGAATGAATGAATGAATGTCATTTCGTGAACTACACGTAGTTTTCTTTACGATAAAATAATATACAGTAGACTTATCTGGTTCTGGATTGAAAGGAAATTTATCTTTATCATAGCACTATTTATTTTATTTTTGAGCTATTAATATTCATTTACTTCATTATTACTTTGACTTGATTTGAGTATAAGTTTGCACTAGCCAATGAGAATCGTGTATATCGATATTATCTTCTTTACTTTCACAATCAGCACATTTTCAGATAGCCTAATTATTTTTCAAGGCGTCGTCGCAAATCCTGTGTAATTGTTTTAGGCCTATCTTAGTAATATGTGAGCTTTATTGCTGCATTAATAGCTCAGTTAGCAGAGCAGCACTGGCTTACCATGACCAAGGGCCAGGCTTCAATTTTAGCCAAGGACTCAGTTGTAGTATTTGGTGGACAAAGCCGAAGTCGTAACGATTTTTCTAGTGGTTCTCCCGTTTGTCCATCTTCGTTTCGTCAATGTTCTCCATAATTCCCCTTTTATTACCTCCGTCTCGAAAAATAGGGCGACACTGTATTTGAGAGACTGCGAATCGATCAATCGCTATGGTTGGTGATTAGTAAATGACAGTTGTGGTGGATTCTAGACTACAGAAAAGCACCGGAATCTTCCAAATTCTTGGTTACCTGAAGGAGGAGGCATGGTGACTAACGTTGATATGCGAGATATGGCAGACCAATACCAGAAGTATAGTATAGGTTACGGATTTGAAGCTGGAGACGAATGCATAACATGACAGATAGCAGAGGTGGCTTAACTGGGCACTACAATCGACACGTAATACATTGCATCACGGTACAGAACAAGCCTATTAGAGCTCAAGTGTTTAGAGGTACAGTACGATTATTTAGTCCTGACAGTCGCCGGAGATGTGCGCCTGAGACAGGCAAGTCCATTTAGCTACACCAAGGGGTGTTTGGGTTATTCACTCGCTTGCCTTCGGAGCCATCGGATGTCATGCGTGCGGTAAAGCGGTACAATTAAGCTATACTGCATTCCTTTACAGATCGCTCACCCTTATCTCTACTCCGGAACTCTCCCCACTGCTCCTATTACTTCCCCTCTTTCGCGTCATTGAGCTGTCAGGACTAAATAAGCGATCTATACTCCACGTCCCACCCAATAATCATCTCTATACCTCTGTATAACTTTCTAAACAACGCACTTATCACACTATGCTATTTACACTATTATTTCTATACACATGAATTAGTTATATTTAAAAGAAAAAATTAAGAACATACGGAATCTTTAACGTCCTCTGCGCTAAAAAGGAACATTTCTCAGTATCTGTTGTACTTAGGCCCTTGAAATTTTTATAGTTTATAAATCTACGTGTTCCAAGTATTAATCGAACATTTTTTTTAAGTTATTTTTGTTTGAGATATTATTTACTCAAAATTCCAGCCATTTTATTTAAATTAAAAAATTTACACATAATATCCCAAACAAATAATAACTTAACAAAAAAAAGTCGACTTCGGAATACTCAGAACACGAAGATCAACAAAACTGTAAACATTTCAGGGACTTAAGTATAATATATCCTAAGCTAATGTTTATTTTATTTATCATAGGGAAAGACAGGAATTCTATATACCTTTTAAGAACGAATAAAAAATGGATAGTAGCTCTATTGATAAGGAAGCAGCTATATGAAAAGGAAACTTCAGAATAAAATAACAATGTGGATTTGCGAAGAACCGTACAGTTTGGTAAATGCGGATATGAGAATATGTGTAGTATTGATTGAAAATGAGAATGTGGGGGTGTGAAGTGGATTGATCCGACTTAGGATAGAGTCCATTGCAGACTCACGTGTGGGCGATGGCAAACCTGTGTTCCGGGAATCTATACATAAGCATCATATGAGAATGAGTGTGAGAGATATGGATCAAAGGCGGGATTACCTGGACACTAGGGTGAAATTCTTGTATTGATCACCGAATATATTTAGGTATTACGTGCGCATTTGCTTATTTTCATAAAGAAGAATAAGAGCTTTTAGTGTTAAAGTAATTTTTAAAGTGAGTTACGATTTTGTTTCTAATTTTTTTTAACATAACAAAATGGGAAAGACTGAAAAAATATTGTGAAGATGAATGTTCTGTCATTCATAGCCTACAACATGAAATTTACTCTTTCCATACCTTTGTACTCTTATTAAACCACGCTTTTCAAATGGAGATTTTTACACATACTTGTAAAACGTGAAAAACAACGGTTGTCGTGGCCGACGAAATGCAGTTTCTGTGGATTAAATTTGAATAATACTGCAAAATGAAATTTTAAACTATTCGCCAACTGAATTGTCTCCAAGAAATCTATGAAAAGAAGCCGATAGTGAGTGCGAATTACGGAGTGAAAGTATGGATCGGCGAATAGGCGCACTGATTTGATGGATAGGTGAACAGACGTGTAGGTAGCAATGTGAGTGAGCAGTTAGATGAGTAGGTACATACATACATACATACATACGTATGTGTTTTATATATAGGTAGGCTATATTATGTGTAAATAAATCTTTGAACACAAATAGTTTGTGTATTTTCCAATAACACAGAGTTATAAAAAAATTAATTATTCTACGTTTAATGAATCTGTATGACGGCCAAATTAAAAATGTAAAACAACGCTATTTTAAAAAGGATGACAACCCACACCGATGATGGATGACGATTGACATGTTTCATAGAACAGTGTCTGCACGAGTATTCAAACTATTTTTTTTTTCTCCAAATATAGCATTAACATAGAGCTTTAAAAATTTAACTGAAAGTTTCGATCCTATTTTACTATAATTCTTCTTCAGTTGGAATTACAACTACTGTATTTTGGTAAACTTGAATTATTCATTACTGATTTTGTTTCACTGGGATATGTATAATTTTATATCTTCGACTAAATAATCCATGAGTTTTATTATTTTAATCGGCTCCAAAAAAACTCATTTCTAATTTTATCCACTAGTATTAAATACTTATTTCGTAACGTAGTTTAAGAGATGGGATTGTAATATGACAGCGAAACCTGTAGTTTCAGATGAATAGATAAAAGAAGAATCTGAACATTAGAAATTATATTTATTAGATCCATATTTGGAGTGTCATTGAGGGACGGAGTAAGAAATGAAATCATGCCCAAATTTAAACAATTCAGTGCTATCAAAGAAAGTTACATGAACACTAGAAAGAATGCTACCTCGAAAAGTAGGCCTGTATAATTATTATCCCGATGCAAAACGAGAAGGGACACAACAATCGAGGAATGATCTCCAATAACAAGGTATGTGGGTTTTCGGCAGTAAGTAAAAGTAACATTGTTTTCATTAAAAAAGAAAGTCCTCTGCAAATCTACGTTTTTGAATTAGTATTATTGATATTTTATATGTGTAAGATTAATGTATTATTAGTCAAAATCTCGTTATTGAATTTGTTATTTTGATACATTAACAGTAAAGTCCTCCGACTTACCTTGTTATTGCAGTCATACTCGTACTATACAACTTGCCTTGTTATTGCAATCATACAATACAACTTGCCTTGTTTCATATCCATGATAACATTGCAGATTCTTTCCAAGATTACTAAATGTAATATGAGTTAAAATGTAATACAAGAACATAAAATAATTTAAGAGTTGAACTTTATTTTCACAATACAAGTTAAGTATACAATACATGATATAAGAAAATAGAACTTGTGTATTTTCTTGTATATCCCAGTACTTTTATGTTGTGGGGGAAAAATGTGACTTCTCAAAATCAAAATATATCCAAAACAATGGCATCACCTAATGAGCATTATTACAGTATTGTTTCCAAAACATTTTCTTCACATTGATTTTATCACTTTACGAAGGAATATTGTATATCATCAGTCAGTATTCCAGCTCGGATTCATCACATTCAGAATCTAGTGCTTCTGACCTACGTGGTGTGTCTAAAAAGTTCGGTGAATGGTGTCATATCTGAACTGCAACTTGGCGCATGTGCTTGCGCATGCGCATGGTTCTTCAGACACTTGGGGAGAATCGATACACAGCATGCAATGCGTGTGACTGACAGTGTAAACAGACTGCGACCAGTTGAACATAGTCAGTGTGAGAGGAAGTGTCCCAGAGCAATGGAGCAAAGTGTAAACATCAAGTTCTGCTACAAAATGGGGAAGACTGCAAGGGAGACACATGGAATATTGGTGCAGGTGTACGGGAGGGAAGCCGTGAGCAGAAAATGTGTTTACGAATGGTTTAAACGCTTCCATGAAGGAAAGGAAACAATTGAGGATGAGCCACGTTCAGGTCGGTCATCGACAAGCAGAACCCCAGAAATGATCGAGAAAGTGCGACAAATGCTGGCACAAGATCGATTGCGGAGGAATTGGACATTAGCAAGGACACGGTGCACACCATCGTCCGCGATGATTTGGGTAAGCGGAAGATCTGCTCCCGATTTGTGCCGCACAAGCTCACAGACGAGAAGAAAGCAAAACGGATGGAAACTTCTGGTGATTTCATTTCCATGTGTGACCAGGATCCATTACTTCTGAAAACCATCGTCACGGGAGATGAGACCTGGTGCTACCAGTTCGATCCGGAATCAAAACGGCAATCGATGTCATGGTGTTCACCGACTTCCCAGCGACAAAAAAAACAGCCGTCTGCAAAAATCCAAGGTAAAAACACTGTTGATCGCCTTCTTCGACAACAGCAGCATCATCCACAAGGAATTTGTTCCTGCAGGTCAAACCCTTAATGCTGCATTTTACCAGTCCTTTTTGAACCGATTGCTACAGCGTCTCCGGCGGATTCGGCCAGAGTTGCACAGGACTGGAAAATGTATGCTGCTCCATGAGAATGCCCCTGCACACTGTGCGATCCGTGTGCGCCAATTCCTGGCTCAGAAGATGGTAACTGTTCTTGAACACCCTCCGTACTCCCCTGATCGGGCTCCTCCGGACTTCTTCCTGTTTCCCCGCTTGTAGGCGGCCATGAAAGGTGACTGCGATTTGGAAACTATCAGCAAAGGCCTCCTGTGGAATCGATCGCAGAATGGCTGTCACACGATCTTTGATGGTATTCACGTCCGCAAAACGTTCACCTTTCATGGCCGCCTACAAGCGGGGAAACAGGAAGAAGTCCGCAGGAGCCCAATCAGGGGAGTACGGAGGGTGTTCAAGAACAGTTACCATCTTCTGAGCCAGGAATTGGCGCACACGGATCGCACAGTGTGCAGGGGCATTGTCATGGAGCAGCATACATTTTCCAGTCCTGTGCAACTCTGGCCGAATCCGCCGGAGACGCTGTAGCAATCGGTTCAAAACGGACTGGTAAAATGCAGCAATAATGGTTTGACCTGCAGGAACAAATTCCTTGTGGATGATGCCGTTGTTGTCGAAGAAGGCGATCAACAGTGTTTTCATCTTGGATTTTTGCAGACGGCTTTTTTTTTGTCGCTGGGAAGTCGGTGAACACCATGACATCGATTGCCGTTTTGATTCCGGATCGAACTGGTAGCACCAGGTCTCATCTCCCGTGACGATGGTTTTCAGAAGTAATGGATCCTGGTCACACATGGAAATGAAATCACCAGAAGTTTCCATCCGTTTTGCTTTCTGCTCGTCTGTGAGCTTGTGCGGCACGAATCGGGAGCAGATCTTCCGCTTACCCAAATCATCGCGGACGATGGTGTACACCGTGTCCTTGCTAATGTCCAATTCCTCCGCAATCGATCTTGTGCCAGCATTTGTCGCACTTTCTCGATCATTTCTGGGGTTCTGCTTGTCGATTACCGAACTGAACGTGGCTCATCCTCTATTGTTTCCTTCCCTTCACGGAAGCGTTTAAACCATTCGTAAACACATTTTCTGCTCACGGCTTCCCTCCCGTACACCTGCACCAACATTCTATGTGTCTCCGTTGCAGTCTTCCCCATTTTGTAGCAGAACTTGATGTTTGCACTTTGCTCCATTACGCTGTGACACTTCCTCTCACACTGACTACGTTCAACTGGTCGCAGTCTGTTTACACTGTCAGTCACATGCATTGCATGCTGTGTATCGATTCTCCCCCAGTGTCTGAAGAACCATGCGCATGCGCAAGCACATGTGCCAAGTTGCAGTTCAGATATGACACCATTCACCGAACTTTTTAGACACACCACGTATGTGCAGCTTCGAAAAGCTTCTGATAGTACTGTCTGCTCCCTTCTGAACTTCTGCACCGACACTAGAGCCCTCTACTGTCTACGTAATGAAACTTCGACATAGTCGTATCACAGTCTAGTATATAGTCAGGAAGCTCAATACGTAGTAAATATGCATCCATAGATAGTTGCTAACCACTAGGATCGCTAATATCGCCTCATTACAGACAATGCGAAATAGTACCGGCACAGTCTATTGTTCCTAGCAACCTCACAACTCAAGCTTCGTGACTGTATACACTAGACTGTGGTCATATTATAAACTGTGTATAAGCAGTTTCATACTCTCCACCTATGTGATGGAACAGCAAAATAAGTGCATTTGCTTTATATTTCTAAGGATGGCGACTACACTGAGGTATGTGTACATACCTTGTTATTGCAGAGAGTTTTGTTAACTCCTTAGCCCCGGAATGGATCGAGAAACTCAATTCTTGGAATGACAGAAGAATAAGCATTATACACTCTAATGATTTATGAAATTTGTTATCTCTAGTTTCTAGTCCACTTACTCATCTTTCCCGAACTCAAAAGGCTTACAGTATATTGTACGTGTGCAATTCAAGTCCCAATAAAATTTTCGTTAAAGAGCTAAATCTTCTTAGAATACCATTTATCGTACATATCTTATACTTCAGCTCTTAAAATTATTGTATTATCAAAACATTCGAAAATGCCAACGAAGCCTATTATCTGCCTATTTACTGTTGTTTATGGCGTAGTAAATACTTCATTGCATTGTCGTAGAGTTTTTCGACAAAATGTTTTAAAAGAGTCTTAAAACTGTGCTCCGCGGATGTGTAAAGTTGACAAATATAAATTATTTATAAGTATTAATGTATTTCTTGACTATTACACTCTTACTACGTCATACTACTTTTGACCAATAAAACGGTACGAAAGGACGTATTTCAACCAATCATGGCTGCTTATCGCACAATTTTATCGCGTCCCTAGCATTTGTTTAATTTTATCGCGTCCCTAGCATTTGTTTTTTTGTTTGCCAACATTTGAAACTGCGCTGGTCTGGACGTCAATATATAATTACAAACCACTCCAGTCGATGCACAGGAGTTTCAAATATGACTCGCATTGGCATTCAAAAACAAGAATTAATAAAAATCACTGATCATGCCTATGCATCTTCTGAAATCCGATTTACAAATAAATTAAGAGCACCATTCGGAAATCCTGAATAAGTTGAATACACCATGTAGGCCTAAATCAACGAGTTCTACTTCTATTATGCACACGTCCAATATAACATCAATTGAACCACCAACCACATTCAAATTTGAAAATTGTACATTCAATAATTATTCCTTTTAAAATTATTCATTCGGAAATTCTGAATAAGTGGAATACACCATGTAGGCCTAAATCAACGAGTTCCACTTCTATTACGCACACGTCCAATATAACATCAATTGAACCACCAACCACATTCAAATTTGAAAATTGTACATTCAATAACTATTCCTTTTAAAATTATTCATATTTATTTTTTATGGCATCGTCGTTAATTAAAACTTTTCTAACACTTGTGTATATTAGTTAGGTTATGTTATAGCTTCTGCTCTGAGAGGATAAAAAGAACTTCTGCTATATGATATTATGGATAGTCACGTATCAGAGATTGTTTAATATTAAGATTTATTGAATAGTAATCATTACAGTGTCTGTATAAAGACACTACTGCCATCTAGCATGCATCTAGCGTAATATTTGTAATGTTGAGATGGTACAATAATACATTTGAAGACAGTTGTATTTTCGTAAGTCAATTAATATTTTATTGTATTGGAGTACTTCGTTACTTCTTATCTTTATATACTTTCTTCTAATCGTGTACTAGTCAATTAAATCCACTCAAGTTTTGATTTTCTCTAGATAAATCAAAACGTCTAGTGAGATTACTGTTGACTATTACACTCTTACTACGTCATACTATTTTTGACCAATAAAACGGTACGAAAGGACGTATTTCAACCAATCATGGCTGCTTACCGCACAATTTTATCGCGTCCCTAGCATTTGTTTAATTTTATCGCGTCCCTAGCATTTGTTTAATTTTATCGCGTCCCTAGCATTTGTTTCTTTGTTTGCCAACATTTGAAACTGCGCTGGTCTGGACGTCAATATATAATTACAAACCACTCCAGTCGATGCACAGGAGTTTCAAATATGACTCGCATTGGCATTCAAGAACAAGAATTAATAAAAATCACTGATCATGCCTATGCATCTTCTGAAATCCGATTTACAAATAAATTAAGAGCACCATTCGGAAATCCTGAATAAGTTGAATACACCATGTAGGCCTAAATCAACGAGTTCCACTTCTATTACGCACACGTCCAATATAACATCAATTGAACCACCAACCACATTCAAATTTGAAAATTGTACATTCAATAATTATTCCTTTTAAAATTATTCATTCGGAAATCCTGAATAAGTTGAATACACCAAGTAGGCCTAAATCAACGAGTTCCACTTCTATTACGCACACGTCCAATATAACATCAATTGAACCACTAACCACATTCAAATTTGAAAATTGTGCATTCAATAATTATTCCTTTTAAAATTATTAATGTTTATTTTTTATGTCATCGTCGTTAATTAAAACTTTTCTAACACTTGTGTACAGTATATTAGTTAGGTTATGTTATAGCTTCTGCTATATGATATTATGGATAGTCACGTATCAGAGATTGTTTAATATTAAGATTTATTGAAAATCATCTGTCAAGTGACGTTGATTACTGGGATTCGGATAATTGAAGTTTTAATAATAAAAATGAAACTGAATCAACAAAGCCTTCTTGACTAGTAACATTGCCATCGTGTATACGTGTAGATCGAGAACTTGACGAGAAGGCATTGCTCACTGCTGCCATCTAGCATGCATCTAGCGTAATATTTGTAATGCTGAGATGGTACAATAATACATTTGAAGACAGTTGTATTTTCGTAAGTCAATAAATATTTTATTGTATTGGAGTACTTCGTTACTTCTAATCTTTATATACTTTCTTCTAATCGTGTAATAGTCAATTAAATCCCACTCGAGTTTTGATTTTCTCTAGATAAATCAAAACGTCTAGTGAGATTACTGTTGATAAAACCAGTAATAAATGTTTCCTGATTCCTTGGCAGTACAGGGTTTATATTTCAATATTTCTAGCGTTATTATTATTATTATTATTATTATTATTATTATTATTATTATTATTATTATTATTATTATTATTATATGTAAGAGTGAAAATAATACTAGAAAATTATCTATATTAGAGCGTTGGTTCACTTGAACATGTGCGCTTTAAGTTGCATGCACTAATGCACATAAAAGTAGAAGTAATCTTCAGATTGAAGTGGATTTCTGTAGCATACAATTTCACCAAACAAAATCAATTGCTCTCGAAATGAATTAGACAGACGGACAAAGAACCCCTGCTCTCAACGTTGTTCAGAAGTCTCGTAATTAATGCGGATTCATCTGGAGTATCCTCACCAGTGAGAGCGAAATGCCGATATATCGAAATATCGACACTCTCAAAATTAGTCTGCACAGTGTCATATAGCACTGGTATCCGACATACCACCAGCGATTCCTCGAACTGCATTCATTGACATGGTTTCCCAGATTGAGTTTTGTTAATAAATTCTTTGGAGTGCGTACCATTCGGTGAACAGTTAGTGTGTCAGATTTCCATGCTGGAGATCGAATTCAAATCCAGGTGAATTCGAGCGGAGTTTGTGTTAGAAAAATATGATGTTAGTTGCTCCCATTCCCTTCCCTTCTATTCTTCTTGTCATCTGAAATGCGTGGGTTTGTCATGTACACTTTATGTTTCAATGAACGTCGAAGATGAAAATCGAGTAATCTAGAAAGCCACAGATGAACTCTATGACTGTCCTGGTACACTTAATTTTGTTCTGGAAAATGTTCGCTGAATGAGTTGTGGCGGAATCCTATTGAAACAATGCATAATTTCGTTTCATCTCGATCAACTCTTCAAGAAAGGGGTATAAAATCATATGCACATATCTATCGGCATTGTTTCTTGAAAAAAAAATGGTCCTCATTTACTTTACCGCTTAAGGCACAATATAGGCTACTGTACATAAACTTTCTCGTCATGTAGGGGAACCTCCTGAATAATGTCTGCTTCTTTCAGTGGACCAATAGCGATAATTTTATGAATTCATGTAGCAGTGGAGACGGAACCAAGCTTTGCCCCAGAAGGATCTGTTTCTCCATCATGCATGTTATTCAGTGCCCATTCGCAAAATGTACGCTTTTTTCCAAAATCACCCGACTGTAGATCATGATACACACTAATTTTGTATGTTTTAATTTTCAGTTACTTTGTAGCTCTATGTGCGGAAGAAAGAGAAATTCCCGATTGTTGGCAAGCCGCCTAATAGATTTTAGGAGAATTTTTCAAGCTGTAGTGACTGCCATCCAACGTTTCTTTCATCAAAGCCCTTTCTTCCTTTCTGCACTTTTTCCAGTCCACCAAAAATTTACGTACTAATTTACACATTGTTTAAAGAGCTGGCACCTTTAAACCAGGAAATCGTTTGAAAATAGTTTTTGAACTTAGAGGGAACTTTACACGTACGTAGGAATCATACATGAACACATGATATTCTAATAAAAATTTTAACCCAGCCATATTGGTCACATTAATGTTGAATAGTCGTTTGGTGTCTTTATTTGAAGTTCATTTCATGACAAGTTACTCAGACCGAGCGAGTTGGCACAATGGAAAAACATTAGGCAGTCTTCAAATCCCGCAGTTGGCCAATATAATCGGGGTCTTTATTGCTTTCCTCGACCGTAAATAACAGAGAAGCTAGTTATCGGTACTTAAAAAGGTAAATTCCACATTACTTCAGAGAAATTTATACTAATGAGGGATATCTGCATCCATAGGTGTAAGCCATGGACCATAAATGGGAAAAAAATTTAAACTCATTTTATCAACAATGTGCCATTCTTATCAGAAGTCACGATATGATCTCGTAGTTAAAGCGACTGTACCTATATAAATAAAAGATAATAAAATAATAATAATAATAATAATAATAATAATAATAATAATAATAATAATAATAATACTGGAGAATGATTCTTCAGAGAGACGACGGAATTGCATTTTCCCCTTAACTGATTCTTTAGGGAAATGCAGGAATTATTTACCCCTTAACACGGAACCATGGTTCTTCAGAGAAACGCCGGAATTTTGTTTTGCTCTCAACATCGGAGCTCGGTTGTTTAGAGAGATGTCGGAATTTTATTTTTCCTTAACATCCCAACTCTGTTCTTCAGAGATATGATGCATTGTATTCCTTCTTAATATTGGTGCCGAGATGTTCAGAGAGTTGTTGTATGCTACTGTATTTTCTCTTAACGGAGTCTGATCCTATAGAGAGGTGTCGCAAGTGTATTTATTCTATCATAGCCCGGTTCTTTGTAGAGACGTTGAAATTATATTCTTATAACAACGGATTAGTGGGACACTGTAACTCTTTTATAATATCGGGTACCAGTTCTTAGTACGGACGATGTAATGGAAATACTTCAACATCCGGGTTCGTGTCTTTAGTGAGGCGTTATTACTTAATGACTTTGGACATACGAGTCCGGATCTTTGGTGAGATGCCGGAATTGTATTTTCTCTACAGTCTGTGCATTTAGTACCTATTAACCTCTGTCAAATTGAAGAACCTGGACAGGTATGATGGTTTATTATGTTCCTTAAGCTGTGTCGTTGTGCTGGATAGCTAGAGTGTGTACTTCCTCAGACAACAGTGATAATAATAGTGGTGAATTGTTGACACGATGTCAGGGCTAATGGCAGTACTTCAAGAAAATCTTTTCTAAAACTGTCATTATTGAGAAACTCCGTTCGACCAGAGAACTGGTCATTGGTAAGGAACTCAGAATAATAACTCAGTGAGTGTTGCGCCTATGCCAGTCTCATTCTATAGAACTCATTACGACTTTTCATCAACACACTAGTGTTAATTGATGTTTTGGATTTGTGCATATCATTTAATCTATAAGTTAAAATAATTGTGAAATCTCTTGACCTTTTACTCAAATTAAAATATCTCGAGATCTAATTGGGCTTAAAACTCTCGGGACGTTACGCATTATCGATTGAGTCCAAATTTACTTGATTCGGTCAATTTGAAGCAAAGTTATAGTGGAGCATGAATTTTTTCTGCGATGTTTCACCATAACTTTGGTCCAAACTAACCAAATCAAGTAAATTTTGGCTCAATCGATAATGCGTAATGCCCCGAGTGTTATAAGCACATGTAAAGTATCGCAACTTCTTTAAGGCTCGAGATATTTCAGTTTAAGTAAAATGTGAAGAGATTATGCCAATTACTTTTATATAAAAATACTAAAACTGAATTAATGGGTTGTCTTTTGTTTTTATGCATTGTTGTGGAGAAGGATTTGGATGATTATAGAAGGTGGGCCTATTGAGTGCTAAAATTATAAAGAAAGAAAATGTGTTACTTTTTTAATTTTGTGTTTGGTGTGACTGTGTTAACACTGAGAATTCTTTAAAATTAAGTGGGATTTTGTGCAAGTTTGTCATTTTACTTATAACTCGATTCAACTACAATTGCCGATGACGTGAGAGATGCTTATGTATGTTTATGTGTGCTCCTATTGGCCGATCTCAGATACGGGACAGGAAATATTGTAGGCCTATGCTTCGGTTCTATGATAAATGGAACACTGCACTGAATTAACTCCACTCGTGAGGAAGAATAAAAAACATTCATTCACATTTTTACTCTATAGTAATCGTATCGAACGACTTGCACTCCTTCCTCGGAGATAGTTACCTCGTCAGCTGTGTCCGTCGAGCTATTGGTGACGTCAGATATCTTAATGTGAGTTGAATTTCGCGCGTTTTCATACGTTTTACGATACAAGCCTTCATTCTCCGAATCGTTGCTATCAACACTTATATTTATTATTACACTTGCAACAACGTGTTTAATTATACCAGCTCTTCGCCAGAATTCATTTCTTATTTCACGTACTTTATCGCAGGTCTTCTTTCCGTCTTCCTTTTTAATGCTCCTTACAGTATTGCACGCCATTTTTTAGCACTCGGAGATTAACACTGCCAACATTATCTGCTCCTTCAATAAGACTCATTTCACTCCCGCATGTCAGCCTTAGACATAAAAAATGACCGATCATGAATGTTAAAGCTGCTGCTTTCTTATAGTCATTCACTACATTTTCCACTGTCCTTACACTCTTCCCTACAGCTGCAGCCGCTCTTTCCATTGCTCTTTACAATGGAATTACTAATATAATTTCCTTTTCTTGCGTGCAGATTGCACTGCATTATTTATTATTTTCCACCTGAACGGACACTTGGACAACGGAGCGGTAGTTTGTGGTTGGGAATTTCCATGTACTTCACTTCAAATAAAATTCAAACTGTGATAATGTACTCACTGTGCTACTCTACATACTGCACCGACTGTCCTCGAAGATTCAGAGCGATAACGGTCGCTCGCCTTCGACTTATAATTTGGAATATGTATGATAATTGTTTAGATCAGAGCATTACTGGCGTAAATTTTGGTCAAAGAATATTACTTCCTCGCGTTGACATAACGCCATCAGATTCACATTTATCATTTCTGTTCAAATGAAGGCCAATTTCCAATACATTTGGCTTTTTGTGTAAGGATTAAGAAACTCAAGGCCACAATTTAAATGAGGTAGGCAGTTATTTACCAGAACCTATATTCAATAATGAACAGCTTTATATTGCACTATCCCGAACAAAGTCTTGAAAGATTTGAAGGTTGAATAAAATAGAATCGAAGGGCAGGCACGCAGAAAATGTCATATGGAAAGAAGCTACATAAGTTTTATGCAAATGAATGCTACGAAGCAGCCCAGGTTATCTAGTAAGAAATGATTTCTATAATGTAAAGAACACAAACACTTTCCAGTTACCTGCTAAATTTTATAGTAAAAAAACATCGAAAGTTGAAGCGAACTCTCTATAGCGTCTCCTAATTGACAATTCTGGTTGCCATAGAGACATAAAAAAACATAATATTATCTCTACTAGAACAGAATAAAACGAATGAAATAGTGAAGTACACGCCGCTCCGTGTAATGTTAATTAACGCATGAATGGGAGCTATTAGAGCTTACCTTTCCTCTTTTGTTTCCAACTATTTTTGATATTTCAAAAATAACGTCATTCCAAACACATTCCGGCGGTAATCTAGAGCATTAACGCTCGGAGGCGTGCATACCAAAGGTTTCAAAGCGTCGACACAAGTAAGCCTGGGCATTAGCAGCGCTCTTAACAATTGCTGCAAGTTTGTTTAATAATTTCCCCTGGGAAGGTAATCTGCGGCTCTGTCTTACAACAGTACAGCGGCATTCGATTCCCGATGGAGGCTCTGAGTTCTATTCAGATACTAAAATAGCCGGAGCGTAAAATAGTTCGCTTGCATCCGGGTTCGTAACACACATCGGAGGGTGGTACTAATGCACAGGGAGTATTTTCTGCATGTTTTCCGAGATTAATCGGCAGTTGAACATTGCATCACTTCTACTTGTGTACTCTGCTTCCATTCTTTCATCCGAGAATGCCATAGCCAGTTGCTATTTATCCTTCCTCCGATTTTATATGAAGTTTACCATCTCTCAAACATAAAAAATGGTTTCACGGACAAAGATTACAGAATAGAGTATTTATTCTACTCATTTACCATATCTAGTATTATGGAGACAGTTGAAAGTAAAGACAATACACTAGGAACTATTCTTGTATGTTCTCTCTTGATTATTTCGATTGTAACACAGAGTAATAATAAAACTACGAGTACGGTATTGATAAAGTCATGCAAGAACAATGAAATACATGATATGGCAAATATGATATTGCACGGATTACCTTCCCGAAGGGAAAACAAGAATATGACAACCAGTTAAACATAAACTGTATATTATATAGGCCTATTTTAAATAATTGTAGGAATTTAAGGATTGTAAAATAAGTTTCAAAATATATAGAAAGGTCATAAATTTTTTTAGACGGCTGAAAAACTGAATAGGAATTTTTAAGCTTACTTCTTACAGTAACACATTCTGCAGATCAGAGGTGGGAGGGGTTATTTATTCCCTATTGAGATTCAATATGTGCCTTTCTCTCATGTTTGTCCTGTTGTCTCAAGCGGTGGTTTTGCAGAAATATTTAGCATGTAACTAGAAAGTTCGCTCCTTGAGTTTTTGGCTTGTAATTCCTACGTGAACGAATAAGGCAAATAGTTCAATTTTAAGTTAGCTAATACAGGGTTTTTAATATAATATATGGCTGCCGTAGCACGGGATCTGGCAAGGTTACATACTTTCTCCCTTACTTTTTAACCTGTTTATTGACGATATAACGTAGATTATGTTACGAGAGGACATTGACGCCTCCGTCATAGAGGACGTGAGTATTTCAGTATTGTTATACGCTGACGATTTGACTCTGGGCTCTAGAAGCATTAAAGGATTACAGAAAAGACTTGCAAGCTTCAAATATACTCTAGGGACTGGGGATTGAAGGTAAATACTGAAAAGACAGAGACTAAAACCTTTGCGAACGGATGTGTTTACAGTAAAACGGAGGCTTGGACATACGAAGGTCGAGCACTGAACAACGTGAAAAGTTTTGTTTACTTAGGGGTAACAACGACGATGAACGGACAATGTAATAAACATATAGACACTACAAAACACTGAAAAAAGCGATGGAAACGCTGAAATACGTAACAAAATCCCAGAAGTATCTCTAAATTTATTAGATAAAATATATAACGCGGTAGTTAGGTCTGCAATTACGTAGGGGCAGAAATTTGGGGCTGGAGATGAACGGAAAAACTTAATCAGGTACAAAGCGACTTTAAAAAAAAAAGATGGCGGGAGTTGGGAGGCGAACGGCTAACAGTAGAATCCTAAGAGAATTCGGGGGCCATAGAGGCTCAACAGAATGCAAGGTAAAGGTTTAAAATGCTACCTGAGGATTGTACATGGAGGTCATAGTGGAAAAATAATATTCTTCCACAATGATGGAGATCAGTCTCTTATTAGAGCGGTCTTTTATAGGAAGCAATTGGAGAGGAAAGATCAAGTAACCTGGTCAGGTAGATTATGCAAAGGGTTGTAGGAAATAGGCATGGGATTTATAATCGGGGAAGGTTGCAGGAACAAACGAAATGTTTGGCGGAAAGTCGAGAACCGCCTGAAGGATATAGGCAGGGAAATAACAGAAGGGGAATGTAGGGGTAAGGTTGCTCTGGAGATCCAATCGATGATCAAAAGAAATTTGGCAATCGAGTTATACCTCTATAGAGGACGCAAAGAGGGCAGGCTAGGAATAATCTGGTTTCGTCTAGGAGCTTGGAGGGCACTTAAAATCGTCAACGAAGATGGGACGAGAATATATCCTCTTTGCGGTAGAGGCGAGACATCACATATTTTGTCGGAGTGTGAAGCCACAGAAACTCTGAGGAAACGATTCCTGCCGGAGTCCTTCATTACATCTAGCAGGAGGCACTTAGCAACATATGATATAATATTAAATAACGCTAAATTCTTTTAGAGTGTGGGAAAATTTATGGCAAAAGTTCGACAGCTGAGGGTAGAACTGGCCGAGCAAAAAAGTGGAAGAGTTATTTATTACTGTTGCACTGAGTAAGTTGGTATTGACACTGAACGCAATTAAGGTAATTATGGGATATGTTCTTTTGTATTTATTGTGTTTCTTCTATTTGTTTTTTTTTATTACGTGTGTTTTTATATCTTGCATTTATATTTATTATTTTAATTTTGTTTCTGAAATTTTGATAATTGAATTGTTTATATATGCGTGTGTCACTGTTTTTATTTCATTCATATCTTACATTTCTTTATTTTTTATTATTTTAATTGTTTTATTGGAACGTGGTATGAAATTTGATTAGTTGTAATTGTAATAATGACAATTATGGTAATGATAATTGATTATTACAGTAATAATTATTATTATTGTTTTATTATTTTATCGGTAGTATTCTTTTTGTTTTCCTTGAAGATTCAAACTATGCATAGTTATAGGTAGCATGAATGGTCGTACAGGCTCGTCCGAAGGAACTTGTGTACATTTATTTGTATCTTTTATGTATAAATAAATTCATTTCATTCAGTCATTGATTCATTCATTCATTCACTCATTCATTCAGTAAAATGCCGCCTACAACGACGGAAGTAGGAATGGATTATAAAACCTGCCATACAGTAGATTTGAATGTATCGTTCTTCTGCTCGTATAGAAACTTGATATTGCCAAAATATGTTATTCACTCGTCTATGCTCATCAACTGAAATTCTTCTTTCAAGCTTAATATTAGCCTGGAGTTCCTCTAATGTATGCGGATTCGTGCGAAAGATTTTATCTTTCCTCCGTTTAAAATTGTTCCTGTTCGGGAATGTTTTTTCTTTTCAATACCGAACCTTGGTTTCATATTTCATCAGTCATCACTAGTCTTTGTAGCCTATAGCATTTCATGAAGGGGGCAGTGCATTAGGATAAGTTTCAATAAGCTCTCTTATAGCAGAACGTGCAGAACTGATTTTAAAGTAACTTTTACAAAGAAAGACACGAACAATTTTAACGGAGGAAAGACAAAGTTTTCGCACGAATCCGCATACATTTGAGGAACTCCAGTAAGACAGCTAACACAGTATATATATATATATATATATATATATATAATGTAAATAATTTACAGACTAAGTCAATTTTATGTATTGTTATACATCATACATTATTAAGGAGCACATTTGTTGTCCAATTCAACGTCGACTTAAACCAATAAATATTACTCCTGTACCTTTTTGCGGTCCGAGGCACGTAAAACTACCGTGTATGTCATAATAGTTGTTAAGAGTCTACAGATGAGGGCAATTTTTTGGTGATTTGCTAGGTTGCAGTGTTTGGAATCCTTAAAAAGGTACGGTTGATCTTTAGGCTTTCCCCATAATTTTACTTTCCTTCAAGTTTTGTACTTGTACCAATGTTTCTAACACGTAAGTCGTAAATAATGGATATGTTATTGTCTCTTCGAAAATTGCATGTGATTTTGAACACTTACTGAAAAAACAACCTCATAATTTCGAATTTCTTTCATGAGTAACTTTCTAAAACCACAGAACATTGGTATTAAATTAAACCAATCCAAACTGAACTAGAGTACGCCATGATAACCCACCGCTCAGCACTGCATGCCTGCATGCGTCGGCAGCCCAGCCTATCCAAGACCCACGTTGCCTGACGCGGCCGCTTCCTAGTCCATAGTATTGGGCTCCGTAGCCCACCGCACTGCTCAGCACTGCACTGACATCAGTTATATTCTACCGATTTTCTGCTTGCGCGTATTGGTTATGCTTTCGCTTGACGTGTGGCCAGTGGATCAGAGATCAACTAAACGTACCTATCTTCGTGTTTTATTTCCTGTAGCCTTCACTGATTCACGTCTACTGTAATATCCATTGGAAACCCCTACGGTGGCTGAGTAGTCAGATCTTCAGCCTGTCGCGCAGGCTGTCTGGGTTCGAGTCCCGGTTAGGCTTAGGGTTTTTCATTGAAAAATCATGCTTTTGGCGGAAACGTCGCAGTTGGGGTTTTTCTCGGGATTATCCAGTTTTACCATACTGTATTTCTACATTCCGTCAACATTTCTCCATTCCGTCATAATTCCTTAGCCGATTGGCGACGTACGGAGGGGACTGGCCTAGGGAGGAGTGAGGTTGTCCGTTCTAAATCTGGGTTACGCAGCTAACCTTAATTTTGTTAGCTTGGGATCGATTAAGTTTAGTTTCTTATTATTATTATTATTATTATTATTATTATTATTATTATTATTATTATTATTATTATATTGGGTTATTTTACGACGCTGTATCAACATCTAGGTTATGATATGAAGTTGATAATGCCGGTGAAATGAGTCCGGGGTCCAGCACCGAAAGTTACCCAGCATTTGCTCTTATTGGGTTGAGGGAAAACCCCGGAAAAAACCTCAACCAGGTAACTTGCCCCGACCGGGATTCGAACCCGGGCCACCTGGTTTCGCAGCCAGACGCGCTGACCGTTACTCCACAGGTGTGGACTTTTAGTTTCTTGTTGGATAGTAATTTATTATCAGAATATTAGTATAGTCAGCCGGTGTGAGTTTGAAAATGAGCTTAGCTTGAGGGTTAGAGCAGTATATCTTGAAAGTTCGCAGTGTTGTGTCATAGTGCCCCCTCCCGAAAGTTCATTCCATTCCATTTCAGTATTCATTGGAAATGTGACAACATTTAAATCAAATTTGGACACTATTTGAGCTCTCCAATAATATTATCTGTTAAATAACTTTTATTTCCAGAAAGTGTAAAAAATGAAGTCGACATTTTGCGCCGTGTGTCGGGACACTGTTCTCAAATGGGGGATGGCACTCACTTTTCCATATATACTATAGCACCAAATTTTCAACGTCTGTGCGAAAACCAGGAACCTTCGCCATCAACTGTACCAAATGACCCCAAATCCCATGCACACATAGGCACACGTTTCTCGGTTATCAACTCCTGCGTCCGTATAAGTACACGTTTCCCATACGATTTGCAACGCATGGATGACGGGAAATATATGAGGTACCATTGCATGAGTATACAGTTCCCCGCATACCGGACAACATATAAAATTGAATTATATTTCACTGTTACCGAACACAGATCTAAAAACCGCCCCAATGGTACTTTTTAAATTTCCATCCAACTCTGTTGTTTTAAACTCTCTAACAGCGATTTTCTGCTTCACTACTTTTTCTCTAGCGACTGTATTTTAGCAAGTAGGCTTTTACGATCGGTGTCTGTGACGGTTGGGACTGAGATGCCGTGGTCTACGTAGACCACGGTATCTCAGCCCGGAAAGCCTTCATCACAGAGACAGTACTGTCTTTGCGACGTTCCATTATTTGGACTCATCTTGAAAAAAAGAAATCAAAAACTAAAACAAAACGTTTGAAACAGTAGCTGATCGTTGATCAAACCACACACGGAAGCATAAGTCCGCGCAAACTCCGTTAATAAGTAGGCTTAACTGATAGAAGAGGAGGCTTGGGCTCGACGCCTTAATACCAGCCCACCGCACAAAACCATTCGCAAATGGCCCGGCCCGTGCAGTGACGTCACGGGCTTGTTCTGTGCGATACTGTGAAGCCCGTGCGGAAGCAGCCCATGGGTTGGGCCGTTATGCATGTCTATAAATTGAACCTGGAGAGATATACTTCATTGTTTAAGTATTTCACCCAAACACGTTTTAAATGCCAGTCTTGGTGCACAGAATGGGAAAAACATAGCTTCAACACCAACGTGAAACATATGTTCGTGTGTATTCCACTTATCGGTTGGACGTTTGTCGGCTGGGAGTGTCATGTTCCTTGCTGTCTTAGAGACCCACATCTCAGGAGTTCCACCGTTTTGTTCTGGATTATTTCAAGTGGTTTCGTTACTCTAAACATATAATGAAGAAGTTCCATTCAGTATATTTTACTTATTTATGAATCTTGTTAGGTGAAGTCGAACTAAGAAAATCAGTCTCAAACTAGATACGATCTAAATGCCTACCAAGGTTCGTATAAAGGTTTACGAAAATTTCTAACGCTGTATAGGACGTGTATTTGAAATCCACCATAGATGTTTATTCGTTAGAAATGTAATCTTTCTTGTCGTAGATGGACGTTCTGGATCGTGCCGATCTTACGTCACTGGAGTACCAACGTGTGTTTGCCTGGTGATAGGCCGAGAACAAGGCTCAACCAACCCTGCATGACGAGAACACAGGTCAGTGATAAAAAATGAATACATGTTTTATATATTTTCTCCATAAGTAACTGTAAGAATTTCTGATTATAAAGAAAACATTTTTTTATGGTTCTTTACTTCTCTCACTGTAGGCCTACTATTTTTGGAACAAAAAATGACTTGGATTCCAACACATCCTCAAACTGATCTTCTTTCTGACACCTAAAGTGGAGAAATAAGAAGCCACTTACTTCCGATTTCCTCTTAAGGTAGAAACAACAGAATATCCAATCAGAGCATCACAACGCCCGGAAGCGTTGTTTATGATCTCTTTTCTCATTTCTGGAATCGAACACGTGCGCCGTCGATTCTATTAACTTATCCAGCTCGTGAAACGGATTCGCTCTTCTCATTTTGCCGAGTTTGATGGGGTCTGTTCCCACGAAGGTGCTTGCAATTCCGACCTCTATGATGCACTACACCCAGGGGCGCTGTTGCGACGACTTGTGTTATTTTAGAAACTAACCAGTTGATTGGCTCTCACACAGTCCAATACCTTCTTGCTTCCATGGAACCGCATAAACGTGCCATTGTATGGATATGTACCTTGTATAGAGATCCTGATATTGGAAAAGAAAGGAATTCTTATTCCAAAAATTCGTTTTCCTTACGTATGTAATTTTATTTAACGATACGTTACTACAGAGATTATTCGATATCGATGAAATGATAATTTGATCGTTATGAATGTCGGTGTTGACGAAAAACAACAATCAGTTCTATCTAGATATCACACCTGTACTATATACGCTGTGATCTTTGTATACTGTGAATAAAAGACAAGGAACAACCGAATTTATTTCTCTTCTGAAAATTAGCTTTGACATTAAAGTAATAACACCCTTTAAAAACTGATTCTTCCACATTTTATTCAAAGAATTTTCCATAAGTTTATCAATGAAAACAGCAACAAAATAACACAGACTGTTCGTAATCATTCTCAGCACTATCTTGTCATCACTTTCGCTACATTATAATCTGCATTAGATATTCCTCAAGTATTTCAATTTCACATCTCCAAACACAATCTTCAGTATCTTTCCAGGTCAAAATCTCTTCTTTTCCGCAATTCAATGAACTACATTTAACTTCAAACGTTTCAGCAGAACTCTGTACGGATAGAATTGTCCCATTTATTGCAATACGATGATGTTACTCGTAGTACTTTGGAAACAAGAGTGTAAGTGATTTTCCACACTGTCCGTCTTGCACTATTCTCTATTTGATTTGCCTCAATGTTTTCCACGCAGTAGTAATGCAAATATGGTTATAGATATGCCTATATGAATTTCGAATAAAATGCATTACAGTCCAGTGTTGAAGAAAATACATATTGTACTTTATTACCTCAATTCGAGTATATACGTTTCAAGCAATCCTATCACATTAAGTAATTACTCGACCAAGGCCAGTGGAGTCCTGCAACTCGGAGCCGTGGCGCTACTGCTCCTGCGTTCGTAATACTGCATCGCGATAGTTCACATTACGCCCGCGACTTCACTCGCCTTCGTTGAGTAATACTTTGCCTTTTCCAACCGTTTAAAGTATTGTTTCCAAATATGTTTATACGTTTTAATAAGCGTTAAACGATATTTATTTTCTCGCTACACTAATAATTTCATCTCTGCACCAGTTATTCTTGTGGAGTCTAGTGTTAAAAATAAATAAATAAATAAATAAATAATAATAATAATAATAATAATAATAATAATAATATAGCATTGTTTCTTATTATTAAAGATTATTTTACTATACAATGGATATCTTTCATCCCATACGTCTTCTGCCGACAAAGGCCTCTGGCCAAGGCATCTTTCTCACTTAGACCTTTCACCTCCATAGCCTCCTGCACTCCATTCATTCAGTATTCTCGTGTTCTATATTTTTCTCTTTTCCTTTCCGCCTCCTAATTCAGTATATTCCTTGGTATTCTGTTCTCTGAATTATATACAGTTTCTTCATTTGAAAACATAACACAAAATGGAGACTTATTCCAAACATATTCATTATATTTTATAAATTAAAGTCAAAGTGACAAATTAAACGGTATACTAGAGATCGCATATCTCCAAGCGTGAATTCTGCAGGGATATTAAATGTTATCTACTCAGGAGATAGATACGATAAGGACATTAGACCGCTTCTTATAGCGACGGGCGTAGTTCAAAAGGTAGCGCGTTTGTCTGTTGATGAATATGCGCTCGGGCGTGGGTTCGATTCCCGCTTGGGCTGATTATATGGTTAGGCTCTTTCCGAGGTTTTCGCCATCTATAAATTCCATGAGGAATGATCGGCGTAATTCACCATCACCAATTCCATTAACGCTAAATAACCTACTAGTTGATAGATCGTCGTTAAATAACCGACTAAAACTTTTTTTACATAGTCGCATACTATTGTCATTGTAGTAGACATGGTTTTAAAGTGCCTGTTTTCGGCTCCATCTGTAAGATTACTCTTAGATTGGATTTTGGTTTGTTATTGTTTGTTTTAGATCAGAAGTAATTGCTAAATTACTATAATTTGGTTTAAGAGACCATTACTTGCTTTCAGTCATCTGATGACTCATTTATTTTAGGATTCAGTTAATAAAACTATTTGTTGAAATACTTTCGGTTATGATAGGTATAAATCTGTGATTTTCCCCACAAATTTCAGAACATTGACGATATAATGCACCAGGTCGAATAATTAACTATTGTGATATTTAGAGTATGCAGAAACTTCAGAAATTTAATAAATTTGTAATAACATGACTGCAGTTATGATTAACCCTTTCTGCATACAGTGATCATTTCAGCTGTTTCCTGATATAGGCTTACATAACGGAACAGTACGTGTTGTTCATTGTTAAGTATTTTCTCACGTCTTTATGTCGTTATAATTTGTTTCTCTATGGTCTTTTCAACGAATTTCGCTTCTCATTTAGTGATCATGATGATCAAAATAACAGTGAATAAGGTGAACCATAAGAAATGTATTCATATTATGTTTTAATGGCAACAAAACTTGTATATATTTAGTTATTAAGGCAAATAATAGTAGTGATTGTGGTAGTGGTGGTGACAGAAGTACGGGTAGTGATCTCAGAGGTATATACTGTATTAGTAGTCTTTTAACTTTTTTTAGTGACATTACGAAGCAGTAGGCCTACTCTAAGCCCATATTTCGGGCTTTCTACGACCCATACAAAATGCTAATGCAGTGGAATTAGTACGACAGTGAGCTCCCACATACAACACAGGATTTCGTATTAATAACGGACAAATGTCCATGTCGTAGGTGGAATTCGAACTCACATGCATGTTTCGCGTAATCTTACAGCAGCGCTTATTAGGCGATTCATACACAGTTACTGATAGGGGTCTATCACTATTACTAATACTGACATAGTATCCGCGTCCAATGAATACTCAGCCGGTGTCAAGGAGTGTGGTTACTTTTGAAGAGATAAGAGTTTGATTATTGATAAGACCTTCACAGGTGCCGCTCTAATATCAAGAAGCGGTAACATACATCTACCAATGATCGTTAGCAATATTGTAATTTAGATTCTCGTATCTCTTCTCCCACGTATAGTAAAAACCAATTTCGTTGTATCTGGATGTGATGGATGACGACCAAAAAGGTTAATAATTTTAATTTCATTTTTAATTAAAAGTAATCTTAGAGCTTAAAATATATTCACTGTGGATGGTGGTGATAGAAATCAGTGTATTGATGGGTGTCGGTATAAAAATAATATTGTAACCAGGAATTATCTTTGGAACGAAAATGTGACAAAAAAGCTTGTTACAAGTATTGATGAGTGCAAGAAAGTTAGACTACATCCAACACAAAAACTTCAGACTGGAAGTTATTTGGATGCGGATACTATACTACCTAATAGAACTAGTAACGATGGTGATGATAATAGTAATAATAAAATAATAATAATAATAATAATAATAATAATAGTAATAATAATAATAATAATGTTTTATCCTCGATACTCCCAAATATCGAGAGCAATCGACACTTTCGTTGAAAAGATTCGATTTTTCGATATTTCTTAGCTCTCACGGCGTTCTCTTTTACGATTTTTTCTTTCTTTCTTCCTTTCTTTCTTTCTTTCTTTTTTCTTTCCTTCCGTTTCAGCGATAGATTAGACTAGCTATATAAAATTTTATGGGATGTCCATCTCTGTTCCTTGTTTACAGAAATATATTGTCTTTTCCACCATTAAATAATATTATGAGTAGGTTGTTGGAAATACTGTATATAAATTGACAGGAATATTTCAAGCAAATAGGATACATTAAAAAGAACACGTAGAAAGAATGAATAATTCCAAGCTATCGAAAATTAGGCTATGTTTAAATATTATCTAAACGGAAGAAGAGATGTTGCAAGACCTAGAAGACGCTGGGAAGATGAGTTTTATTAGAGAGGACGGAACGAACTGTGGTTGTCCATGTTTTTAAAGATGATGAAGATGAGGTTGTAAAATAATCCTCACCATTGGTAAACCAAACATTTCACTGTCTTCAATCGTGGAATTGGGAAATCGCTCGGTAATAGTACATAAAACTCAAGAAAAATTCCTAGTGAAATAGACATATTGCAAAAGGTTTTAGTATTGTCACCATCTCCTCATAATCGTTCCTGCCAAGGTGTGTGAATGAGCTCCATATACAGACACATTATTATGATGTGAGGCGAGAAAAAGGCGGGTGACTCCTGGCCCACTGCTAGCGTGGTTTCCAGCGAGCGCGTAACCATTTCTCCGGCACTTATACAATACATAACAGTACTAACAATAAATGTTCAATAATTTTGACTACCATGCTCACAGTCGTTGCTGAAAATGGCCCCCATCTGCCACCACACACAACTGACATCTTCTAATAAACGAATGAACAACACTCTGAAGTTTCATCATTGATAGTCTCGATTTCTTCCGGTACATAGTATTTTAGTTCATCTATAGAATGAGGATTTTTTCTATAAACCCTACCTTTTAGTGTTTCCCATAAATAAAAACACAGGGTGTTAGATCTGGGCTTCGTGGAGCCCACAAATGATTACTTATTAGACTCGTACTTAAAATACGCCGTAATTCCCTCGTTGACACGGACACGCAATGAGAATTTGTTGGTAGGCATTATCTAGATACACAATAATAACTTAACTTGATACACTTGAGGAATCAAGACTTTTGTAACGTAACTCGTGACTACAGCGAGTGACATATGGCGACTGAGAATCTATATTACGCAGCACCTCTATCAGCCCGTGCATTGCAGACCGCGCAGGGAGCTGGCCGTCAGTAACCCGCCGTTTTCTCTCCTCACGTCATAATAATGTATCTGTATTTAACTAAAATTGGAAAGATCTGGTATTCCAAAAAAGTAAATGAATAATTTATTTACATCTTGAAATTCCTTACTTGCTTCTTAATCAGAACATGGCTAATGAAGTGAGAAATATATTAGTTATATGTTATCAAGCGCAGACGCTCTGGCGTCACAAACAGCTGAAAATAGGCAATTTTTGTTACTTCAAGTGTGGGACTAACCGAAGGAGCGGAGAAAATTGCAATAAAGTAGCCTAATATTTCACACAAACACTATCACTTTTAAAGTTTGGTATTGAATACCGGTACCGAATAGTGAGGCTCGAAAATAGATATCATTATCGAGAAAATATGTGGTAGCAACCCCTCTCTAATAATAATAATAATAATAATAATAATAATAATAATAATAATAATAATAATAATAATAACAATAATAATAATTGCGTCTCTAGCTGTCTCAATAGGTTAATATCTTTGTCACTGCAAACTACAGTAAAACAGAGTTATCTAGAAGTACATGCTGTTATAATCCAAAAGGATATGAAACGCTATATGAATGCATGAATCAGTTCTTGTATGGGGAACATGCACTGTTCAGTTAGAGTTTCTCCATGCTTTGTGTTAGATTTGTTTGGAGAACTATAGCAGTTTCTATTCGACCCCCTGCTGCAAGGGCTGGCTAAATCCTCCCTCTTGTTAATGGACAGTGCAGAGATAATAGCGGGTGACCACATCAATGATAGAAAATCGTTTGGAACTTTACTCTGTGCAGTTTCAATGTTCTGATAGTACTCTGATTAGAACATCCGACTTTTTAAATGGCCTCCGCTCTCTGCTGCTTCTGTCTACTCGTATGTATTATTGTATATAAATGAACTTCATTTCAGTATTATATGTTTTCCACGTTTCGGAACAATGTAACTTTCAAATATGTGAAATTCCGCACGTGTAAAATTTGCAAAGCGCATTCATCTAACTTCGAACAAAAGTAATAATTACAAACATTACATGCAAAACAAAACCGATTTGTATAACAAAATTAACCTTATATTTTTTCACAGTTTTAAAATTGCACTGCATAATAATGATTGTTTATTCATGTAATATTATTGTGGCCTCTGTAGTATTGATTGACTTTTATATAATTTTCCTGCCTGACATTGCGATGTTACGTGCAATGGCATTCATTAAAAATCTGAGGTGTGGTGGAAATTAACTTAAATTATTATCGCTTTACCTGTCGTTTTATTAAATGCGAAAAAAAAAAACAGTTATAACATGTTTAGTTCATTTTATATGATGGCAATTCTTTAAATAATTTTAAATAGTTAAACCAGTAATCGGCATTTTGTGACTCGCGAATACATAAGCAGGGCAAAGGGATAAGGCGTGATCTCCCTCCCCTCGTCGATTACTTGTTCACTCAACGTTAAGCAGTGTGGGTATCCTCCCCTTTACTGTGTGTTGCAGGCTGCATTTTATATGACGTAATCTTTGCCGACCACTGAGTTAAACAGTCTAAAGTCACGTTTAATTTGTTCTTGTCATGTCTCCATTTCTTTATCAATATTCATAGCACTCCACACCTGTGGAGTAACGGCTACAGCGTCTGGCCGCGAAACCAGGTGGCCCGGGTTCCATTCCAGGTCGGGGCAAGTTACTTGGTTGAGGTTCTTTCCGGGGTTTTCCCTCAACCCAATATGAGCAAATGCTGGGTAACTTTCGGTGCTGGACCCCGGACTCATTTCACCGGCATTATCACCTTCATCTCATTCAGACGCTAAATAACCTAAGATGTTGATAAGCGTCGTAAAATAATCTACTAAAATAAATTCATAGCATTTCCCTGATTGCTAGATAGTGATATACGAATGTGGTTATTATGGGTAGTCTAGGAAGGGTGGTTTTGCCTGCTTAACACCTGGATACTCAGCGAACCTTAGCGTACTTATAAATATGTACAATTGTAAGATCTTGTAATTATGATTGAAATTAAAATTATAATTAGGCCTAAAGCATCAATAAAATGCTTATATAAGCTGTTGCATCAATAAAATGGTCGCACTACATTTTAACATTTTTATTGATGCAATAGCTTATATTATAAGCATTTTATTGATGTTTTAATTATAATCATAATTAACAGATCTTACAATTGTATTTATAACAGAAGTTCACAACTTGCTCAGTGCTTATATTATATCAGATTACACACATGCACTAACTAATCAATACCGGTATGTATTTATGTATTCAAGGGCATAGCTTTTGATGATGGCTCTGTCGAGCCGAAAACGTTCAACTTAAATAAAATGTGACAAATAACTTACGTTAATTGTTCTAAAGATAAGCATAGACGTACCTTGTTTACCCTCATTTAATATACTAGCTTATCGGTTCTCAATATGCCTTTTAAATTTAGCGTACTTACCCAGTAGTTGATAATAGTTGATCCCTCCCGAATAGTAACAATGTACCATTTTTATTTTGACATCTATAGGCTATAGCCTACCTGGTGCAACCTAGTAGATCTGTTGTATCGTCGATTACCCAAGCCGCCCTCGTTCTAATCCCGGTGACTGCAAATGGGATTTGTGACGGACAAAGATTGTGTACGCAGTAGGTTTCTGTCGCTCACTGACATTTCCTCTGCTGTAATTACATTATCATAGATAATACTACGAGAGGTTCTGAGATTACTGATAAATTTACGAGTTACGCTGTAGTGAGAGGATTTATGTAGGAAGCTCAGATCCTAGAGTGGCGTGTAATAGGACTATTTTCTGAATGGAACGGGAATATAAGTAAATTAAATTCGTAAAATGCGCTTAATAAAAATTAATTACATTCTGTTATATACAATTAAAATTACAATGTCTCATGAACTGAGTTTATACTGGTTAATAACGAAATTATGATAATAAATTGAAGGGCTCAGAACCATAGTGAGCCAAGCGCCATTTACTAAAACTGTAGAAAACAAGAGTTAAAATGAAGTTATTACCATAATTCAATGGAAACATATAGCAAGTAATATAAAGTATACACATTAAAACTAAATGATATGTCAATCTTCATTAAACTATGGTATTCACTTAACTTTAACCCTTGTTTTCTCCGTTTTTAATAAATGGCGCTTGGCCCACTATGGCTCTGAACTCTTCAATTGTTCTAGAAACAGATTCGGAAACTTCTGAAAAAAAAAAAAAAACATTCAACGTACGGTTAAGATAGCGATGTACTTGATCGACACAGTGTTATATAATGTATGCATGTATCCAATGCCTAACCACCCTGATCATATATATCAGATTGGCTATTTACACGTTAAGAAATGACAACATATTAAAGAGAACAACCACCAGGTTCTCCACTGTCGAAAATGAAGTTTTTGGTAACGACCGCTAGATGGACGTATACTGCTGCAAGCATCCATTCAATCGCATCAGGGTTATAACGTGACTTTTTTTTGCAGTCGCTAGATAGCAGCATAGTAAAATTGATGAAAGATGTCTTGAAAGTGCATTAGGCTGATCAATTTGTTATATGTGATCAGGGCTACCAACTTTACTTGCGTATTGCGGATAGATAGCTAACTCGGTGGACATATTACATAAACTTACAAAACCTCTTCGTGATCATTTACTGAAAACATAGTTGTTTATTGTTTAGTCAACTATCCGAAGACAGGGCTAAACCTCACGTGATAACAACAAGGTACCACTTATGAGGCAACTAGGCCAGGAGATAATGGGGTAGGGTGACCAGTTCTTTTCCACTTCCATTGCATACATCGCCGTTTAGCTATATTACACTAATCAGACTTCAGATAAATACAAACTACTGTTTTTCCTCTGATACATAATATTGTCAAGTGAAATGTACTTCCTGATTATAGGTGTATATATCAGCCAAAACCTCAGTCAGAGAACTGAAAACATAGTTTTGGTTATTAATTAAATAGAATTAATTTTATTACTACCCAACTGATCCTTCTTTCCTCTAGCGTGTTCTGTATTACTTTTCTTGCTTCTGTGGCACATTTAAATTCTTGATCTATAAGCTGATTGAAATTTCGTTGATATTCCCTAAAATATTCATCTTGTATCACTTTTGCCGTCACATTCCACATGATTTTCACAGTACAGCCCACTATTTACATTCATCGGCGTTTGCAATTCTGTTGAGTTTATGTTTCTCTTTTCAGTTCATAACCGCGCACTTCACAAAACTGCTGGAACTCACTTCACACATTTTTTTTGTCTTGTGGCCTTGCATTCTGAACTACTGAATCAATTTTATCATCTGACGCTTAGCCAGAACCATTTGTAATGCCTGCCATTGTCGTTACATTGCAGTGCATACTGAATATTAATTACAATTGTTCAATAAACAGGGAAAGTTGGACTGATAAAGTCCAAAACGATAAAGGTGAACCTGAGGTTGCAACAGTCACAGCTGTGATTGGTTCTTATCTGAGGCATTCTTTACCGTTAATGGTAGAAAGTAGAATGACGTAACAAATGAAATAGTCAATAAACCGGCTACAACTGTAGATCCACCTTTTCAATGTGCACTTCTCTATCACGGTGAAATACAACTTTCTCAATCAATCAAGTGCCTCTCAATTTATAAAAGTGTACATCTTTAGGTTATAAATCATCATCATCATCGTCATCATCATCTACTGTCTTCATTTTTGTAACACGTATGAACCATCGATAGGCTGTACAAGTATTGGATATTACTCGTTATGTGATTAACACATTAAAAGAGCAAACACAGAACAAGAGAAATCCACTTAGTCCCAAAGGAAAGGACATAAATCACCACTTAACTGCTAGGACTCAAACCCAAGACAGCTGCATTTGATAAGTAACGTTTGAGCAATAGCCAAAGACTATCTTTTATATCTGAGTATTTTTTTTTTTCAATCTACTTAAAAATGATGGCGCAATTTTTGCTTTAAAATACATAAAATAGACACTTCGTCAGTACGAGTAATTCCTTTTTCTTTTCTTTTTTTTTTTTTTTCAAAAAGGATACGCAGAATAATAGTAGAGAGTATAATATAAAGTACAGATTTTAAATATGCTCATTTCGAAAACCACGTATACAACAAGTTTGTTCAACCATAATTAAATTTCAAGCAGAAGCTGCAGAAAATAATGAAGTCTTGTTCCATATCCTAGCAACGCTTAAAGTTGCACACAATATTGTCTGGCTGGTGAACAGAACAGCGTCCGTGGATATCCAGAGTACCGCAATCGTTTGAGCCGGCAAATGCCGACAAATCCGCCATTGTTAATCCAGCGCGCGCTATGCAGTATACAGTTGTATAGGGAAAGAATGTCATTTAAGTGCGAAAAAATGCAGTGCTGCTGTGTTCAGAACTGTTCACAGAGAACTGAAAAAAGCGCACATTTGTTTTCTCTGTGACAAGGTGAAAGAAATAAGGAAAAAGGAAAGAAGTGGTTATAAATATAAAAAGGAACGATCCGCTACCTAAGCGAACATACATTGTGAGATTAATGAATGACTGTATTTTGATATTTATTTTTTCAAAAATTGGTCCCCAAAATATTTTTATAAAACTAATCTAGAATTTAAATTGTTTCAGCAATGATATTTCCACATAAAACAAATGAAAATCACGTACCAATTAGGATCAGTATCAAATTTTTACCATGTTCTCCCTTTCAAATCAAGCATTTCTGAATTTAATCCTATTTGCTATTTGCAAGAATGACATAATATATTTGTGAAGTTCTGAATTCATTCTTGAGACAAGATTGTATTGCTTGGCTCGATTGGAAAATGCAGAGACCGTAGAAACTAGAAACCCTATTAAGGTTAGACTGATGTGAAATTTCAATTTTCTAAACTATTTTAGGTAGATCTTTGAAATTTTATACTTTTAATTTGTAATTTTAAATTGTGTAAATGTAGGTTTTCAAAAATTGCTACTATTATGGCCAGAATTTTTGTCTACATACTTGTCAGACCTTCAGAAACAAAACTTAGTATACAATTTTCCTTTTATTTTACTAAAAAAAATAATTAAAAATATTTAATGCACTAAAAGTGTAAAAACAGAAAAAAATTTAACTCGAGCGTAAAAAAATAGTATTAAAAATACCTTTTATTAACATTCTGGCTGATATGCATATACGTATATTATCAGGCAGTACATCTCACTTGACGATATGTGTCCGAGGAAGAACAATTGTTTGTATGCATCTGAAGTCTGAATAGTGGAATATGTAGCTAAGCGGCGAAGTATGCATTGGAGGGAGAAAGGAACTGGCCACCCTACCCCATTATCTCCTGGCCTAGTTGTCTCATGAGTGTTGGTGGTACTTATGAGATTCAAACATGTCTTCGAACATTTGACTAAACAACAACAACAAAAAATATGAGTGTTAGGTATAATCCTGATAGTAAGTTTTGTTAAGAACATATTCAAAAACCTCTAATCATTATTCTAATACAGTAAACTCTATGTAAACTGTAAGAATTGTTTATGTATTTTCGCGAAATGACTTCCTAAGCTAAAACTATATAAAATAAATAAATTAAGGAAAAAACTCTACAAAAAAATCATGCACGTAGTACAAAATCTGTAGAAAGAGTAGAATTTTAGCAATGCAAAATTTACAGTAAATTAAAGTGGAGAAAATTCACTTCCAAGTTTTGGACGATAATAATGAACCAGGTCTCTGTCTTTTTTATTTTCTAGGCATTCTGAAACATATAGACCTAGCATATTATGTACAGAACTTACCCTTATATACACTACCACGTTGTGCACACCTAACCTACACTAATAAATAACGGTAACTAAAAAAACTATGTAAACTTATGAAAACACTATAATAGATAAATATTACTTACAAATTACTATATACTGTAGATACTATTATAACACTAATAATAACACTGTTAGAAACTTGCATATATTTCTTGTATCACAAACAAAAACCAAGCATGGAAAACATGTTATGGCACCTAGCAACAAGCGGAATTTTCCTTTAGACAAGAGTTGTGCTCTCCTTTGTAACTGAATGTTTTTTAAAGGAGTCCACACCTGTGGAGTAACGGCCAGTGCGTCTGGCTGCGAAACCAGGTGGCCCGGGTTCGAATCCCGGTCGGGGCAGTTACCTGGTTGAGGTTTCTTCCGGGGTTTTCCCTCAACCCAATACGAGCAAATGCTGGGTAACTTTCGGTGCTGGACCCCGGACTCATTTCACCGGCATTATCACCTTCATATCATTCAGACGCTAAATAACCAAGATGTTGATACAGCGTTGTAAAATAACCCAATAAAAAATTTTTTTAAAGGAAAGCAGCCTCTGAAGTAGGCCTAACACCTGTTGGATTCCATGAAGAAATATTTCGAGAAGTTACACTTGCTCAATCGGAAATCTAATATTATAAATAATGTATAAAATACAGCGTAATTTCCAAAATGGTAGCAGAATTCATAATGGAGAGCGTGGACGGAGCATTTAAATTAACAGTCAGAGCCCGCAGCCTTTTAAAACTGTGACCCTAAATAGCTGATAGACTGGTCGTATGATCATGAAAATTGGCCGAGGGCATCTTTAGACCAAAAATGAATTTTTAAAGGTAAAAACAAAGAAACGATTTTTTGACCAAAATGACAAAACCTCACGTCAGTGTATCCTTGGGGACATTATACTGAAATTACTAACTTCCATATTTTTAAAGCTAAATTCACAAAATGTTTATCACTAGTATATCTGGTTAATAATAACCAGGGAACGGATTTATATGGACTAAAAATATATGAAATATGTAAATATATATGTAGTTATTTTTACCAAAATATGGAATTAAATATGGATTTTTACCAAAATATGGAATTAAATATGGACTTAAAATTATAAAAAAATGACTATGTACTTTAAATATTGGTACATTTTAATCAAACTAAACAAAAAATATAATGGACGTACCTTATCTTCCAATGTAGTTTCAACAAAACACAATTTTTATTGTCTGTTACCATAACAATAGGTTACAAACATTTCTTTCAAGTGCTGAAAAGTGAATCTTCTTCTATTGTCTCTGAGGATAGATTTATACTGACTAAAAGAGCGTTCGACGTCACAAGAAGTAACTGGTACATAATTCAATTTCACAATGTCTGCTGGGGATAAGTCTAAGTTAATCTTCACTGTTGATTCACCACTCATCACAGCAACAACCTTTTGTAGTTCTTCATATGCAGGGTTTTTTGAAAGTACAGTGTCCACCTTAGCTCTTACTGCATCTGCAACTTTACCTCTACCACGATTCAGTTGTTCCACAGTACTATTTATAATTTCAAAACTTTCAGATAGTGAAAGGTGCCTATTTTGGAGACTTTTGAGCGTTTTTATGATGCATGAAAATGTATGCTGAATGTGAGCTAAGTCATTCTTCACACTTATGTCACAGGTAACTGTTTTCGCAGTATCAATTGAGACTGCATCTTCAGAGTCCAATGCAAGGAGAACATTGTTAATAGAGTCTATATGTTCGGCATAATATTCAACTGCTTCTAGCCATGTACCCCATCTAGTTAAAATTGGCTTTGGTGGCAATGGAATTTCAGGGTACATTTCTTTCAACACGTTAACTCTACTGGGAGCTTTGAGAAATACTTTTTTCACTGATGAAATCAACAAATCTACTTTAGGGAAATTGTCTCTGACCACTTCTGCCACACGATGAAATGCATGCGCCACACAAGTAAAATGAGTCAATTTAGGATATACAACAGATAATGCTTGTCCAGCTTTGACCATATAAGGGGCAGCATCGCTAATAAAGAATAACACATTATCGTACATAATACCCTTTGGCCACAGGATACCCATAGCTTCGTTGAACAGTTTAACTATAGTTTTGTTATTGCACTTTTCTAGAACATCACAATGTAAAAGAATTCGTTCAGAATATTGTTCACTTAACAAACCGATAACTACATTACCAACAAGTCTACCTTCTTTGTCGGGAGTCTCATCAATGGAAACCCAAATTGAACTATCTTTAATTTCATCTCTTATCTTCTGTATTGTCTCATCGTAGATGGATGGAGCATACGTCTTCCTAAGTGTTGACTCATCCGGGATTGTATGTTGAGTATATTTTTCAAGGAATTCCCTGAAGACCTTATTCTTTAGTTTGTAGAGAGGAATATCAGCAGAGATGAGAGAACGGCACAGGTCGATGTTAAACTCAGATCTTACATTCGATGTTGTTGGTTGTGTTAAAAACAATTGTCTCTGCTTGGAATTTAGTTGTTTGTTGGCCTGATGTTTACTAGTTGTAATGTGTTGTTGCACCAGGAACTTTTGTGTAGATGATACTGCACACTGACACAAATTACAAAATAATATTTTATTGTCAGTTGATAAACCATCTTCTTTAAATTCTGAAATGTAACTTGTTAGTTTTGATTTTAAATTGACTGAATGACGTACTTTTGGCATATTTACCGTCTTTATAGTATGATTTACAAAACTGAACCTATGTGTACTCTGACTGGCATTTAACTGTTGAGCTGCACAACTGAAGTCTGTTAAAAATTTTAAATTAAATTAATACAGTTTTGTAACTTACTTTCCCATTGTTGATAGGACTGCTAATTTTCAAATAACTCTGATGTTAAAGGGATTACTGAACATGTGTTTAAATCTCTATTGTTGAAATGTATTTTTAAAAGTTAATGGAATTTTGTTTTGTTTTATTGTTAAACCTAATATAATATGGACTGTTTTATATGAAATATGGAAAATATATGGAAATTAACGAAAATATGTACTAAACTCTAAAATATGGAAAAATATGGAAAATAAAAGTAGGATTTTTCAACCCTACACATTGTGAAACATAAAGATAATGCAAAATATAAATTATATTAGCTTTATAAGTAAATATGTATTTACATATAAATCCTTTCCCTGATAATAACACATGTAGAAAATTTTGTCTCTCTATAATAAGTGGTTTGCATTTTATTAATAACTTAATAGAATAATATTGTATTGTTTTATACAAAAAGACCCTTGCGTCACAATTTACATTATGTTTCATTGATATCCACTTATAAGATTCTTTATATACATTGGAACAAACATTCCTATTGGAATTTTCTGTACAGCGGAAGGGTAAATTACTAGGAATTTTTATGACTTAATTTTTTTTATTTAATAAAAAATTCTAGCAATTTACTTATTAATTTTACAGCAAAACCTTATAGTAAGCTTTAATTCCATGCATGTAAGGAGCCATATAAGTGAAAATCACTTAATAATAATGTCAATTGTACTGCAAGCGACTTTTTATATAAAGCTGTTCAATATTTTAATAAAATAATTAATAAATTGCGAACCACGTATCATAGACGGATGCAATTTTGTACACTTATCACTAATAAGCAGATATACCAGTGATAAAAATTTGATGAATGTAAGTATGGTAGTAATTGGTTTCACTGTTGTGAACTCTTAAAACTAATAAACTTCGAGAAAGTTCAGTATAGTGTGCCCTTATATGCGGAAGCCGGAGAGTTTGCACGAGGAATGCAGTTGGAAATGTTTAGATCTATTGTTATTTTATTTGCAAAATTGTTGTTTTCATTTGTTACTTGTAATTTATTAAGTTCTTGTTGCTGTAATACCTATAACTGTGATGTCTATGAAGGAGTATATTGAACACTTAAATGCGTATTTATGGTGTAATAATTATTAAATGAAGTTTTTATACATTAGTATGTTGACTGATAATAATGTTCTATAATGTGAGAAGATCCTTTAGACGTTTTTGCCCTTCAAATTAAAAATATCTGAGTTTTACTTCAAATATTCCTATCCCTAGCGTGTTGTAAAGGACTAACAATGGCGGCCGACTCGGTGATTGCGCTACTCTGTATATCCACGGACTCTGGAACAGAAAGGCTCGCACTGCCATCTGTTTTCCTTGGTAGATTGCTACCCTCTGACCGGGAGGCAGTTGTGTGTACTCGGCATGGAGTATATCTCTCTGGCAGAGCCTGCCGTCGAGAGATAACAAAGAGATGCGTCCTAAGCCAATGGGGTTTGACTCTGCCGCAACCGTCGTTTATTCCGGAATGCTGTTGCATCATGGGAAGTTTCAGGGTAGTCCCCATGTTCTAGCAAATCCATGTCTTCATCTCCATAGCATCTCTCTGTTTCCCCATAACAGCATATTATTCAGATTTTTTTTTAATTTGGTGCAAATATGAATTAAAATTGATCTGTCTTTGCATCGTAAATTAGATTTTTGTGTTTAGTTTTCCGACGCTGGCGTAAACTATTTATTCTATTCAAGGCAGATATGAAAATGGACTAAAAGTGAGTCTTAGGATTTCCGAAGAGCTTGGAATAAAATATCAACTATTAGACAGCGATATTTCCCATTCAAAAACCACAGTCTAACATCGGTCTCGTTCTTTATCATTAAATGAAAAAGAGAGAAAACTGTAGCTATAACCACAGTCTAATATATAGAGTCACGAAGGTCAATACGTAGTAAATATGTATCCATAGATAGTTGCTAACCAATAGGATCGTTAATATCGCCTCATTACAGACATGCGAAATAGTACCGGCACAGTCTATTGTTCCTAGCACCCTCACAACTCAAGTTTCGTGACTGTATATACTAGACCACGCATGTCAATTGAGTAAGCGCGCGCGAGACCAGGAGAGCCTCAGCGCTTTACAGCGGATAGGAAAGAGACAGACGAAAGAGGTGGTATATGGCGCTTGGTCGAACTATTTTCAGGGATGGCCAGCACTGATTAAATAGATAAAGGGAAGAGAACTTATTAAAATTGTATCCATGTTAATTTTTAGATTTGCCTCAGAAGTGTAAGTGCATTATAAGAATGTAAGTTTTAATTTTAATGCTCATTTTTCACAAGTTTGATTTTTTTTATTCAAAAGAAATATTTTCTCAACTTTTCGTATAGAAAAGTGAAATTTTCAGGTATAGGCCTATTTATTTAGTAGCCTTACAGAATGTTTTCGTAAATCTAATATACCGTATATATGTATTACTGAAGATAGTGTATTGAAAATTTTTAAAATATTCGCATGGAAATTGTTTGTAAGGAAATGAATTAACAAAGCAACTACTGTTATATCATAAGCAAAAGATACGTGCACATGTGTTGTAAAAATGTCAACAGCAGATTTCAAGAAAATAATTTAATATTCTGATGATAGGAAGTTGCTCACAAATATCACCTTAAAAGCATAATGCGATAAGAGTTTTGTTATGTAATATTAGTTAAACTTAAAACAGATACAGTACCTAGGTAACTTTTCTTTGTACTGTAATTTTGTTTTGATTAGTTTATTGATTACTTTTGTAAGGCTAAAGATACCATCAATATAAATTCCAACTTATCATGTCATACGCAATCTCTTTCTTTGGAATATCACTTTCTTTATGAATGATGTGTATCATCCACTTAATACACTATAATATTATACTACTATGGGATTTAATTGAATATTCCTTCTTAACTCTCTATTAAGTTATTAAGATTTAAAACACAAGTGCAATATTAAGAAATCAATGTTAGTACTTTTGTTTTGCAGACAATATAGATAATATTAAACAGAAAGAAGCCATATAAAAATAACGACATAAAATTTCACGTTCCGTTTGAAGGTTGTGCACTACTGTTTTCTTAATCCAACAGGTTGCTTATTCATATACACAACCCTTCCTCTTTCCATCCTTAGCACTTGCTGCCCGCGCACGACGTCAAGGTCAGAAAAATGCGCTTGCTTTGACATCACTGTACTAGACTGTGCTATAACGCTACCAGGAAATTATTTTGCCTAGTCAGATCCTGCTACTCATCGGCTACAAGGACAACTGAGCACTGAAATTTGAACACAAGGCAAAAGTGTTCCTGTAAAGAACTGAAAAGCTAATATTCTAAACAATTTAAATCCACTTTTCATTATTTTGAGAAAATCACCAAAAAAACTATTAGTCTACTTATTAGGCCTAACTATTTATCTCTCACGTTTGTATTTTTAGGTGAATAATAGCATCACTACAGGAGTTCGTCTTGTGAATATTATATTTCACATACAATTTCATTCCACGATATTACAACAGTTTGGAATAACTTTTATTTTCATTTTGAAAATGTGGTGTAGACAAATAAGCATTTCACTGGAATAACTTGTTATGAACTGAACATAGGAATTAACTTGTTTCGACATCAGTCATGGATGAAACACTGTCGTGCATTGAACACATTATTTTGATCTCTACTTTAATATTAATAACAATATGTGAAAAATGATAATTCAAATAACAAGAAATGAGGCTTAATCTAATTAGAGCAATAATATAGTCCTGTGGTCGTCAATACTGGCTGAAATGGGTAAAGGGTAAGAAGTGTATCGGAATATGCACCGTTGTGCAGAAGGGAGAGGTAGAAGGTATACCCGCCAGCAGCCACGAATTCACGCCAGTGCATCTCTTATCCGCGGGTAAGAGACGCTAGCCTGAGGGTGCACTGTGCTGATGACCGCTGCTATAATCTGTACAATACCTTTGTGGAAAATCAAGATCATCACTTTTGTACTTTCACTAAACATTCTGTCTTCCCAACATATTTGTTCTCTTATAATGATAATAAAGGTAACTCCATTAATAATATAATCCTAAACAATCTAAATACAATTATATTTTAATGAAAAATAAATTATACCTTTGTGAAATTAAAGGATAATCACTTTTATACCTTCACTAAACATTCTGTCTACACAGTTGCACTCTAACAACGATCATAAAGATAACTGAATTAATAACAAAATAACACTACAGAACCCAATATAGGCTAGTTTAATGAAAAATACTCATCAGTATCATCACATTTATACGTTCACTCAACAATTTTTAATATGTAACAATATTAATTTGATCAAACCCATGGCCACGGAGTTTAAAATATTAATGTGTGCTCTAATAATTATACTCAGTGATGTATAAAGTAGTCACGTTGATATCTGCAGTGAAAAGTGGTGCCCATAAAGTGAATCGTATTGAACGTAGGAATTAACCTTTTTGTGGAAAACGGGCATGTAGATTTAACAAGGTCTGAAGAAGACGTACATTGTGCATCAGTTCATGACTACATCACGGAACTTTATGCATTAACAAACCTGAAAATATGCATGCAGCAATGCAGTAAGAGGTTTAATAATACGATGTAAATGAAAATAATTTAAAGTAAGTAATAAGTGTTAAGAAGCCATATTGCACAGAATACCATTTTGCCATCAGCAGAAAAAAACATTTTGTATTCAGAAGCCCAGAACTTGTCAAAATGAAAATTTACTCTACACGAGACTTCATTGTCGCAGGTGTTTAAATAACATTGTTTCGTTTCTATGAAATCAGAGCGCACCAGCAAGCATCGTCTTTGCAGCAGTTCCACGACCTCAACAATACGTACGTAACTTTATTGTCGCAGGTCTAAATACATTGCCCTAACGAAATCAGAGTAAAAGTGGTAAAAGTCAGAATGACATCTAGGCGATGCGTATTTTCGCCCTAGCTTCTGAAAAATTACACTTACATGACTAGTACGTACAGTCTTAGGAAAAAGTTTATCGCACAGATACATTAAAAGTCCTAGAAAGGAGGCAGTGCGCGTGATCAGAAGACGAGCGACAAGAGGACTAGTTCAGGTAAAATTAGTTTTGTTTCGTTGTATATCTGATCATGCGCACGAAGTCCTTTTTGGGACTTATAAAATATCTATGCGACAAAACTTTTTTCTAAGAATAAAATATCTGTGCGACAAAACTTTTTTCTAAGACTGTACACAGAGCAGCAGCTAACCTCTAATTAAAGTTGTAAATGACTCAACTTATAGGCTACTCTACGGACAGGTATACATTGCCGTCGCAGTATTTCATGTCCTCAGCAGTAATTAAATAATTATTGTATTTATTTATCACATAATTTTTATATTTGTTGGAAATTATTATTGTTATCAAAGAGGTATTTTTAAATTAGATAATAAATCGGGCAAAACAAGGAAAGCTGTTACTATATACATTTAAATATTCAAAATAAAAAATATATGCGTTTAAAAGAGAAAGCCCTCGAAATATGCATTTATGCAAAATAAAGTTGGCTTCATTCTAACGTAAAACCACGATCGGCAAAGATCCACTTTTACTTCTTCAATATGCCATATCAATAAAAAAAAAACCCGCGCTCTAGTTTTGACGGTATGGACTTAATTTGTTTCGAATATTTTGATTTATGACATGATCAAATTCAACTTGAAGACTCTGGTGGGATGTTCAGCTCAGAAAGATTTCAAAGATGACTTGATTTGTTTTGAGTATTAGCTTTCCAGTTATATTAAATATAAGGAGTAAAAATTTAATTTATGGTTGGTTTCTGGAACGTCTGATATCTATTCGATAGCACTATTTGCTCGATAAGTGTTTCTGAAACGTTGGAAAACAGTTGACTATACAAACCTTCCCATAATTTATCTGAAGCTAAATGAACAGATAACTCCTTATGTATTCGATAAACAGAGTATGGCGACTGAACAGCTGATATCTGAGCCAGAAAATCTTGATATTGCACAAATTGATGATATCCAAGGGAATGCAGCTTGGAGGACTGCAATTAATATATATTTTAAGGAATCAAATCACACTTTTTATATTTGTTTGACTGTGGCAGTAATTACACAAAGCTAATTATAATTTTAGTAACTGGTAACATTAAAGAATAATGTCGGATAGCAATAATTATAAAATAATTATATTATCACATGATATTTTAAAGGATTATCTTAAAGTAAGCGAAGTTTGACTTTTAGATATACGGAGAAATCAATATCCACAAGAAAACCCTGTCGAATTGGCGTCAATTTGCAAAATGTTAGCTTTTGAATTATATTCAAAATCTTATAACAGTTGTAAGAGACTATGTAAAGAGCTATAGCCCTGAGGAGTTCCGTAACCTATTGAATAACATGTTAGACAAATTCGAGTTCTCTTCTTTTATTGTATCACTGTATTCTTTTATACTCGTAGTTCATATATTTCTCTCAGCTCTCTTCATTTATTTTACTATCGCCAAAGCTGATGTTATCCTGTAAGTAAAACAAACTTCAGCAGTATAAATAGCCAACAACCTTCTCCTAATAACAATTCTTGAAATATAAGAACAGAAAGGTGCAAGTTATGCAAAAAACTTTCCATAACTAGGGCTAAATTCTTTTTTTTTTTAATCATAGATATTTTCTCAAAGTTTAGTTGTCTTTTTTACAGGGGGTAATTATAATCAGTGTTGCCAACTCCAATTCATGATAGGGCTTAAAGAAACTGTGCTGAAATCGTTAAATACATGTATAATCGATTATGAATAAGATGTTTTTATCCCGTGAGAAGTTAAAAAAGTCAATAAATTTCCATATCAATAATAGTAAATCTGTAATATTTTTTAAACTAATTCAAATTCACTAAGTTTGCAAATCAAACTGGAAACACATGTCACCATCTAACGGCCAAATCTAAAGCGTGCTGTCGAATACATAGCTATTGGATAGATAGATTTCCTTTCAGAAACGGTGCATAGTTAACTATTTCGTAAAGTTATGGAACAGACAGTTATGGAATGGATATCTCGAAGTTTATGCAACCGAGTTTTATTTACACAATTTAAGTACGGTATAGAGATGTTAAAGTTATTTGCACTCGTTTCCAAATACTTTTTGCACTTCTTTATGAAAGTCATAAATACTCTTAACAGGAAACAATGTTTCCATACAGTTCTTATTTTTCAGTTCATCCAAGTTATGTGGATTTCTTTCCTAATCTATATTTTAAAGTATTTCCTATGATTTTAACTTCAGTAACGTTAAAGTGTGTAATAACTAGACATCAGATTTTTAGGCACTAAAAATTGCAGTTTTAGGCGCCTAAAATAAGCTCAAAATTTGTAAAATTAGGCTCTATTTAAAAAAAAATAATCATTTTAGGTACATCAAGGTATCATACTTATTTCTTTCACTGAAATTTTTAGTTATACACTAAAATACGCACAAAAAAGTATGTTTAAACATTAAAAAAGAATACTATATTATATTTATAAACAGAGCTGCACAAATTTAATATATTGAAACTAATGAAATAATGATTATTGATATCAAGATTACTCATTTTAAGTTATTGAAATTCAGTTCCATGCTCACACTTTATTATAATTATCTGCACAGTACACCACCAGAATTTTTTCTAAGTTCTCCACAGTTAACCTTTGCCTTTTGTCACTGAGAATCATTTTGAAAGCAGAAAAACTTCTTTCAACCGAAACTGATGTGAGAGGCGCAAATTTTAAATTAGGTACAATAGAAACATCAATACTTACTGGAACATTTACACTTTCCCCCGATATCACTCTTGATACTTTTTCCAACAATGCAAATCCTACATTCTTATTTAATACGTTGTCCCACTTATTTTTAACTTTTTTCCCAGTTTCGCCCAAAGCAGAATGTATGTTCACTTGAGCTTCCTTTACTATTGCTATTTGGCTACAAAGAGATTGTTTTTCACTTTCTAATTGTTCAATGCTTGCAGGTATGAAAGAAAAGTTTTATGTTATGTAGGCAATATCGTTTTTCACTCGTGAGTCATTCAGACAATCTTTCACTGCTTTCACACACGCTGCACTATCAGTTTCAGGTAATTTATCAATAACTGTGACCACTTCTTTAAAATACTTAGAATAATACACCACTGACTGAATCCAGGTCCCCCATCGTGTAACAACCGGCTGAGATGGGAGTGGGATATCTGGAAAGTTCTCTCTGAATATTGAAATCCTGGATGGGGCTTTACAAAAACTTTTTTTGTGTTAGAAATAAACGAATTGACAAGAGGAAATTCATTCCGGATTATTTCAGAAACCCTGTGAAGGCCATGTGCTAGACAGGTTACATGCGTGAGGTTAGGATAAAATGTTTTAAGAAGTGGAGCTGCAGCAACCATGTATGAGGCAGCATCAGTACAAAACAACAGAACTTTAGAATCGTCTATATTACCTGAGTATAAAGACTGGCAATGGCTTGGCTATTCACTTTCGAAAGTTCCTTAACACATACGAAGTGTGGAATCGAAGGTCCATCAGGACTAAGTTTTCCTACTACCATATTTGCTATATACCTATTCATAGGATCTGAGGTTTCATCCACAGAGACCCATATGTAAGAATCGCCTATATCCTCCCGAATGGAAGCTAAAGTTTCATTGTATATTCTGTCTAAGTAATTTTTTCTTAGGGTCGACTCAGATGGGATATTTTGTTTGCAGTATTTTTGTAAAAACTGTCTTAAAACCGGATTTTCAATTGCATTCCAGGGAATGTTAGCAGCAACAAACGCTCTGGTTAAATCAGCATAGAAATTGCTGCTGAGATTGGATGAAGTAGGCTGTGTTAGTAAAGTTTGTTGCAGTTGATTTTTCTGCTGAGCTTTAGCCTTATGAGCCGCTCCTTGCACATGCTGCTTTAGGTGGCACTTCTTTTCTTACGAAATCTAAAAATGTAAAGTAAACTGAATTAAAATAAAATCCTAATTGTTGTATTGCCGTATTTCTATCACAAAGTTAGTGGGTTCGAACAATCAAAATTTTAATGACCTGCAAATACTTTAACTATCGGAATTTAAAAGGTTAAAGTGTAGTGGTCTTAAAAAGAATTATACCTCAGGATAGCTCAGTTAATGTATAAATATTATAGGCCTACTCATTAAAATTAATAGAATTTATATATTTCAACTATTGTTACATACCTTTTTGCTACAAATCTTGCAGAATATTATTTTTCCATCATAAGTGAATTCTGAATATTCTGTTAGCCATTGCCGGATCAATGTAGATTTTGCACTTATATTTTTCGCCATTATCGCGTTAAACTTCACAGGAAAACGTCCTACCGCTCAAAACTTCTCAACACAAATAAGGTGAGGGAAAGAGCAACTGTTAACGAGCATTCAAATGAACCGTTGTTATTGAGATTCAATTGACAAAAATACAAAGTTCCACTTATTGTTGCATTTCCTGGTAGTGTTAACACTAGGAGGGCCATTCTTTTAAATATTTTGTAACGGTTTACCCTACTAATTCGCAGTTTTACAACTTTTCATAAATATTTCAAAAACACTCTTTCTCCAAAAATTGTGATTTTATGACACTCTGAAGGGCAGTACAGCTAATCGGTTTCAGACCGAAAACAGTCATTTTTATAGTATAGTATATCTCTGAATCGGTAGCAGCACATGTTGTGATTGTTGCCTGCTTCAAAACTAAGGTTGGTTCTTTGTCGGCATTTATGCCTCCAAACATGTTAAATTCGGTGAAATCTATTGCGAGTGTCGTGAGATTCAAAACATTTTGTTTCCTTTATCAATGGTTTCACGGCCGGTGTGAAGCAAACCTTCCACTTTTTAAATGCCTTAAATTTCGCAGTGAATGCATGTATAAATTATAAAAAGTAAGAGTAAAATGCGAAACTTTACAGTGAGTTAGGCATTTTTAGGCGAATATTAACAAATTAGGCTCTAATAACCGTTTTAGGGCATTTTAGGGCACTATAAAACTCTTTGAATACCTTTCAATTTCCATGAAACACAAATATTAATAATTATTTTTACTTTTCTCCTAAAGAAACAAAATAGGCATTTGCCCTAGAATCCGATGTCTGGTAATAACCGAGCAAGGTGGCTCATTCGTTAAGCACGGAACTCGCATTCAGGAGGTCCGCGGTTCAAATCCCCGGACCGACCAACCTGACTGCGGTTTTTTCGTGGTTTTCCACAGTTGCTTAGGCAAATTCCTGATTGGAAATTTCATTGTCTCGACCCAATCCCTTCTTCCATGTAGAAAAAAGAATTTACATTTCATATCATACCATTCATCTTCATCATCTTATTCCATTCCATAGACATATTCAGGTCATGAGGCTTGCGGGAGGGGCGTCCTCTCCGAAACCGTCTTTGGGTTCTGAGCCTTTCGCAATATCTCTGCCAAGATTCTTTCCTTAAGAGCACTTCCGAGGGCGCTTCTACACCTTAGAAGGGCTGTCGAAATGGATCCTGTGCTGCTCGGTCATAAGGCGGGGGAGGGTGTAGGGAGTCCATTGGGTGAGCAGGTGAGGGGTCTCATGCGGCCGGTGGGCTGATACACCTCATTCTCATTCATCCCATACTTCGGGGTACACGATAGGCCACTATTGAGCCGACGTGCTGAAGGGTCGTTCCTAATCCGCCCCTAGCCATTCAATACTACTAAAATGTGAAGTATACAACGATAAAACATCCACATATCCCGTTCCTGCGAAAGACGATGAAGCGATTTTAAGGTAATTTTCTACGTGATGCGTAAAGCTATACCCATTTTCCTCGATGAGGACCGTATACTATCAGCGCTTCTTATCTTTAGCACCTCCTGTCTGCCGAAATATAGGTCATGGATCATTTTGCGACTTGGAGCGTTAACAACGAGCGGCTCTGCCCGATCAATATACAGAACAAAAAGGAGTTAAAATAGTCAATCTATAGGGTCTACAGTCTATATTTCTCAGAACTGGTAACTTAATCGTCGTGAACATGGCGCACAATAGGCTATATTGGTTCCCCTAAATGCTACAAACAAAATTTTAAGTCGCCCAGGAAAGTAAGAATAAACGATTTTCTCTCCGAAATGTCATACTTCTCCTGACATTCTCATGCCACTATTGCTTCTTTTCGTCCTTCCATCTCTTGAGTAGTCTGTGTACTGAAAGGGAGCTTCAAATGAAAATAATATCAACTATCGAACAGCCTCACCTCAATACAACATACTGCCTTGATCTTTGGAAAATTCTCGTTTGATCCCTGAGGTCCATTAAGCTGGTAGAGACTTCTTGGGATTTACGTTGCAATTAAAATAATGCCGTACGGCGTACACGAATGTTAAATTTAAATTTCACCACAGCCTGGGTTGGCATGTTTAAAACAAAACGTTTTAAACAAATTGTTCAAAATTGCACTCGCGGGTCGTATAAGATATTTTATCTACTTGTTGTATATTTGCTAAAATTACAAGATTATAAATCTATAGGTACCAATAATAAATCTGTAACCGAAATTTTTCTGGTAATTTTCGCTTTTCCAAAAATAATTGATGTTAACATGTATAATTAAACATCCTGAGGCCGAAAATCGCATTTTTGACATTTTTGTTTGTAGTTTCTGTAGAGAGCTTTCTGTTGCACAGTTATACGATGATAGCAAGTTAGAGTATAACAAAATAAGAGAAAATCGACACTCCGAAAAAAATATTTCGTCATTATGTTAGCAACTATCATAAGCGAAATTACTAACCAAATATAAGAAAATTATCGGTATCGCTTATGGCAGAGAGCTTTGTGTTGCACAGTTATACGATGCTAGCAAGTTAATGTCTGAAGATAATAACACATTACAGCAAACGTCAGTCATCAAGAAGACGTGGTAACTACTGAACCACAGAGGACATGAGAGCGACTGACTGGACCTTAAGAATCTCTTTTGCAGACGAAACCCTAACCTCAAATCGAACCCGCGAGAGATGAAATTAAGACAATTTCACTAAACATTCAACAGAAAAAAGTCATCCTTGGGTGACTTCAATGTTGCTTGTTTCTTCAACATACGCAAGTCATGTTTCACGTCAAAGAATTCTACGTATGCAGGACAAATTCAAGAGTTTGTACGCGTTAGGTTGGTTTGAAGCTCCGTGTCACGTCGTCTGTTACAAGAACTAAGGATTACAATGTATGTAACTATAATTCTACTTTGTGAGTGTAGGAGTATTAAACGTTTTGTCGCTCTGAAAGGAAGCAGAGGTAGAATGAGAGTGTTTATAGCCGACCTAGCTTTATTATAATGTAGAAGTTAACTCCCGAAGAACTCTCGCAACATTTGTACACCTTAATATTCCTATATTGTTATCAGTGATTCACTCATTTCTCCCCGCAAAGATGGATACAGTGCAGTGACAACATTATTGCATAATGAGTCTTCTCGTGACATCACGTCAGGAATGTAGATTACTTTGCCGTCCACGAGATGTACCAGTTTTCAGTTTGACATAATCTGTAATAAAGATGATGATAATGATTATTGTGATTACTATTCTTAGGCTGCCAAAATAACGGTAGGAAATAGAAAGTTCCAGATCTTGACCTGTCAGGATTTTCTTGACGTGACCGTGGCAGTCCAAATCTTTGTTAACTCTTACGGAGCATAAGTAGGCCTGCGTACTTCAGTCACCTCACTGAGAGTAAGCAATGCAAGCCTGTAGTGTGATGTTGCCTTTGTCTCTTGAGATTTCAGTATTTCGTTATGGGTAATAATTATGATTATAATAATATTATAATGTTGTATAAACTGTAGACGTTTGCATAACGGGATATCAGACTGCATTGTATGAAGTTCTTTGGAATTGACTGGTGCTCCTTGACAAATGAGAACCGTCAGAAATAGTTCTCGTAGCGATCATAATATAATGGAGAACAGATTTAATGATGACAAAAGAATTGTGACTACCCCGAAAAAATCCTGCACATTCTTTATCCACCAAAAGTTCTGCTTGGACTGGTTGGGATTTGGGTGTATCGCAAGGAAAGGAAACATTATCTAGCCCAGGCATGTTGAAATTAAATTCCAAAGTCGTGAATCATAAGAAGGGTAGCTTAGTTGCCTTGTTTGGTATCCCTCCTTCTGCTTCGACATCCACCAGTTGTAAGAAACAGTGACAAGGGCATTCTATACTGCAATAATTATCTTATTTTTTTTACATAATTTATATAAGTTTCATTTCCGTAACTCATTTGTGAAATTTTACAAGATTAGGAATGCAACCAATCGGCGTGCAGATTGACGAAGATTAGGAAATGAAATTTCTGGTAATGAAGCATAGAGCTCCAGACTGAACTTTTTCGAATTCCAAAGAATCGTTGTGTTTTGCAAGTTGAGTATTTGAAACTATAAGACGTTAGGGACATCTTGATACTGGATACTGAAAGGGTTATTTAAAAGTCTCCATTCATGCTCCATGGACTTCAGTTTTTTAAGCATATGAATCTTTTGAAAGCTATTTTAGCTATCATTTGACTTTCAACATTAAGTTTTGAAGTCCTAAATCGTAAACCCAAAGTGTTGGCTTCTTAAAATTATTTAATTTCATTACGAAGACAGATAAACCATTTCAGCACATTACCACGAATATAATAATCTTACTTGGTAGTAATAAGGCACCCCACATCGGAGTAATCTGAATTCATATCGGTGAGAAAATCTTGGAACAATCGATGGCCTAATGTATGTGGGATTAGAAAGCACTAACCAGTTTCGGATATACGTACGCACGTCTTCTGCAGCACTTAGAAGATAGTTACAGTTCTTGGTAATCTTCACCTGCAAATGATTTACAGTCATTGCGAATCAAACACCTTGAACTTAACCTCAAGAAGACGGGATGTTTTCTGTGTATTTTAAATTTAATTAAATTTCTCCTAGCGCCTTTCCACAAGTGGAACCTCATAACGTTCCTCGTCCGTAAGCTTCTACATGCGCAGAATTAAAATGTCTTTTAATTTATAGTGATTTACATAATCAATTTTCATTTCACGTGTTAAACTTCGCAGTTTTTCGTCCCTTAAAACACACAAAAAATTACTTTCCCACTCATCATTAAACTCACTCCTGGAATTCACCGTTACCGACACAAAAACCACTAATTGAATAACTACCATTCCAAGCCGTATGTGTGGCTCAGTGTTAATGCGCTGGTCTTCCGTCAAAGTGACCCGGGTTCGACTCCCGGTCTGGTCGTGATGGAATTTGTGACGGACAAAGCAGAGTGTTACAGAGGGTTTCCCTCGGAGTACACTCATTTCATTTTTTTCTTTCATTCCATCAACACTTACCATTCTCCCTTCATTTCAAACAGGTCTATCAGCAGTAGTTAAAAATATGCTGGGATTAAGTCTTGAGGGTACTATGGATTTTCTATGCTGATATAGGATTTAAGAATTTGGGGCTCTGGGCCCAGGAGTTTATCAGGTTTCGTTTTGGATGGAACGTGCCCTATGAAGGTCTGAGACATGGCGGCCCGCCAATCAATATCGAATTCACGAGACTCACCGAAGCTATCTGTCGGACTGGAACAATCATCGCATGTAATGACATACAGTGGGTCAATGTAGGTCTAAGTGCGTGGATCCATCCGAATCCGATCCTCCAAATGCCAACCAAACTGCCAAGCCTTTTTTAATTCCACTCTCAGTAGAGTTTCACGTTATCCAGCTACATGGAAGACGACTGGACCTTTCTCATCTTGACAGTTGAGTTCGAAATGTGTACTCTAGCCATTAACTGTGCGACCCCATTTGAAATGGTGAAACATTCATCCGTATGGAAACCAAACAGGAGAGTAAATACCATTTAATCTTTATATAAATACAACTGAAGAGACATAGCAATGTTAAGAGTATAAATTCAACATTATGTATTTTCTTCTTCTGCATTTTCTTCTAACACTGGCCTTTCAAATCTGTTGCGGCTGCAGTTTTTGAACCCATTTATTCTTATTTCATGGCAAGTTCAGTTTTATGTGTTATATATAATTAGGAATATATTTCGAATGTAACTTAAATTCAAGATTTCTACATTGCCAGCTATTTAAACTGAACTTTTGTAAATTTACTACCATACATCTATATTACTTAAATTGTCGCTCCTTGTTACATTCTCTCGTCAGCTGCCAGTAATTTACTTCTATCCATTTATTTTTACTTACAGTGCTTTCTTACATACTTCAACATTCTCTTTATTATAGCATTGATACATGCTATGGCAGATTGTGATAATTTGTAAATTAATGTAGCCGATTGGAATCCACCATTGATTTTTGTTTATTATTTCATAAAGAATAAGAAGTGCTATATTCTTGTAACATGTTTTGATAATGGTTTCATTTATGTCTCCCACCATTTTGTACCTACTCTTCACAGTTTTGCTTCGAAATTTCTCATTGCTCGTCTCATAAAATCTTACAGCATTACAATTTCCTAGAGAACGGAAACTGTGAAGCAATGGTTTAAGGGCCACACTGTTGCTAATAAAATAAAATTTGTTATTCTTGCCGTTACACTTTTGCTTTGAGATGGCTCCAGGAGAAATAATCACAGACATGTCAGGCGGACGTATGGGTTCGGGAATGTTGCCATATGTGAAAAATGTGAAATTTGGAAGCAGGCCTGCAAAGTAAAATAATTTTCACAGACGGAATGACATACTGACAGGCATATATATTTTCGGTAGACTAATCAGGAAGGTGAAAACGCATGCTTATTAATCGAAATTAGCCTCCTTAATTTCGTATAATTTATGAAGTAAAAATCGCTATCGGTAGAATACGTGTTGCAGAGTCTGTTTACTTCGTTTAAGAGATTAGCTTCGTTCACTCACTCGCCATCCAAGCGGTTGCCCCGCAACACGGCTGAGGTTGCCATGTCAGCCGCAGTATCGGATATTCGGATTGTATTAAATTAATGCCGATCCATTTGGAACCAATATTTTCCCGGAACGGTTGATCTGATTTGCATGAAATACGAAACTAACGCAGGTTTAAGCAAATTGAATCAACTGCATTGCTATAACATTATTCACAACACCAGATATACTGAAAGGATAATATTCCACTTTGTACTTCAGAAAAACCTTTCATAACAGCATACACAGAGTTGCTATGGTGATGCAACATTACTTTACTGCAGAACGAACCAGACACAGGATTGCAGTAGGGGGCGATTCTAAAGTCACTATACATTTTAGTTATGTAGCTATTAAACACATTTTGCTTACAGGTAATGTGACAGAATGCTAACAAGAAAATAACGAATAGTCGTTGTTTCTGCTCGTCTTGAGTGGAATAAAGTATGATCAGGTGGGATCAGACTTCAGCCGTAAATGTGTATTGATATATGTCAGCCAACTTTACAATTTGTAGTTACGGTGGACCTTTACATTTCTCACCTGTAAATTAGGAAACCAGGCCCATCCAGACTATCTATCAAGAATATGGTCAACAAATTAAAGTGTACTGGTAGTGTTGAAGGCGAAGAACGTCCAGAGAAGTCTGCTATAATGCCAGAAACCGTATAAAGTGTATAGAATGCGACCACGCAGCCCCTCTGCATTTATCAGGAAACTTGGAGCCACTTCAGACGAGGCCACTTTTAGAAGCGCTGCTAACGCGCTGCCGCTTGTGAATAATGTATTTAAATGGAGGCCTTCAGACACAGCCACAACCACAGAATCAGTCGCGCTGCAGACGCTCTGAGTGGTTGGCTTCGCCGCTGCTGGCGGCCACTAAAAGTAGCGCTTCTAGTCGCGATGCATAGAATTAAATGGTAGGTTTCAGATGGGGCCACAGCCAGGCCACTGTTTTAGTGGCGCGTTAGTAGCGCGTTCGTGGCGCTGGTAACGGACGACTGTTGGACCATCAATTCCCTACACCTACATCGTAACGACAGTATACAGGCTTTGTTACGACAGAATAATAATAATAATAATAATAATAATAATAATAATAATAACAATAATAATAATAATAATAATAATATAACCATAGACTAGACAACTAAATAGCTGGACTAGTGCGAATTATTGATATATTATTGATGTAGTAAAATCTCCTTTATTTCACGTTAAAATAAAATAACGCGTTTAAAATAATGTAAATAAATTAACTAAGAGATAAAAAAAATTAGCTGATCTCAGGTTCGAACCTGGGTTCAACTTCACCACGGCCTTTGACTTTGCCATTACGCTACAGACACCTATTTGTAGTAGGCCTATATTGGTTGAATTGCGTGCTATGAATGGCTTCATGTTTGCTGCCTATTATATTTAATTTTGAATTCTTAAATATTAAACAAAAATATGTTTTATGCCATATCATCACTCATTTGCGTAATTTTAAGTTAATATTTTTTTATCGTCGTGATGTAAATCATCAAACAAGTTATGGAATAATCCTCGATTCAGTCTTTCCAAAACTAATGGATGGACCCAGACTCTTCTTCTATTTTTATGTCTATTCTTTCTCCGTCTGAGCAAAGTTACCAGAAGTATATATCCTTCTAGGTCCATGTTCACAGGAAGACTGAAAAGTCTTTACAAAAATTTAGTTCATTAAGCAGCGCCACTAACGCGCCACTATAAGTGGCCTCGTCTGAAGGGACCCTTAGTGGAGGGGGGCCCCTTGGTATTCCTTAAACCACTATGTGAAAAAAAAAAAACTGCAATATAAATTGAACAAACGTGCGTACCACACGCAGGTTGTGCATAGGCTTGAAGCTGAGGACAATGAAGCCCGATACGCTATGCTGGAAACTGTGAAAAATGACAATTTGATGCAGGATCTCTTGTTCAGTAATGAAGCTACATTCCAGATCTGTGGACTTAGATTTTTTTGTCTGCAGATTTATAAAATCTAAGGTTTGCCAGGTAAAGATCCACTGCATTGAACAATTAAAACACCGGATTAGAGCCGCAACTACTCAGATTACACCAGCTATGCTGAAAAAAGTTTTTCGGTCACTGGTGGAGCGCTGGGAGCTGTGCACAGAGATGCAAAATATATTGAATCTGTGTTCTATTGTGAGATGTTTCAGCACTGTTATATGTTGTGTAATAAAACCTGTTTATAAACAAAATGCTCACCCGATATTTCGCTTGCAAGTTCTGTATGAAATGTAACTTAATGCCGAGAGTGAAGTCAATCAAACCTTAGAGTGAAACCGTCGTATCAAGTGCGAAATGTTTCATCCTGTTACTTATTTACGAGATAGGCACTTAACGAATTATCACTAAAGAAATCATATTTTGCTTCCTGAAAGATTATTATTACTATAATTAAAGTGTTAAATGGAGTAAGTCACTGAAGAAATCTGTGTTAAGGTCAAATGGGAATGTACGAGTAATAGTTACTTATGAGACAAGTTCTTTTTGGCAGGAATGTAAAGTTTGTGAAACGAGGGCTAAAAAGATAACTTTACGAATGTGTATTATACAATGTTTTTCTAAAATAGCACAAATTTACATTAAATAAATATTTCAAGTTGGAGAGCTTATAAGATTATAATGCCTAACCATTAAGAAATAAGTAATGGAATTACAGCCTGTTTTATTCACGATCATGATCTCATGGCCGGCCTTAATCAATAATGGGGTTAGGAAAAGTTGAATGCTACTTCTTGTTGCAATAAGTACTACAGTACTACAGGGACATCATTTTATTTTTACTTCAATTTTTATTGTACCTGAGTTTTTGAATGTACTTCACTCCCACCCCTTCAACCGTCTTCCACACAGATCCAAGACCGCATATACACTCATAGTAGCCACAGTACGTTCCAAAAATATGTTTGCATTTTCCAGTGACGAAAGAGCTTTCAATATTGAATCATTTTCGCACAGGTACTGTCGTCCATTTGCCTACGTCGTATCCCGGTTTCCCCAACCAGATTTTATTCGCCAGCTAGTGGCTGGGCTGTCTTAGCTCTTTTCTGAGAACATTAATTTCTGTTAGGAATTGGACGTCTACGTAATATTATACAACTGTTTAAAATAAATTAAATAAAAGGGCCTCGTTAAGTAATTAACTGCCATGTGATTTTCCTCCTTTCTACGACCCTACGACGTAACCACTTGGACGGACAGTAGATAGCATGTCTGAGTAATTTTATCTTTTCTGGCAAAAATGAAGATTGAATTTACAGTACGTAAGGTACTCTTTTATAGAGTAGGTACAGAATTATTTCAACATGAGTTACTAGTACGAAGAACTGGTTTTTTATTTTTTATTTGATTATATAACGACGCTGTATCAACTACGAGGTTATTTAGCGTCGATGGAATTGGTGATAGTGAGATGATATTTGGCGAGGTGAGGCCGAGGATTACGAAGAACTGGTAATTGGAATTAAGTACAATGTGCTATAATGCGATAATATGCACATTAGAACTGAAGTCTGTATCGAAATGTATTTAAATATCCATATTGTGATTATTTTTCAATTTAACTTCATTCTCTATATTGTACGCTAATGTGTTGTAGACAGTATAATAAACACTGCATAATGAATACGTCCACATGGACAGCTCAGTTCGTGAGTAAAAACACTCATTGTTAATACTGTACTGTATTTTGATTAAACAAAAACCTAATGAAAATGATTAAACTCAAAAGCGCAATATTTCCTAGTTTACGTAAATGGATGAACTACTTTTCTTTCCTCCTATACCTAGTAAAGTGATTTGTTTGTATATTACGCCAGTATCATCGAACTCCAGTCGTGGAAGGGGATAGCAAACGGCGTTGAACAGAGGTATAGGCAAGTTAATAATAAAAATGTTAGTAAAAATAAAATGATGTCCCTGTATACCTATATAACTTCAGAATAATGGCTAAAATTTAGGCCTAGATATGAGTTTTAAATTTGTTACTTATTTATGTTACGTGTAATATTTAAGTAATGAAAAATCGAGGTAATGCATTCATTTCTTACTGAATGAAGTTTGTACATTGAACATTACATTTTATTTGGCAGTGTGAAATACTGCCGTTGTGTCTGAATGATGACAGGAAAAATTACACCGAATCCTTCCATTTTATTTTAGTTTAAAAATCCTTTCTAAATACAAGGTTTTCCGTGACCGAACTCCGTCCAAAATCCCCTAATTAAGTTTTAATTGCAGCTATGAATTACTTTTGAGAAATTCTGTATAATATTTCGTTTAGCGGAATTTCCTACTGTAGACGTAATTTATACATATATAGTAGGCCTATTATGCAAATGGCTTTTTAACAATCCTTTTTATTGTATAAGTGATTTTAAATACCAACATTAATACCTACCGATATATCACTTTTATTAAATCTGTATTTGTATACCATCAAGTGTTTGATTCCATTATTTTATACTTAATCTGTTTTTATGTAACGATTACGTTGTCTGTAGCAATCTTTTTCTCCTGGTGATTAAATAATTGAATTGAATTGAAAAATGCAGTGTCAAAATTCAATGTGGCCGAGAAATGGCCGACAAATTATGCATGAAGCCCTTTATCAGGGACTAGGTTCTTTCACATGCCGTGAAATACGACTCAGGATCCACATCTTCCCACATCCTTCCCGGAGGATGTATGCCTAGGATTTTATCGCCCTTTAAAATCCATCCATGTTAACCGGGTCGTATTTTAGTAAATACTGTGTATAGTTGAATGCATACTTCTGCGTCTGTTGCTACATACATAGCAAGACGACGCGTGAAAGAAACTGTCGTTTACTCAAAAAATAAGTTTTCCGAAAATTGTCATTTTACAGATGGGAAAACGTAGCGACTCTCGAGTATCGCGATGGATAGAGAGAGCTGGGGTGTCCCCCTGGGGCCTCCTACTGAACCAATCACTCAAAAAGAGAAGAGTGTTGCGAGATCGGGACCCAAGTCTTCCAGAATGGGACAAATTAAATAAGTGAAGAACTGCTCGACAACACCCTCGTGAGAAGAATATCTCAATTCAAGGCATGAGGGCCCGCTTTATGTTACTAATGCACTCGCTCCCCTAACGTTGCAAAATAGTTCTCTACAACACAGCTCAGAATGCGTCACGTAATGCATCATATGAAGCTTTCGTGTGAAATGTCACATAAATTTTCATATTTGTGCTACACATCATAAAGCAACACAAACTTGACAAAGACATTCACATAGATTATATTTTACATTTGAAAATATTTCAAGTGTAGACTAGTGTTCAAATCCGTACGAGTTCAAAATGTAATTTTTGTTAAACATATACTGTAATGCAATGGTGATAAGTCGAAGGAAATTTCCCTTTTGTATTTGTATTTATAAACACCATTGCTCATCTCTTCCCGCGCTGTAGGTGCGTAGTCTAAGGAATTGTGCCTTGAACTAGCGTTGCAGAATGAGCACAAGACCGGGTATTCATGAATGAAGGAATTATCTCATTAAATTTCGGCCAATGTATGGGACTAGTGTTTATCCCGTAACGTAGATCAAATTGGGGAGCTACAGTAAATAGCGAAATCCGGTTTCGTAAGTCAGCTATAAAGGCTATGGGAGATCATCGTGCTAATCTTACGTTACCCCCATGATGGCTGGTCGTTCACCTGTGCTGAAGTATGTGGACGTGAGCCAGCATCGGCTGGTAGCCCTTGGCTCTTCAAGAGCTTTCTTACAAGGGTTTGATTGTTTCTTTTTCTTCTTTCTTTTACTGATTGTAAATTTTAATAATGAAGAGAAAATTAGGTTTGTAATGTAACGTATAATAAAAATATCGAAAAGACAAAGTATATGATTATGTCTCGTGATCAGAATATTGTACGAAATAGAAATATAAAAATTGGAGATTTATCCTTCGAAGAGGTTGAAAATTTCAGATATCTTGGAGCAACAGTAACTGATACAAATGACACTCCGCAGGAAATTAAATGCAGGATAAATATGGGAAATGCCTGTTATTATTCGGTTGAGAAGCTTTTGTCATCTAGTCTGCTGTCAAAAATCTGAATGTTAGAATTTATAAAACAATTATATTACCGGTTGTTCTGTATGGTTGTGAAACTTGGACACTCACTTTGAGAAAGGAACAGAGATTAAGGGTGTTTGAGAATAAGGTGCTTAGGAAAATATTTGGGGCTAAGAGGGATAAAGTTACAGGAGAATGGAGAAAGTTACACAACGCAGAACTGCATGCATTTTATTCTTCACCTGACAGTTAGGAACGTTAAATTCAGACGTTTGAGATGGGCAGGGGATGGACGAATCCAGAAATTCATATAGAGTGTTAGTTGGGAGACCGGAGGGAAAAAGACCTTTGGGGAGGCTGAGACGTAGATGGGACGATAATATTAAAATTTGAGGGAGGTGGGATATGATGATAGAGACTTGATAGGATAGGGACCGGTGGCTGGCTTACGTGAGGGCGGCAATGAACCTGCGGGTTCCTTAAAAGCCATTTGTAAGTAAGTAAGTAAGTAACTTATAATAAAAATAAGTTTTTGAAATTTAAGAACAAATATGAGTAGTTCTTAATTAATATAAAATATTACGTTTCACATTAAATTACTTTGTGTAATAAATAACTTTAACAATAATATTTTCCAGCACAATGACAAATTCACATTAACAAAGTACGGATAAAGTTATCCCCACTTTTAATTTTTTGTGTGTATCCGTTCTCTGTCCTATCCCGAATACAATGTACACTGTAGGCTGTTAGTTTATTGTACTTGACATATACTTTAATTCATAGTTTGTTCATTGGGGGCCTGTGTGATTCGTAAAATTTCGTCCTTGCAGATAACAATAAGTAAAGCAAAAAACTTGATGAGACGAGAAACAAAATATTTCCATTAACCCATTCAGTCAGTTCCCTTTTAAAGAAAGTCATGTTACGGATCTTTATCGTCATTTAAAAGTCCTCTGCCTTAAACAGAATTCAACCTGAGCACAACAAATTTAATAACAAGCAGGTAATCAATCACTTTCTAAATGTAGCCCGAAGAGGAGGAATTGGGAAGGGTAAACATATAAAAGTTACGCGTGATCTTGCGTCCTTTCAAATGGTTCCATTGCTCATTGACTCTGTCCGAGGTATTCCGTCCCATTGAGGACTTAAATTTTGAAGGGAGGAAAGAACCGAAATGAGGATATAAAGCACTAGAATATATGAAAAGTGGGGAAGCTATTACCAATTACTTGTACACAAGGCACAATTCTTCAGTCGCAGATATTAAGGGCATTAGTTGTCTACCTGCAATGCCATCTGATGTAGAACCTAATACTCAGGACTCGAATTCGAGATTTAAAGAGTTACTGTAGTTCTTCACGAGTCGACATTCAATATTAAAAACTTACTATGTGCAGAAATTAATGTTGTTATATAACATTTTTTTTTTTATCTAACGTTGCGAATATTGACCTGTAGCAATTTGGGTATCTATCTACCTTTTACAGTTATGATGAAGAATTCTGTTCTGAGGTTGGGACAACCATTAGGTCAGGTTCTGTTAGCCCCATATGATAGGAGACATATGAGTATGGAAGTAGACAGGATGGATGAAGATGAAGGAGATAATTACCGCGAAATGAACCCAGTATGCAGCGCCGAAAGTTATCCAGCATTTGCTTTTTAAATGGTTCAGGCAAAAACCAGGGAAAAAACTCAACCAAGCAACATTTTTCTAACCGGAATTCGATCCCGGGCCCGCTAGTTTCGCAGTCAGACTGCGCTGACCACTACTGCAAATTGGTGGACTGTTGCTATAACATGTCGAACGTTTGACATTAATGATGGATAATTGCTCAAATTCGAAGAAGGCGGTATGTAAGTGTTTGCACCGAAAATCTCTGGCACCAACATAGTTTGTTTTCATATTTCTGTGATGTGGAAAACTTCACCGCCCACAACATATTGACCATTCTCTTCGACGCTCCACACTGTGCATCGTGGGAGGCATACAGCGTATTCCGAATCTCACCGGACAGGTGGACAACAATGACGTCACGCTGCAGCGAAATAGGAACAAAACTGCTGGAAGGTTCGATGGCTATCATGGCTGCTGTACAAGTTGTTGTCTGTATGCTAGCAAGAATTTGCGAAATTTCCATACTGTCATCTCGTTCAAAGAAAAGAGAGCATAAACAATTTATTTCTTGAACCAGTAGTAATAACTGGTCCATTGACTTGTTCGCTCATAAGCCATTAACATATTGTTTTTACGTTGTGCTCATTCCAAACAATACAGGAGAACCAAAGTAGAACACACTGCCATGACACAACAGTGCACAATGTCATTCGTCTGCTAATTCCCGCTCTATACAAGAACCAATCAGATTCACTGATGGCGGCTGATGGAGACTGCCACCACCTTTGCAAGCTGATGACACCGGTGCGACACCGGTGGAGCATCAGTGACGTCATCGTTGAAATTCGGAACATCGTGATGCCATCGGATTGCTCAGCGCTGAGATTCGGAATACGCTCATACACATTAGGATGATCGTAAAGATGTTGATTAATGGAGAGCTGGCAGAAGAAACAGAAATATCCCACAAAACAAGGCCGAAACATCACGTATCTCTACCAATAATTTAAATTAGACTCTTTCAAATTTTAACCTGAGTCTCCGCTATAGGAATCCAAGTTCTAGCCGTTCGGCGTGAAAAACCAAAGCACTTGTCTCTCTTTTGACACTGCGACTAAGACGAAATACACATAAGTACGGACTATTGAGACAGATTGAGTTTGTGTATTCATATTACGTAGTGGAGTGCATACAAAAGAAACAAAACACTAATTCGGACGCCCACTGCCGCGCTAGATCTCGGCTTTAAGAAAGCGGGGCGCAAAGAAATACTCGGCGTTCCCGCGGTTTGTCTGCTCCCACACGGCGGATATTGGGAAACAGGCGGAAGTGTGAACAGCGACCAAGATAAAATGCGGCTCAGGTCTTTGCTGTTCTAATAAGCATTGCTCATGCTTTCTAGCGTACGTGTCTCGGATTTACATGGGCGCAATAGCACCACATTTCAAAGACGAGGAGCTTATGGAGACGCAAGAAGATCAAAAATGAGATTCGCCGAATGTATATTTGAGTATTATTATTATTATCATTATTATTATTATTATTATTATTATTATTGTTATTATTATTATTATCATCATCATCATCATCATCAGCTCTTAAGTATTGGAAGGTTTAGCTAGATAAGAATAAACGTCATGTCATGAATAGAAAGAAACACGAAATTCGTTCGCTATACCATAGAACACGCATATCTATTTAGTCAGCTGAGATGCAAACGTGAGTTGCGAGCATCGAACATATAAGATGTAATGCTTCCTCCTTCGATCCCTTCCACTATCCCCTGCATGGCAGAGGAACGATGGTATCAGTGGCGCTTGTGCCTTCGCAATGTCTACTCGTATATCGAAGTCGTATTATTCCGTTCCCATTTTCAACAACAGAAACTTCCATTCGTATTGGGAGCAGAAATTGTAGTTTCTGAGTATGAAATAAATATTAATACCTACTTTTCGCAAGGTTGGATGTGGCTTTTAAACCCCAATATGAAACACCATTAGGTATACTACGTGTCACCCTCAATAGGGTGTGAAGGGCTAGTGAACAAGCAGACATACCCATCCCACTTGACCGATTGAACGAACACTTTGTAAAGGACCCGACCTTAAACAACACAACGAAACAAGACACAGTTTTGCCTGACTCAGCTCCCCCAACTCGAGACAAATTCTATTTTACTGACGTCACTCCTATTGACGTAATGAAAGCCATCCGACGCATCAAGACGAAAGCTCAAGGGCCAGACAACATTAGCATATTACTCATACAGAAAATACAAGACATAGTAATACCTACAATTGCACACATATTCAACAGTTCCTTAATCACTTCAACTTTCCCTAAAATATGGAAGCAAGCTTTCGTTCTTCCTCTTCCAAAAGTCAAAGTTCCCACCGACCCGAACGACTATAGACCAATCAGTATCCTGCCAGCCATATCAAAAGCACTGGAAAGAATCGTACACAGACAAATTACTAACTACATGAACGAACACAAACTATTCGACAAGTATCAGTCAGGTTTCAGAGCTGGACACAACACAAGCACTGCTCTACTTAAAGTGACAGAAGACATTCGTGAAGCAATCGACTCTAATAAAGTAACAATACTAACACTTCTTGACCTTAGCAAAGCTTTCAACTCTGTAAATTTCGACCTGCTCACCCATAAATTGAGAAATCTGCATTTGTCAGAGACTGCTGTGAGTTGGTTCGAATCCTACTTACGGGAAAGACAACAATGTGTTGTATCCGGGAATCGAAGCTCTTCCTGGTTTAACATAACATCAGGTATACCACAGGGTTCGGTACTCGGACCATTGTTGTTCACGATATATGTCAGTGATATTACATCTCATGTAAGGCATTGTAACTATCACTTGTATGCTGACGACCTTCAATGCTACATCTCTTCCCGCTTAGATCGAATAAATGACGCTATAGATAAATTGAACAAAGACATTGACTCGATTGTGACATGGACAAAGAAATTCCATCTTAATATCAATCCTGGAAAGACACAAGCAATCATATTAGGACACAAACGGCAAACCGACGCTGTAAAGCACCTCGACATTTCCCCCGTTAAAGTAAGTACAGTGCATATCCCTTTCAGTTCTTCGGTAAAAAAATCTTGGCATTCACATGGATAATAATCTCAACTGGGACATGCAAATCACAGAAACCTGCAGAAAAGTATATTCTATTATTCATGTGCTAAAAAGGATAAATGTTCATCTTCCCTCTTGCTTAAAAAAGTCCCTTGTGCAGACCCTTGTATTTCCCCATTTTGACTATGCTGACATTTTACTGACTGACCTTTCCAGCGACAACAAAATGAAACTTCAACGTGCTCATAATTTGTGTGTACGTTTTGTAAGCAATGTTCGTAAATATGATCATATTACCCCATCCCTGGAAGCAATAGGTTGGCTTAAACTAGATAAGAAAAGAAATTTACATTCACTTCTCTTTCTCTTCGAAATCTTGAACTCTTCTATTCCTTCGTACCTGTCGTCTCGCTTCACTTACCTTTCTTCCCACCACAATGTGAACACACGCTCTCGCCATGAAACAATACTAACAATACCATCCCATCGCACCTCCTCATACTCATCCTCTTTCACAATAGCCCTGCCAAGACTCTGGAATTCGTTACCTGCTAGCATCAGGGACTGTCGAAATAAAATTCAATTCAAACGCAAACTTACTAGGCACTTGGTCAGTAATTGAGACTCGTTCAGACATGGTTTCTTGTAAATAGTTCTTTTAATCTACCACAAAATATCTCAATATCCGGTAATTTCATCACTATAGAATTTTGTTATTGTAGGTTTAATTTGTAATTTAGTAAATACAAAAATATTCTTTGTTCTTAACTTCTATGATAAAATGTCTAGCTTTCATTAATCAGGTATTCTTGTCGTACTTTAATTTTTATTGTAATTGTAATTGTAAATTTAATATTAATTGTAATCTTATTGTTCATGTTATAGTTGTAATCCCCTGGTAGAGGGGCAGAGAAGGCCTGACGGCCTTATCTCTACCAGGTTAAATAAATAAATCTAATCTAAATCTAATCTAATCTAATACTCTGATTTAAAGGGTGAATAATAATAATAATAATAATAATAATAATAATAATAATAATAATAATAATAATACTCTGATTTAAAGGGTGAATAATAATAATAATATTATTATTATTATTATTACTATTATTTATATAACTTCTTTGTAACATTTCTAGTTAACTGGTCTGAAATATGGATTATTATTATTATTATTATTATTATTATTATTATTATTATTATTATTATTATCATCATATTATTACAGTTTCTTCGCTTGTTCCATGGAATCTATGTATGCTTCAGCCTACAAGTATGATGAACATTGTGAAATAAAAATACAGAATACATCTTGTATATTGAACAAGGACGTTTTGGCACAATTAGGTGTGCCTGTATCTGATATAACATCAGATTTTCAAGTTGTTTTTTCTCGAGTCGATGAAGACGATTAGGGAACAATAATGGTTAGATATAATTATTATTTATTACTGAAACATACATGTATAAACCAGTTATTTACCATATTGATTTAATTGATACAGGAACGACGTAATTAACAATAATTAGTTAATACAGTAACAGTTCAATATATCAAATGATTTGTAAGAAGCATTATACACTGGCTCACAGACGCGAGTAATATTCATTATATTCATTTTCAAACAAATGTCGATTATGTTGTATTTAAAAGAATAACTGTAGGGAAATATTTCAAGGAATAATTTTGTGTAAATATATATTTGTTAGTAATTCGATAAATAAACAGCCACTGATAACAGCTAAATGACGTAATTCACCACCGTCTCACTTTGTGACTGTATTAGCTACCTCTCCATCCACATACTCCTCAAATGTAGACTGAAGTGTTGCGGGCTGCATTCAGCAGTGATTCGACGCTACCTATTGCCATAGAAGATGCACTCTGCTTTTAAAAATAGGATTTAGTAGTTCAAAAATCTATTTATCTCACACGCATACAGTACATAGTGGAAGAAAAACAATTTTAGAATGACCTTTCTTGTTGTGAATGCTTTCTTTGTGCAAATGCCGCACAATAGCAGCAAAACTTCGTGGCGGGCTGCACACAATCTAGAATAACGCGCATTCAGCATAGAAGATTACCTTCCCACTGGTTCTTTGAGAGCCTAGCCCAAAGAAACGGGGATTCCTGCTGTTCCTCTGATTAAAACACGAGCTCGCCCTGCCAACTCACTGTTTCCAATACGCGCAAAACTCCTGCGGAAGACCGGACGTGGGCTGGCAGCGAAACCGGCGCTCCTTGTCCGAGTGGTCTCAGATTTATAAACGGCACAGCGGCTCACAAAATATCTGTAAAACAAGCGGGAAAGTGGACACTTTCTTGTTGTGACATGACACAATTCATATTTTAAGATCAGGTATAGGCCCAACAATATACGAGACACAATTATAACGAATTCTACTTCATTACAGCAGCGATAGGTGTGCGATGGAAAAGCTTAGATTACAGAAAAATTATATATAATTCTGCCAGACATTCATAATCGTTGTTTCCATCGCCGTCACAATTATTATTTTTCTTCAAGACTCTAGTCCCGTCGCTCTTATTTCCGGCAACCAATCACGTTGCAGGTCGGCTACATTTAAACGTGTGCGTCTTGTCATTCACTGATAATGATGTTATGCATTTCCTAAGGCTCGATAAAAACTTAATGTAATCGCCCGCCATTTTGGCTCTTTCGTCGGAGTTCGCAGAAAGCACACGAGGACGTTATTTGCCGCTCAATTATTTGCTCAATTACAGTGCGTATTATCATAGGACCTACGACATGATAATGTTTAACGGTGTGGCAAATAGATTCCTCGTATGGCGAACGATACTACTTACCTAGACTTTATAGAGCCTTCGCTTTCTAAGACGTAAGCTAAGAGGAGGAGTCACGCCGGGAATAACAGCGTCGCGACTATAGAACCTATGGCCTACTCCTATCTCAGTGCTACTGAAAATCACCAATCAACATTACGTGTATGCTTTCAGTCTTTGAAATCGCTAAATCGGAAACGACGTATTGCCACCATCAGTCACCACAGGTTACGAGATACAAACTTTATCTGCTACCTTGAGATACTGTGGTAACTAACCAGTAGCCCTACGTCCAAAGTACGACTATTGTGGAGGATTTGGGTAATAATTTAAAGGTAATTGCGGTAATGATGTAACTACAAACTGGTAATAATGTAACTACAAACTAACTGTTTGCAAATATACAAACAATGCAAATCACAAAGTCCAGTAAGCAATATTGTCTCCGACATATTTCCAATTTATCGCTATAGGACGCCATTTTACTCGCTATGAAACGTTTTTTTTCTATGTGTCAACGCTATACTCACCACCCAGCTATTCCATTTCTCTTTTCACCTATTCAATGCATTTCGTTACTTTAAAAATGAAAACAAATATAGAGATTCAGAAGTACCGGGTAATGACTAGTCATGTCATCAACACAGGAGGAATATGTGAATCGCAGAGCCTATATGGATCCGGATGAGCTAAGCTTGCAGCAGGAAATGCTCCCAATTGAGTTACAGCGAAAAACAAAGACAAAATACGTACATTATAATCAGAGCTAGGAAGTTGGTACCAAAACTATTAAGTTGTGTGGGCTTGACTATATCTCTATCGAATGAACAGCAGTCAAGCACCTCTAAACGTCAACAATCCAGCACATAATATGTACAGTCGGGTGATAACCAAACTTGTCTTTGTGCCAATGGTCTATGACATAGAACAAGAAACACTATAAGCAAGTAATATAAAAAGACACTAATAATTGTCAAATTAGAACATTCGTAAATTTAAATCTAATAAATTATGCATATGGCTTCGTGCAAAAGTAAATCAAATAAATAGTGATTCTCAACACTTGCTACAATACCTAATAATGTACTTTTTCAGTTAATCAAAAGAAATTCTCCGTCTATGTTTGGAAAAACTATTCGTATGCGAAAAATAAAATATTCATTCTACGTCACAAGATGCGATTGGAACAAATAAAAATATGATACAGTAGTATTTGTTACTGTATCATCAAGTGAACAATAGCTGCGTGAATCTAATAGTGTATCTCGTATGTAGCAAATCATATTAAACCCATTATTATTTTCAAGGACACTCCTTAACTACAGTATTCTTCCAGATATCTCACGGCTTCATTCATTTTCACTATTCTGGACTGCAGCAGAATGACTGTTATAGGCAATTCAATAAATTGTTTGAAGGGATATTGCAACATAGGTACCAACATTAGCCTATACATTATCAAAAAATTATGTATGCTTGACTTAGATTTTGAAGAAGAATGTTTCTTTGCATTGCTGTATTTTCCATGTAAAGAGAAGTGTTTCTGCTGTCCTTTTCAAAGCACCAGTGTTCCTGAATTACTGTTTGCTTTATGTAGATTAAATGTCCACATTATATAATTTCTCCAGTAAAATGTTTATCCATTTATTACTATGGTTACCAGCAAATTCTTGAAAACATTGCATTCAAATTTTTGCGATTGCAGGATTTAACTTGTCACAGCCACTGGCTAGCTCAGTCGGCTGAGACGCTTGCATGCCGATCCGGGGTTGCGCTTGGGCGCTGCTTCGATTCCCGCTTGGGTGATTACCTTGTTGTCTTTTTTCCGAGGTATTCCCCAACCATGAAGCAAATATCAGGTAATCTATGGCGAATTCTCGGCCTCATCTTTCCAAATACCATCTCGCTATCGACAAATAACGTAGTAGTTGATACAGCGTCGTTAAATAACTCACTAAAAACATCTGTTGCATTGAAAACCGCTTATTAAACTGCACAACTTCACTGCGAATGTTAGTACGTAATGAAACCGCTTGTCTAATGTGCATATTATTATGATGCAGTGACGAGTCATCGACCCATAGTTGCGGTTATATTGTGAGTTTTTTTTATATAAACAGAGTACAGTAGGCCTAAGCTAGTGCAATAGATCTATATGCCTGGCTGCATTCAACCTGAAAACAATGTTTTGGTACCAAATTCCTAAGATTGATTATAATAAAATTTATTATTATTATTATTATTATTATTATTATTATTATTATTATTATTATTATTATTATTATTATAGTTCTCAACTACTTGACTGGTCATGTTACTTGTATTTAGATCAATGTCACGTTCCTTGTATTTACATCAAGTAGTAGGTTATTTTACGACGCTTTATCAACATCTAAGGTTATTTAGCGTCTGAATGAGATGAAGGTGATAATGCCGGTGAAATAAGTCCGGGGTCCAACACCGAAAGTTACCCAGCTTTTGCTCATATTGGGTTGAGGGAAAACCCCGGAAAAAACCTCAACCAGGTAACTTGCCCCGACCGGGAATCGAACCCGGGCCACCTGGTTTCGCGGCCAGACGCGCTGACCGTTACTCCACAGGTGTGGACTATTTACATCAATGTTTGTCACATGTGGAATCTGGATTTGTTGACGAGTATGTTAAAACCTCGACCAAAGTACAGAACTTCTTTACATGTCTGTATTTGTTGCTGATAAAGACTTGAGCAGGTGCTTATTAATTAACTTTCCTTTAAGAGATTTCAAAATGCCTTATCCCTGTAATGTTACATTTTTCTCGCGTCATGATCCATTTCCTCAGCATCTACTATGTGTAGCAATCTGCCTTATTCTATCATCAAATTCTGGCATAATCTACGACAACGCTCAATATCTTTCTTTAGAATAATTGCTATAGTGTAATATTATTTTTGTGTTAAGCAGCTGAGCTTATGATGCAACAATATTGAGCGTTCCGTTCCATTCTTTAACTTGCCGTTTGATAGTCTTCTTTTTATGCGTACTTATTTTTCATCAGGCAGAATCATTTCGTATATTTTTTGGAACTATATACCGAACATAGGGAAGAAAAGTTCACAAAAAGATCCTATTCAAATTTTATAAAGTGATGGCACTACTAGCAGTGAGAATTGGGACACTGAAGAGAAGAGATGAAGGGTTCAGAACCACAGTGGGCCAAGCGCCATTTACTAAAACCGTAGAAAACAAGGGTTAAAATGAAGTTATTGCCATAATTGGACATATATAGAAAGTAATATAAAGTATACACATTAAAACTAAATAATATGTCAATCTTCATTAAACTATGGTATTCACTTAACTTTAACCCTTGCTTTCTCCGTTTCTAATAAATGGCGCTTGGCCCATTATGGCTCTCAACCCTTCAGATGATAAAAGTATTGGAACTGCCGAAAAATATTTTTTTTTTTTTTTTAGATTTTTAATTGGATACTCTTTGACAAATAGAAAGGAAAGTGAGGTATTAAGGTAGAATTAAAAATGTAGAACATCATAAAAACAATAAAAGATTAGTGGATTAAATGGCGAGAACTTACCGAACATATGCCGGTCACAACAATCATAAGAACTAACTACAATTCACTTGGAAGAAGATTTTTGGGAAGACCTACAAAGAGATGGAGGGATCAATTATTCTAATTAAAATTTAGGTCAGGCCGAATGGCCCACAGCGCTAGACCGTAATGTAGACGATGTGCTGTCTATTTTTCAAAATTTTTTATATGAATAAGGTTTCAACTCTGATTGTAGAGATATTTTATTTCCACTGACGAGTTCATTATTAAACATCGTACATAATGTACTTTTGATTCCATAACTTTAGCATAATAATAATAATAATAATAATAATAATAATAATAATAATAATAATAATAATAATAATACAGCGCGACAGCCCATGAAGGGCCAGCGGCGACCAGCCGGCTCCTAGCCTTACGTCCGCATGCCACAACAGAGGTAAACGATCACCAAACCAGAACGGAGGTATCGCGTGATAATTACGATGATCCAGTCGTTATAGCTGATTTTCTTAACCGGATTTCGCTACCTATCGTAGCTCCCAAAACTCAACACGATGCTGGGTGGACATCGGTCCCATACACTGGTTGAAATGTCATGAGAAAATTCCTTCGTTATCACGACTAGAAACAGCGTATAATTTTAGAATGCTTATTACAATATATGCATAAAGATCTGCAGTGTTCATACTCAAGTATGAAAACAGTTGATGTATTGTTTATATCATTACGATGTACCGAAGTGCATATGATATTTTCGTGCATATGATGTATTGTTGTTTTGTAATTCACTTCAAGCAATGTCTATGCACCATTCCCCATATTTTCTGGAAACAAAGCTTATATTATTTTGTTCACTATTATTTATTCAATCATTTCTTCTCTTCAAAAACTTAAACTTCAACATATGTTATTTGTACAGCAGAACCCCTATTATCCGTGGTAACGAAGGGGGTGGACTGAACGGTTAATCGAAAAAATCTGATAATCCGTACTATAAAAAATGTTTATAAATTTAGTGCATAATACATACTTTCGTAATTTCCTTTGTGGTCTTATGTTAACGTGCTGTATAGTGGATCAGGAGCTCATTAAAAGTTCGGTTGTCAACGACGGGTGCTTAAGGGCCAAGGATTGATGTTTGATTATTGTCTGCGGAAAGATAGGAATACTTGAAGTCTCGTGTTGTAGATTTACGTACTTTAAACTATTTATCCTTTTTTTTTAATTCGCTTACAGTTGTAACGCCAATTTTCTACTCTGAAACAGCATTAACCACAATTTCTTCTTTCCCAAACTTCTCAATTATTTGTAATTTTTTTGATAATTAACACAATACGTTTTCTTTGACAACTGTGGAAGACATTTGCATAGAAGTTACGCAGTACGGCCACTCGAATAGTAGGAATAAGGACTGAATAGAATGTACACGGGTTTGTGGAAATTCTTGGGGTAATTTCTTTGGAAGCAAGTAGTGATTATTTTACATGTAATTATGTCTGTTGCCGACAGCGAAGAATTTCTACTACATACTTTGTGGTTAGAGTAAAGGCTTGTAATAATCTTCTGTAGAAACATAACTTACAGTACTTCATATTTTTTGCAGCAAAAAGTAAATAGGAGCTAGAAAAAAAAGTCGGATAATCCGACAATCGGTTAATAGGGTGACGGATAATCGAGGTTCTACTGTACTTTCAACTGCCTGTTGTACAATATGCTCTATCTTTATGGCAGCCTGTTAATACAGGGAGCTGTTATCGTTTAGATAAATAAATGAATAAATAAATAAATAAATAAATAAAATACTACTACTATTATCAGAGTGTGATTATGCGCATTCAGATTTTTAAACAATACTAGATATTTAAAGTAGTGGAACTCCTTGGACACGTGGTTAGCACGGAGGAAGGCCACTCTTAAGACAAACAAAAGACAAGTGACACCCACGAAGCGAGTCCCTATGGAGGGACTGCTCCTGAGAATGGAAACATTATCCGCTTGATATGTAGCCAGAATCTAGAAGTGATGATTACAAATAAAATGTGCAAAATAAGTGATAACAGATCAAAAAATAACTAAACCAAATATGAGAGAAAAAACTGCAACGCTTATATTAAATGAGAGGATGAAAACAGAATAGAGAAACTGATGGCTATTTCATACACAAAGGAAGTAAAGGGAAAAACTAAAATATGGATTCATATATAATAAGCTTATCATACAAATGTTAATGCTCGGGAAAACATATTTTCAGTAAAGAATTATGATTACGAAGACATCGATGAGCAATTGACTCTGGAATGTAAAAATGTTTTCCTATCGTCACATTATTCATCTTCGATATAAAAATAAAATTTTGAGATCGCTTCTAACTCATCCCTTATATCTTCGTATCACCCTTTCTACTTTCTCTTACAGTTTGCTCGGCTTATGCTTCTATATTACATCTATTTTGAATATAGACAGTAAAAATTCCGTGAAACGAGGAGAGTGGTACTTGAATGTGCGTTTCATACTTTTATGAGCATCCGTGGCAGAAAACTTTGAAGAGATTGAAAGAAAAAATATTGTATGTCGTCGAAAATGCTGAAGAATATAGTTCTGTGAGATAATAAATCAAAGAAAAACTCTCTCAATAGCACAACAGACTTAGAACCCTACAATTCGCATTCACATATTTTTATTTCCATAAAAAATTCGCCTTACTTTAAACTCTATAATATTCCGCATCGCTGAACTGTTCGAACATCGGTTATATCGGAGATTCAGGTTCATATCCCAGTGAATAAAAGTTGAATTTTTGGTGGACAAATACTCTGTTGGAATGGATGCTCTCGATTACACTTCCACTTCAATGCCATCATTGGACCAATTTTCCATCATCATGATATCATCAGTCCTCCTCTGCAGTTACTGTGGCGTTTTAGTTTACAAATTCAGAAGATCCGGCTTTGATTTTCGGCATAAAACGAAGATTTGTCTCCACTAGGTAAGATCTATGTGTATCTTTCCTGGGTTTGTCCTCTGCTGTCTGTGACATTCCACTATGCTCGCTTATAAACAGGGAGCCCCACTTTCATTCATTCATTCATTCATTTATTTTATTCCATAGATCTTACATGAGCAATGAAGCTTTAAGATGTGGAACATGTCAACATTTTACAATATTACAATTACAATTTTTACAAATTTTTATAGTTTTACAATTTAGTAATTTTCTACAATTTTTACAATTTTGTACAATTTTTTTACATTTTGGCGAGATGTAGTGAGATGAGATGAGGTCCGAGGATTCGCCAAAATATTACCCGCATTTGTATGTTAAGTAAGAACATAATATGCAAACATGTTCAGCACCGAAACCCAGTTTTATTATTATTATTATTATTATTATTATTATTATTATTATTATTACTATTATTTTATTATTGAAGCAATATATTATAAAATGATTAAGCAAAGATGTACCGGTATATACGTTTATTGACAGATGGAACATTTGGACATAACACAACAGATATTGTTCTCGACAAAATTAAGAAGACGATGTTTGTAGTAGATATAACACACTCTAACATCGTATTCCGAATCTCACCGGACCGGTGGATAACAATGATGTCACGCTGCAGCGAAACAGGAACAAAACTGCTGGAAGGCTCGATGGGTCTCATGGCGGCTGTATAAGTTGTCTGTGCTACGCTAGCAAAATTTTGCGAAATTTCCGTACTGCCATCTCGTTTAAAGAAAAGAGAGCATAAACAATTTATTTCTTGAACCGATAGTAGTAACTCGTCCGTTGACATGTTCGCTCATAAGCCATTAACATATTGTTTTTACGTTGTGCTCATTACAAACAATACAGCAGAACTAAAGCAGAACACACCGCCATGACACAACAGTGCACGATGTCATTCGTCTGCTAATTCCCGCCCTATACAAGAACCAATCAGATTCACTGATGGCGGCTGATGGAGACTGCCACCACCTCTGGAAGCTGATGGCACCGGTGCGACACCGGTGGAGCATCAGTGACGTCATCGGTGAAATTCGGAACACCGTGATGCCATCAGATTGCTCAGCGCTGAGATTCAGAATACGCTCTAACACTGGTGTGCCTCCACAAGGTGAAAGGTGTGACGCGAACTTTTAGCTATTATTGTAAGAAATTAATAAAATTAGTAAAAATTAAATTAAAATTAAATTAAAATTAAATTCCTCTCTCTGGTGACACAATTACACGTCGAGTTAGTGACATGTCCAATGACATCCAAGACATTATGAAGGAGAAAATAAAGAGCAGTCAGAAGTTCTCACTTCAGATCGACGATATTAGTGGTCACGCACAAATTCTTTTCTAAATTCGATACATTCATGGGGATGTAATTGCATTTTTTTTCATGAAGAGAAGTGCCAGAGCGAGCAACTGGTGAAGAAATATTTCATGCAACTAATGAATATGTGGTCCGTAATGAATTAACATGGGAGGATTGCGTTAGCGTTTTACAGATGGAGCTGTTTCTATGAAAATTTTCGTGGCTAAATTACGTGAAGTATTAAGATCATAACATACGGAGCGACCATTGTCTCATTCACCGTGAAGCCATTGTTGCTAAGTTTTTGACATCTCTTCTGAAAATTGTGATGCACGAAGTAGTAAAAGTTAATATGTTATTGTCATTTTCAACTACAGATATGTCTGAACTGGGCTTCTCGACGTTGACTGAAATTAAAACACTAAAGAGGGAGAGACTCAAATCAATCGATGAAGAAATTAGGCTTGCACTGTCAACAATTCCGCCGCGGATCAGCCACCTCTGTGCAACTAAGCAGATTCAAGTATCATATTGAAAGTATGAGTAGAGTTATTTACTTTAATAGTGGTAATAGAAATGTGTACTTTCTACAGTGAATTAAAGTTCATAAATTGTTAATAAATGCAAGAGTCGATTTCTGTTTGACAATAATAATAATAATAATGATAATAATAATAATAATAATAATAATAATAATAATAATAATAATAAATTTGAATACATTACGTAATTATATTAAGAGGTAAAGGTATCCCCGTAACATGCCATGAAGGCACTTGGGGGGGCATGGAGGTAGAGCCCCATGCTTTCCATGACCTCGGCACTAGAATGAGGTGTTGTAGTCGGCACCATGCTCTGACCGCCTTTTACCCCCCGGGAAAGAGCCAGTACTCAATTTTATAGGAGGCTGAGTGAACCTCAGGGCCGTTCTGAAAGTTTGGCAACGAGAAATAATCCTGTCACCACCTGGGATCGAACCCCGGACCTTCCAGTCCGTAGCCAGCTGCTCTACGAACTGAGCTACCAGGCCCGTAATTATATTAAGAGAGTCACATCATATATTTTTGAGGGGATTAACATTTTGATGTGCCGTGTTGAGTCTAGGCCTGTCTAGGGTGTGCCGTGAGTAAAAAAAAGTAGCGGAACACTGCGAGTCTAACACATCAAATTTACTGGCCGCATACACAACCAAAACACCAAAATACACTGATTTAATCATTGAAATTACACAACATTTGAAGATAATTAATGTGCAAATTTTGCCTACAGTCGTATATTTAATAGTTGTTAATCCCACAAACTCTCCGCGAGTCTTTCAAATGTTTGGATATAAGCAACAACACATTCATGTAGGCTATGCTATTGAGTACGTCCAACGTTGTTCGAAGATTCATCCGCAAAACTTGTGGACTATAACCAATAGACACATATACAGAGTGTAAACGACATAAACTGTCAAAAAATGCTGGTGATAGAGCATAAATAACTGAAGAAAAAGGTCAAATAATGTTTTCCTATAACTGTCAAGGTTTCCTCCCACACACAAAAAAAAATGTATTCTGTGAGTCTAACTTTTTTGAAAAAGAGAATAGAGTCATTATTTACTTTGCCCGATACATAGGCTGAAGCAGTCATTTGTTACTCTGTTGTGTATTGGTATGTGTTAGGCAATAGTATTCACATTCAGATGAAATTTAAACAAATAGAGTACTATCAATCTTAGAAACATGGTATTTTACAAATTCAAAATAAAATTACACGAAATAATTAAATTTCACTAGACATTTTGTTGAATAGACCGATATGTACTATCTAATAATTTTGGCAGTTTATATCATTTACACCCTGTATAACAAATACAGTTCACTGAATTTCAACTTGGTCATTGAAACCCGTGAAGTAATAATAATAATAATAATAATAATAATAATAATAATAATAATAATAATAATAATAATAATGTGCAAATATGAACTGCACTAAGACAGTACAATAATGCTGCAATGGTTATAGAGGTTCTCAAATTAATTGATGAATACACAACTTACTGAATAAAATTATAAAACATTTTTAAAAATCTCCTGAGAAATTAAGCATACAGAATCTACTGGGACATCACACAGAAAAAAATCATAGACTATGAGATGATCATAATGGTGACAGACAAAATCAACAAAACCTTTAAAATACATCCATCCAGTCATCACTAAACAAGTTATCGTGTGACTTCGTAGTTTACATCACGAATCCTACCACTCTTTTTCGCAGAGTAGCTGCATCAGTTGGAAATATCCCACATGATATCATATTTTAATAATGCTGTAATATTTCTCCTAGCATACATAATAAGTTGGAATATGTGTAAGAAGTTTCATCGTATTTCTGTGAATGTGTCACAAATTCCAAATGTAGTATTCGGTGAAGAAATTAATTAAAATATGGTGCTGCATTATCCAAACACTAGTCGACCTGGTTGGCGAGTTGGTATAGCGCTGACCTTCTATGCCCAAGGTTGCGAGTTCGATCCCGGGCTAGGTCGATGGCATTTAAGTGTGCTTAAATGCGACAGGCTCATGTCAGTAGATTTACTGGCATGTAAAAGAACTCCTGAGGGACAAAATTCCGGCACATCCGGCGACGCTGATATAACCTCTGCAGTTGCGAGCGTCGTTAAATAAAACATAACATTTTTTTTCTAAACACTAAACTTTCACATGTCGGGTTCCCTGATAGTGTGATCATCACTACGCAGGACTAATGCGCAGACGTTGCACGACAAGTACAAGGGTTAACATCCAGTCCTTTACGTGGAAAATAAATCTCCGCCCACACCGGGACTCGAATCACGGACCGCTTAGTTGGAAAGCATACGCAATATCCACTGAGCCACTGCGGGAGATATTATTATTATTATTATTATTATTATTATTATTATTATTATTATTATTATTATTATTATTATTGTAACGCGATACATTCTATTTATGTCAACCATATAACTTCGTACGTAGATGAAATTATTGGGGATCATCAGTGCGGTTTTAGGTGTAATAGATCGACTATTGATCAGATTTTTTGTACTCTACAGATATTGGAGAAAAAATGGGAGTATAAGGGTACAGTACATCAGTTAGTCATAGATTTCAAAAACGCATATGACTCGGTTAAGAGACAAGTTTTATATAATATTATTATTGAGTTTGGTATTCCCAAGAAACTAGTTCGATTAATTAAAATGTGTCTCAGTGAAACTTACGCCAGAGTTTCTATAGGCCAGTTTCTATCTGATGCATTTCCAATTCACTGCGGGCTAAGGCAAGGAGATAATCTATCACCTTTACTTTTTAACTTCGCTCTAGAATACGACATTAGGAAAGTTCAGGATAACAGACAGGGTTTGGAATTGAACGGGTTACGTCAGCTTCTTGTCTGTGCGGATGACGTGAATATGTTAGGAGAAAATCCACAAACGATTAGGGAAAATACGCGAATTTTACTTGAAGCAAGTAAAGAGATAGGTTTGGAAGTAAATCCCGAAAAGACTAAGTATATGATTATGTCCCATGGTCAGAATATTGTACGAAATGGAAATATAAAAATTGGAGATTTATCCTTCGAAGAGGTGGAAAATTTAAAATATCTTGAAGCAACAGTTACAAATATAAATTATACTCGGGAGGAAATTAAATGCAGAATAAATATGGAAAAAGCCTGTTATTATTCTGTTGAGAAGCTTTTGTTATCTAGTCTGCTGTCAAAAAATCTGAAAGTTAGAATTTATAAAACAGTTATATTACCGGTTGTTCTGTGTGGTTGTGAAACTTGGTCTCTCACTTTGAGAGAGGAACAGAGATTAAGGGTGTTTGAGAATAAGATGCTTAGGAAAATATTTGGGGCTAAGAGAAATGAAGTTACAGGAGAAAGTTACAGAACACAGAACTGCGCGCATTGTGTTCTTCACCTGACATAATTAGGAACATTAAATGCAGAGGTTTGAGATGGGAGGGCATGGAGCATACATGGGTGAATCCAGAAATGCGTATAGAGTGTTGGTTGGGCGACCGGAGGGAAAAAGACATTTGGAGAGGCCGAGACGTAAATGGCAGGATAATATTAAAATGGATTTGAGAGAGGTGGAATATGATGATAGAGACTGGATTAATCTTGCACAGGATAGGGACCGATGGCGGGCTTATGCGGGGCGGCAATGAACCTGCGGGTTCCTTAAAAGCCATTTGTAAGTAAGTATATAGCCTACGTAAGCACAGTAAATCGGCGTATTAGAAAGTAGCTTCTGCTAGTTAGTGAATTCCAAACTAAAGACAATGTCGATATAAGATAATACACAAATAATTTAGATATATGTGTCCATGTTTAATCCTCTTCATTCTGTATTTTCATGACAACATTTCACAGTTGACATCTTTTTAGTCCATAATATGTAGGAGTAATACACATAGGTATTTTTCACATCAAACAAAACTTCTGTCCCGTGTATCCATGGAAACCTGTATTGTGTAGTTGTAATTTATGTTCGGAGCCTGTGTCGTTCGTTATATATTACAATAGATATCGCATCAATGAAGCATGCTATCTCCTTTGTAACCTTTTCATAGAAATTACCTTCAAATTGTGAGAGGATATAAATGGATATGCTCTGACAGTATTCGACGACGGCGACGACAATGACAAGAGCGTATTAAAACGAAAGCCATGCTGCTGCCTGTCGGATGATTGTACTCAGCTCCCGTAATGGCGTGGTGCAAAGTCAAAGTGCTACTGGATGCTGCGTTGCGGGACAGTGTGTGCCACCTGAGCGGATCAATAGTGCGTGCACGCACTGGAATCACGGCGGGTGGAAGCGTCCATGCATACTGTTAATCACTTTGACGGGGAAGATGAAGTGTGAGCACGGCCATCTTCAGTAACGGCTTGCAAGATCTTAGGAGATAATCGTTACGTGTATGAGTGACTTAACTCCAAACGTGTGTTTATCTCGGGTTTAACTTGCCAAAAAGAAAGACATAAAAATAAAAGATAAAACTAGATAATAATAATACTCGTATGTTTGATGTTATGCGATAATGAATAGAACTGCCAAATGATGAAACAATACACAAGCGTATCCGTTATTTAGCGAACGAAAATAAACACGGAACATGTATTCAAACGAAACGAAATGATGTAATATCGCGGTGATAACTACAGTGGCGATGGCGAGGAAAAATGATGTAAGTGATGCAAAAGTGACAGTGATGGAGAATGATTGTGATAGCGACAACGAAGATGAGTAATGTAAGGCAGTAATCATGATAATGAACGATGGGAATGGTGGCGAAAATGGTCAGTGATAAACTGTGAGGTACAGAGATGGTGAATGATGCGAACGAGACGATTTGTGATAATAACGATAATGGTGAGTGGTGTTGAAACTGATTGTGATGCTTGAGTGATGGGAACAGTGGCGAAGAGACGGAGATGATGAGTGGTGTGACGATGATAAGAAGTGATTGTGACAGTAACAATGATGATGAGTGATTATGATGTAGGGATTGTGATAACGAGCGATTTGTCTGTATCTATGGAGAAAGGACTTAGACAATTTTTTTCAGCAGTAATCTCACTAGAGATTTTGATTTATCAAGAGAAAATCAAAACTCGAGTGGGATTTAATTCACTATTACACGATTAGAAGAAAGTATATAAAGATTAGAAGTAACGAAATACTCCAGTGTAATAAAATGTTAATTGACTTACGAAAATACAACTGTCTTCAAATGTATTATTGTACCATCTCAACATTACAAATATTAACTTACGCTAGATGGCAGTAGTGTGTTATGATTAGCTGTTTTCTTGTTATCAGTTGTGCCAACTATGGAATCTTCATTGAACTCTGTGGACGGTTACTAGTCAAGAAGGCTTTGTTGATTCAGTTTCATTTTTATTAAAACAGTTGCATTCCACTTCAGTTATCCGGATCCCAGTAATCAACGTCACTTGACAGATGATTTTCAATAAATCTTAATATTAAACAATCTCTGATACGTGACTATCCATAATATCATATGAGGGGTTCACAACCAGAGTGGACTAAGTCCGTCTGGAATAGTTCTGAGAAATTGAGTCTTAAAGTTCCTAGCTCACGCTTAGTAACCTTCATCTCCCATAGGAAATGCTGCCCTCTGTGGAGTAACAAATGAATTATGGACTTATTTGTTATGGCAATGGCTAAGTTTTCTTCATCCGAAATTGTATTAATCCACAAATTGACCATAGGTGGACTTGGTCCATTCTGGTCGTGAGCCCCTCATATAGTAGTAGCTATAACATAACCTAAATAATATAAACAAGTGTTACAAAAGTTTTAATTAGGGATGACGAAATAAACACGAAAAGTTTGAATTAAGGACGATGAAATAAAAAAATAAACAATAATTTTAAAAGGAACAATTATTGAAAGTACAATTTTTAAATTTGAATGTTTTAGCGGTTGGTGGTTTAGTTGATGTTATATTCGACGTGTGCGTAAAATAAGTGGAACTTGTTGATGTACATGGTTTAATGGTTTATTCCTCAACTTATTCAGGATTTCCGAATGGTGCTCTTCATTTATTTGTAAATAGGGTTTCAGGGAAGTTGTATAGCTATGACCAGTGATCTTTATTAACTCTTGTTCTTGAATGCCAATGTGAGTCATATTTGAAACCGCTGTGCATCGACTGGAGTGATTTGTAATTTTCTGTTTTTTGACGTCCAGACCAGTGGAGTTTGAAATGTTGGCAAACAAAGAAACAAATGCTAGGGTATTAATAAAAACAAATGCTAGGGTAGTGATAAAAACAAATGCTAGGGAAGGGATAAAATTAAACAAATGCTAGGGACGCGATAAAATTGTGCGATAAGAGCCGTGGTTGGTTGAAAGACATCCTTTCGTACCGTTTTATTGGTCAAAATAGTGTGACGTAGTAAAAGTGCAATAGTCTAATTAAAATCTATATAAGAATTAATTTCAATTTATATATGAAATTGAATTAAATAAAACATATAGTGACGGAGGTAGTAAGAGTAATGTGAGACGATGATGGCCAGTGATAGAGACAGTGACGATAGTGTTAAATGATGTTGAGACAGGGATTGTGATGCTCAGTAATGGGAACAATGACAGAGATGGATAGTAATATCAGAGAGATTTAGATGGTAAGTGTTGTGAACGTAGTGGTAAGGTGAGTGATAAAGAAGTGACGAATATGAAGAGTTATTGCGACAGTAACGATCATGGTGACTGTTGATGACACAGTGATTCTAATGCTGAGCGACAGGAACAGTCGCGAACATGATTAGTGATATAAAAGTGGCGATTTATGATAACAATGATTCAATTGTGAGTGAGGATGTCGGAGATTCTGGTCCACCGCTGTGGAGTAACGATTAGTATGCCTGACTGTGAAACGAGCGGGCCCGGGTTCAAATCCTGGTTGGGAAAAGTACATGGTTAAGGTTTTTTCCTAGGTTTTCCCTCAACCAATTGCAGCACTGGGTACTTTCGACGTTGGACCTCGAACTCATTTCGTCACCATAATTACACTTTCACTCTTTCATCATCATCTCCGTTTCTTCCCCATATTTTGGGCTTTCTCCGACGTACGGTTGGCCGCTGGGTGCCACCGAATTTGGACCCCGTGGTATGTGATCATTCGTTGCTAGTGGTAGTGGGCTCTCCCCTTGGTCCGTGATAGCTGGTGAAAGCAGGGTTGAGGGACCGCGGTGAGGTCTGCGCGGAAAGGTAAAGGGATTCTGCACGCTATAGAGGAATTCGGGGGCGCCCACTGGAGATTCTGTAGCGCGGTGAGCCTTAGGACATGCACATCATTCCATCCAGGGTAGTACAATGGACCACTCAAACCCGTTACCCTACCCTCAGTTAGGACTAATATATAGACGGAGATTCTGATGGTGAGTAACGACATCGATGATTCTAATGATAAATGGTAGTGATGACAGTGATGATGACAAGTAAGTTAATAATAGTAGCAGTGAAGGTGATGGGGGGTGATGTGAGACAGTGATTCTGATGCCGAGTGATGATAAATGTGATAATGATAACAGCGAGTGATGATGACAGTGATTCAACTGTGAGTGAGGATGGCGAAGATTCTGGTGGTGAATAATAACTAGAGTCTTGCATTGGGTTACTTTGAGTACAAGTTAGATGCACATGGTCATATGCAGGGACATCACTTTATTTTTACCAACATTTTTAACATTAACCTGGCTATACTCGGAAACACTGTTACCCCCCTTCCATTACAGGAGTTTGGAGTTGCTAGTGCAATATGTAAACAAATCATTTTACTAGGTATAGGAGGAGAGAAAAGTAGTGTATCCATTTATGGTACAGGGAAATATAGTATTACGATTTTCAGTTTGGTCATTACTTTACAGTATTTTATCAAAACACGTAGGATAGCAACAATTTTTTTTTTTTCACAAACTCAAGTGTTCAGGCGGTTATATACATTATGTAATGTCTACTTTATTCAGCATATTACTAACCTAATTTATTCCTGAGAATTTTGTGAGCACTTCCTTAAGAAACCCCAATTTCTACAGCTAACTTCTTGACCGACTAATTACAACCTCGCTGCATCCTTTCTCTAGCATATTCCACAGCATCTTCTGTCACCTTTGTTGGCCATCTTACACTTTTCTACCTTTCTGTACACTCTGTTGCTCTAAATTTATCTACCAGATTAATGACATTTCTACGAAAATATTCCGTAATGATATAATCAGGAAACTGTGAAAAAAAAAAACAACAAAAACTGTTGTTCACATTCGGTTACATTGTAATTCCAGTTTCCATCATCGTCCTTCATACCTAAAAATAATAAAACAAAACTCTTGTTTAAATAATGTTGTTAAGTACAGTACCATATTATAGGGTGCCGTACTTTCGGTAACTCTAATCTTCACTTGTGCTCAGTCCACACAGATAAATTCAGTTATGCTACACACCATACCTGTGTGAAAATAAACTTCAATAATATAAGCTCTTTCTTTTATAGAAAACAACATATTTCTGAAACACACTGTACTTTGTATTGTTTACTTCACTGCTAGCAACAGCGGCCGTAAGTTTGTGTGACTGACGTTGGCAAGGACATTAGAGAAAGGGGTGGGAGTCAAGTACATTTAGAAACGCAGGTACAATAAAAATTGAAATAAAAATAAAATGATGTCCCTGTATTAGCTGCGCTTGGAACGGAGAACTCTACTCGTCTCCCGCTCCGTTTCGTGTGTTTAACTGAACAATTAGAATACTACTCACGTACAAAGTATACTGTCACGTGTATTTAATAACAAACAAAATATAATGGCTGACGAAAAAAATTTGGGACGCTTGAATTTTAGTTTGTAAATGTATTTAATAGGTCACCGATATGTTTTAAATTGTGATTAATAAGACTTTCTGGGTGTTCATTTCAAAGTGTGTCATGACGTCACTGTTGTGAGTCAGCGATTTGAAGCGAGTTTCAGCTTTTATGTCAGAGAAGTTGCCTATTCTTCAAGGCGTTCTATCTGAACTTGAAAACGTGCATGGTATAACATGAACGTCGTAACAACAGATGGCGGTCTGTACGGTCTCTGTGTTTTTTTATTGGGTTATTTTACGACGCTGTATCAACATCTTAGTTATTTAGCGTCTGAATGATATGAAGGTGATGATGCCGGTGAAATGAGTCCGGGGTCCAGCACCGAAAGTTACCCAGCATTTGCTCATATTAGGTTGAGGGAAAACCCCGGAAAAAACCTCAACCAGGTAACTTGCCCCGACCGGAATTCGAACCCGGGCCACCTGGTTTCGCAGCCAGACGCGCTGTTACTCCATAGGTGTGGACCTACCATAACCTCTTTCGAACTGTGTTTTGCGCGGGCAAATCGTACGCAGGGTATTTGTTATCATCGGTAACGGCAACATTCCACAACACAAGTCAAATGCTCCGTGTCCATGTTGACCGTCGAAGTTAATGTCAACAAATACGTAAGTAATCGTCTTAACCCTCTCCCCATAAAGAAAAAAACTCACCTCAGTACGTGTTTTCAAACAGTTCACATTCCTGCCACTACCGGCAATACTGTACGTATCGGTAAGTACTCTTCAGAATGCAATACTGTACGTATCGGTAAGTACTCTTCAGAATGAACGCCGTATTTGCAAGGCAACTTCTCTGGCTCATAGGTAATACGCCTTTGCGGAAGTGTAGGAAGATTGAATTCTCTAGGCTCATCGGCTAGACACATGACGACATACAGCGAGCCATGACGCACTTTGAAGTCACACTATGCATAAGCAAAACTTTGCTCAAATCTAGATTCTGATGTTATTGTTGGTAATATGATGTAATAATCATTTTAGTTTTCAGTCTATGTACGTTTATAATCATATAATTAAATTAATCATCATTTAAAACATATTTGTGACATATTAAATACAAAGTAAAATTTAAGTGTCCCAAATTTTTTGTCCGTCAGCGTATTTTATTTATAGCCATCTTATGAGCAACAGAAGATTATTCTCATAATAAGCAAAACTCATCTAGTTCCTAGATAGGCCTACATTTTTGTTTCACACTATATATATAAGAGAAGGCCCTATGACCTTAACTCTACCAGTATAAATACATAAATAATAATAATAATAATAATAATAATAATAATAATAATAATAATAATAATAATAATAAATATTTTTCACCAAAAAGTAAAAACCAATGCTCATTTTTTTTTCTCCTATTTACACAGTTTTGAATACTTAAACTTCACTTTTTAAAATAAATAGATATATTTTATCAAAGTGAAAATGAATTTTGAAATAAATAATATGATAATTTATTGAAACGATTGAAATTTGAACATTCACAATTAAAAATTAGTTAATATTGAATTATTATAAAATATATTTCGGCCCAGATGTTTCAGCTTTTGTTCATTTAGAAATGTTTGTAGGATGTTTTTGTCTCCATGTATTTCCGTCTCTAATGCAGATTACAGAAATTAATTATGAATAGGCCTACTTGTTTTAGACATGAATCTTGTAACTGGACACAGCCTATGTATGTAGGCTACACATCTATAAATAAATAAATAATTAAGTAAATAAATAAACAAATAAATAAATAGTGGAAATTACAATAATACAATAAATCACAATAAAAACAAAATTATTTACACTGACTATTTGCTTAACGACCCTCTACACATTACGAGTTGCTGTAAACATTTTAGTTTCAAAAGAAAATTTTCTCCTTCTTTCTGATCAATACGTTTTCTTCTTTCCTAATGAAGTGCTCGCTACCAAATTCTTCTATTGGAGCACTCATTTCCAACCATCTAGCTTCGGTTTGCTTTGACATGTTCACTGAAGAGCAGACCTGAAGTGTATACACCGCGCTATACTCCGTACATACCTACACTGTTGGGGGTTGCTTGGAGGCTTTAGATAACCAAAAGCAGGACTCTAGTAATGGCATTGGTGATTCCGATGAGTGATAGTAACAGTGACTGTGATAAATAATATTGATACTGACAGTGATGATGATGATGACGATGATGATGATGATGATGATGATGATACACAGTGATTAGTTGTGAATGAACTGTTTATTCTGTTCCATATTTTTTCTACTTATATAGAAATAGCAAGTGATGATAATTATTGATATAATCAATCCAGAATGTGTACTCTGGTGCAGTACACCAACGAAAAGACAGGTTACACTGTAGTCGCCTGTTTACTTCTGCTCCGTACTCATCTCATATTGGCTATAGTAACAATGATGGTGATTTGATGCTGAAGATAATGGTGAATGTGTAAGAATAATATCAGTTCCCTTCTACTAAGAATTTACACACACAATAATTATTTTCAAATTAATAAATGTATAACTCCAAAAATTATATATTTGAGCTAAGTCATTATATAAGTGACGTCCTTAAAAGTTGTATCTTTCAAATAAACCTTTACTAATTTGTGTTCTATTTTCAAATCTCTTATTTAATAGCATGCTGCATTACCTACCGTAGGCAACCACCCTTGAATAGGCTCGAGAAAGAGACAATGGCGCGTCCTTGAACTAAATTGCAATGCACAATGGAATATTGTCTGCCTGTGACTTAATTTTTACCTTCTTTCGTCATCCTTCTCGGAGTCCCTTTTTGTTTCGTTATAAAAACCGGATGTAGATGTCGGGCGTGTCGCAATTCAATTAGAGGCGTCATTTTGTTGCAAGGATGCGATAAGGATGGTCGAGTGGGGACTTGTAATTTATCATCTCGAGATAAAGTTTGTGTACCAACAAGACTACGTGGATTGCGCTACAACACATGTTCTTTCACTCATGAAACTCGTCCCGTGCTGCATTTATCTCTCACGAAATCTTTGAGTAGATGAGAATTAGGCTTTTACTCTTGTTTTTCTTTGTTTATTTAACAATATTATTCGCTGATTACGTAATCGATATGAACATGGTACACTAGTATAACAACAATTTTACTTCTGGAAAAAACATGCAATAAATATAATTACATGAGTTCTTCAAATTTGATCTGAACATTTATTTTTCCTTGAATTAAAATAATATTTACCCAGTAATTCTAGATAGACTAAGTCCGTTATATTCGATTTTACTTTACCATTACCGTCTTTCCTTTCTGTCAATAATTGGCGTAGAAAGATCATGTAGGCCTAATATAGATTAATCATCACTGTGGAAGGAACCGGCGGTGTTAAAAATTAAAGAAGATTTCTAGCACAGTTGCAGAAGAGCTGCTGTTCCCTTTATTTAAACATGGCCACACTGTAGACATGACATGTTATACTCACATTAAAGACCTTATTCAGGAAAACCAACGAATAATTGTCTAGGAATTAGTCAAGAAATGAAATAACATCGAGAAAATTATTCACCTAAAAAGTTCAAAGATGTGTTGAAGATTGGTGCCCATAAATCTGGTTTCAGACAACAAAGCGAGTAGAGTTCCCTTGGAATCTCCAACACTACAACCAAGACAGCCACGAGTTGCTGGATAGTTGTAACAACCTAAGACAATTGGATAATACGCCGATATACTGAAACCAAGATTGTTAGTAAGGATTGGAAACGTTTGCCACTACTAAAAAAAAAAAAATTAATACCAATGGTTTTTGGAATACGACAGATTTCAATCGATGAATTTTCTCTCAGATCTACAATAGTAATATGCGTTACAAGAGCGGTATGTTGAAGTTTTCATGTTCGAGGAAAAGTTTGAAAAAGCGAAACGTAGTTTAGCTTTTTTAATTTCCGAGAATTGAAAGAAAACATACCGCTCGTGTATCGTACATTCTTTTTTGTGCGAAGATCGTTTATTACATACCTGAAAGAGGAATTTCTAATTAGTTGCAATGAAATCTCCATCTTGGTTTCTCTTCAATGACGGCAATTTTGGAAAACAAAAATATCTATCTTCAACATTGTTGCTTTAAAATGTTTTCTGTGTTTACTATACTCCAACAGGCCGTGATATACGTCTGTCTTTTTTTTCCCCAGTCTATAAATGAGAACTTAAAACAAACGGCTTCCTTAATGTTACATGCATCACGAAATACAGTAACTTTAGTGGAGTTGTAGAGTTTACTTAATTTTTGCAGATATTTAAAAACAATAATTAACAGTGCAAATTAGGTGAAATTGCAGTGGTAAGTTTCCAATTTATAATTATTACTATATTGAACGTCTCTAAAATAATATGTTACAAGCCTAAAGGAGTAAAATCAATATGTCACTTAAGCGGTAAGAAGAGGGAAATTGTTATGTGTGTTAGGTTCGGAATACTGAATGTGGAATTTTAGACCTACCGCGGGTTGGTTTTGTGCGGAAACCAAGCAAATACGCACGATCTCGCACAAATAACTAATACAGCGTCCTACAATAGTATTTTGAAAGTCAGATTGAAAGTATCCGCAAAATTCAAAAGACGTGTAGAATTGTTTAGTAGTAAGGAAATGAAGCTGACGTCACAGGATCCCCAGGCTCCCATGGGCGTGGCCCAAGGAGGGGTGGGGGAAGGGGGCGTGACCAAATGAAGGATAGGGGAAAGGGGGTGTGACCAAAAGAGGGATAGGGGAAAGGGGGCGTGGTCAAAGGAGGGATAAGGGGAGCTGGTTTGTGATTTTTCGAATGGGGATTTGCAAGCGAGCGGTGTGGGAAAGCGATTGACGAATGAGCATGGAGAGAATGTGAGAGGGAGGAGTTTTGGGTCCATGTGAAAGTGAAAGGTGTGTTACATAAGATCCAAGGCAAACCTCTCGACATGTGTTGAGGTCCGTTGTTTGTAATTCACCTTGAACCAAATGTGAAAGTGGAAGCGCGACGTGTTGACACATGACAAGGTGAACAACACCTCGACACGTGTCGTGTGTTCGGCGTACACCAGCTGACCTTCCGCAGCCCAGCCGGTTGAAGAGAAAGTTCAGTTGCAAAAGAGTTTTTTGCTCCATGTCACTGGTATAAAAGCGGAAGAATTCGGGTTGTATATAGTTGTATCATGGATCCATTAGCCACATTATCACGCATTAGTGTTGGGGAGTACACAAGAATAAGCAATATTGGGACGTTAACTCCCAACAAAGAGTATATTTTGAAAAAGCTAAGAAAATTAAACACTATAAACGGTCCGGTGATAGTGGCAGATTTAGAAGACTTACCTGTTTTCCACCCCAAACGGTTTACGAACCTATCTGAAGCGGTTCTCAATGAAATAACGTCTGATTCAAAGATATTGTTGGTGTACCGAGGGTTGGTGCCGATTGGCGGAGGGAGTAAAACGATCCATAAAGTGGACTTCAAAAGAAGTGAATAGCGGAGAGGTGAGTAGAAATGAATACGATTATACAAATATGTTAGTATCACCAAGTGTGTTAGAAATATGTACTATTTTAAGTTAGGTAATTAGTTGTAAATGTTGAGTTGATATGATGAGATATGGATGATGTGTTGAGATAATGCTACATGTCTCGGAACTACGAATCTAATTACTTACAACATAATGGTTAACCCTGACATGGAACAGACACGTGTGGAAATTTAAGTTAGGTGAAAGTCAGGCGATGCGTGAACTCCTGCATCTGCGTGCGTGCGAGAGAGGTGAGAAAAAAGCGAAAGTATTTGGACACGCGTACTAATGTAGTTTAGGTAATATGTTGCTTAAGGGGGTTAGAAAGGACAGGAGCCCCTTCGCTGTCAGAGGTACAAGATGGATTATTTTAGGAGAAAAAAAAACAATACCTGTCTGGGTGAGAGTTGGGGATTAACCTTGAATGAGCCCCGAAACACGTGGAGGAAACTCGTATAAATAGGATGCTGTACATTTCATAGGAATACAGTGCAAGAATGGATTTTAAAGTACATTGCAGGTTGTATCACAATGAAATGTGTAACGGTACGATTCACACAATACGACGTATAAATCCAGGAGTGCTGGAACTAGGACTACAAATTTATGACTGTGCAGCAACGTGCTATGTCTATCGATTACACCAGTTGGAGGCGAATGTAAGTACACTGCATATTTTAATCATCGAAGTCTCATATTTATTGTTTCATTAACGTACTTGTATACATGTATCTGCTTACCATACACAGAACCAAAATAAGTTCATTGAATAGTTTAATTAATACTTATTTCTGTTTCATTATCTCGTGTATGTTTATTTATATGTTTTTGTGTTGTGATTATCATGATAGCGTCATTAATAATGTGATGTATAAATCTAATGCATGATTTTTATCAAAGTGTACATCATTAATTACATTAATCAATGCATCACATTTATGTTTTTTGTAATCATTTAACTAGATTGTGGGCTTATTTTCATTTAATTGTTGTATTTACATAAGAATTACTCTGACAAACGATGTAAATTCATTCATGTTTTTCTAACTAGATTGTAGACCTCATTTCCGTGTTTGCTTGTTAATCAGCGTTTGCTCATGCTCTAACAAATGTTACTTTACTGTTATTATTTCACTGTTCATGATAGCGTTATTAATAATGTGATGCATAAATCTAACGCATGATTCCTATCAAAATACACTTATTTTATTTACATAAACAGTGATGCAGAACCGAGAGAGTTTGAGACTTCCATTGAGGAGGTCACGGGTTCAAATTCCATCACCAACCATAAAGACAGCTACCAGTTAACATGCGCTCATTTAATAACTGGGGGGCGTAGCTCAATTGGTAGAGCGTTCGCTTAGAAAGTGTAAGGTTCCGGGATCGATACCCGACACCTCCAAAAGATTTTATTTTATCGATAGAAATACTCCGACGTAGCTCAATTGGTAGAGCATTCGCTCAGAAAGTGTAAGGTTCCGGGATCGATACCCGACACCTCCAAAAGTTTTTATTTTATCGATAGAAATACTCCGATAAATGATACAAATCCATGTATCAAATTTTAACTAGATAGTATTTCATTTAATTGTTGTGTGTTAATCACGCTTCAGCAAATATTACTTTATGTATTAATTATTTTCACAGATGGCAGCCGGAGCAGAGGCACCTCCAAACAACACACCAGTAGAGATGCCTCGCCATAATCATGTAAGTTCATTGGATATGTTAATCATACTTAAATATGTTAAAGCGGTTGCTCATGCTCTAACAATAAGGTTCCGGGATCGATACCCGACACCTCCAAAAGTTTTTATTTTATCGATAGAAATACTCCGATAAATGATATAAATCCATGTATCAAATTTTAACTAGATAGTATTTTCATTTAATTGTTGTGTGTTAATCACGCTTCAACAAATATTACTTTATGTATTAATTATTTTCACAGATGGCAGCCGGGGCAGAGGCACCTCCGAACAACACACCAGTAGAGATGCCTCGCCATAATCATGTAAGTTCATTGGATATGTTAATCATACTTAAATATTTTTGAGCGGTTGCTCATGCTCTAACAAATGTTACTTTATTGTGGGCTTATTTTCATTTAATTGTTGTAATTACATGACGTTCCTGTGCTCATAATTTACCCATACTACTCGTTTCCCAATGTTTCTTAAACTAATATTTATGTACCTAATTTCATTTTAATTTATTTTATTTACATAAACAATGATGCAGAATCGACAGAGTTTGAGACTCGCATTGAGTAGGTCATGGGTTCAAATTCCGTGGTCGACCATAGAGACAACTGTCAGATTGGAAATTTACATGTCATCACCGCCTCCATTACCAATACGATAAACCACTCCTATCTGATTTTTGTTAATCAAAATTTTACCTGGTTTCATTAATTACGTTCACAGATGTCAACTAATTTATTTTATGTAATGACTTGCTGTTTTCACAGATTCTCCGGCCTGAGACGCCGCACATGGAGATGGACAGAAGGATTGGGGAAGAGGGGAGCGAACAAGCATGCTCCTGTGGTGAATGTAATGTAATTACCATTGAATAAAAAAAAAAACATTGAATATAATGAGTTATTATTTCGAAAGTGAAATCACATTCCTTATCACTGAGCAAGAAACCTGTCATTTCCATCTTGGGGGACTTAGGATCGGGGTAAAAGAAAAGAGTAATAAAAGCAAATAATGGTTATATATTGATTACAATGCAACAAATACAGTTCCAGAAAACAGTACCAAATGAATTGTTTCTTTTCCACAAACACACTCACAATCAGTCATATGTGATATCTCTTAAAAGTACTATAATTAACATAACCACTAAGCATTGTAATTAACATAACCACTATTTCACAATAGTCCATAATGATATGCTGTCAACCAATTCGACGAGTGTGATGGTATGACGTGAGGAGGTGGTTTGAACAGCTGCACATTCCCGGCGAGATGGTGAGTTCCTTTACAGAAACATTATTCGTCCCGGCTTCGTGGAAACCTTGTACATCAATTATCATAATGGACATCCTGAAACAAAATAAGAACAGTGTAGAATGAGAGCTAATGTAAATTGTATAATATTACGGAGAAAAGTAACACATACTTACATTTTTTTGTTACACCACTGTTTGCACCAGGTTTGTGAGGGGTGTATAGTTTACGAGGCAATCGTGTAGAATAAGACAACATGCAGCAGTATTTGCTGCTATATTAGCATTTGCCAATATGTCAACACGTATATTTACTGCTCCTAGTTTTACTTCATCGTGTTGTTTAGAGCAATCAATGACGAAAAGTGGCGCTTTTTCGATGAAATCTTTTCTCGATAGCAGTGGATTGTTTGGTTTGTTGTAATATGAATTTTGAAATTTGCTGTATAATTCATATAATAGAGCCACTTTACCATTCTCAATATCCAGATTTAGATTATTGTATGGGTAGAATTCATCATTCAAATATACTCTCACGTCAGTAATATTACAATGATCAAAGACACTGTTATCCTTGTCAATCCCGTTTCTGTTTGTTTGAAATCCAATTATAACATATCTTGGTTTCCGAAGTTTGGTAGTAGTTGTAACATTCCACATAATCTGCTTAGTTGCAGGTAGTGATGGATATTCAAACAACTGCCATGAGCGAAATGGAATGCTAAGCGGTCTATCACTTCTCAGTATCTCTAAAAGTCGAAGTCTTTCAGAATCAGAGACTGTAATTAGAGGCATGTTCCAATGAATTCTTGTTAACGTCACCTTGCAATTCTCACCCATTCGAGCATTAATAGAGTCTCTTGCTCGTACAAGTAAGAGTTCCAATTGTGCATTTATTATGATATCTTTAAAATCTTCAGCAAATCCGAGAAGAGTTTTCAGAGGGACGCAAACGTTGAATTTAGTATTGGTAACAATATCAACATCCTTAGTGGGATGGATCCAACCGCTGTTTCCAAGCATGTTAGATTCAAATGTATTCAGAGAAATCAAATTCTTCATCGTTGACGTAATGTCTGCGTTTTTAATGCTGTCAATAAGCTGCCCATTAAGTTCCAATCGTATACTTTCGAACAAAAATGCCATAGCATTGTTAACCAATTTCGCACTAGTTGGCGTACCCTCAGGTTTTGTAATGCTACCTTCAATAACAATACAACTCTCACAAGGAAGCATGTATAAATTTTCACTTTTAATGCGAATATTGATTGAGTCATTTTCATTGATGGCTGAAGGATTCTGTGGAAGAAAGGAATGCGTTTCTTTTTTCACTATTCTCTCCTCAAATATTGGCGATTTAGTAACATTTAAGGGATCCATCGTCGCTTTACTTTATATCCGTATTTTGTGAGTAAGTGTACTGAGCGAGATGTCAATCTCTTGGTTTCAGAAGTTGAACTAACGTGTTCAGTTGATGTGTTAGTTCTGATATAGAAGTTTTGAGGGAATTGTAATCCCATTTTTTCCAAGATGTAATTCTACAGTAATAGTTTCACCCCTAAAATCAATCAATCTTCCGTCTTGATCCAGTATTCTAGTAGTAATATTATCAATATATTTAGTATTTATTTTGAAATATCGAATGTCGAATGGCTTGTCAGACAAGTGAAAACCTGGGTCAACATTTACAATTAAAGAATGAATTGCATGTGTTGATTGACTGTTTAAAAATGAGCTCCCAGTTAAATTACATTCTATTCTTATAAGAGTGACAGGAAATATGTTAGCTGGGTAATCGGATATGTGTTTATGGACAGCTTCAAGTTTTTTCGATTTAAATCCCAGTATTTTACCTATTGAATCGGGAGCGGTGAAATCAATTTCATGTTGACAATAAATTTGTGTGTGTAATGTGTTATTATTTGCTACTAATTCAAAGGCGATCGGTCGTGTGTGATTGTCTTTGATCATCATTGCATGAGATATATATTTATTGATATCATCGATTTCATACGTTCCCGTGGGTAATGTAATTGTTTTACTTTCCTTCGTTGACTTTGTAATATATGTAAATTTGTTATTCCCATCGTTAACATTGGGTATGGTGTTATATGTTGAAAAATTCACGAGGCCAATTTCATACTCTGAATCTTCATCCAATGTGATTGGTGGATGATAGTTACAAGATATCTCTGATGTGTTACCTGTCACTGTGAAAGACATTGTGACAGCATACAAATTGTTACGTTTGCATTTATAGCAAAAATTGAAGAGCTAACTGTCCACATAATTCCGTATTAAACTCTTGATGACGGTTAGTATTATATTTAATTGTTACACCCCGTAAGTAATTAATTATCTCTACAGGTGGGGGGAGGTCTCCAAACGAATCAAAGTAGAATGCTTCATTGTTATCAATTTTATTAAGCGCGACCCAATGCGTTCCGGGTCCCTCATTAGAATCTAAATTAATTACTAATTTTTCTTTATGCCATGGTTTCCTTGGCAAAGCATTTCTCATAAATACACCGCGAAAATTTTGTATCCCAAGAAATCGTGCATAATTAAGAATATCAGCATCACTTAAGGCTTTTTTTTTAACCGCATTCCCTTACCGCTCTTGTATTGTCTCACATACAAACCCTTTCCTGCCGATGCTTTCTTTGGTGAAATAACTGTTGCAAGTGTTTGTAAACCAGCCAATATTAAAGGGAGAGGAAGTCCACCACCAGTTTTTTTCCCCATTGCAATACCCTCCATAGTTTTATTATGCCTCATAGATTCTGAAAGTTGCTTTTTATCACTTTTGGCAGAATTTACAGCTTTCGCTATTTGTGCAGCACCACCGGAGAGAGCTCCTAATGCGCTGAGACCTGCGAATATTGGGAGCAGAGGGAGAATTCCAGCTATTTTGGGCCCCTTTATGACTCGAGGTTTCTTCTTCTTCTTCTTATGTGTATTGTTTTTTCTTTTCATTGCCGCTTTCAACTTGGAGAGTGTCATGTCTCGCTTTCCAGCACCAAAGAAACGTTTAGCACCCATTACTTTGGAGACTAAAAAAGTAGCAGCCCTCTCACTCGGTTTGGCGTCAGATGCAGTTACACGTGCTCGGGCTTTGTCTTGTAACACTTTATCAGCTGCGTGTCTTGATGAAAGATCACTGCTTTGTGCATATGCAATATCGTGTTCTCGACACGCCTCGTCTAAAGCATTGACGCCCAGTTGACCTTGAAAAATTATCTTATGCAATTTCGTGCCAGGTCCACAAAACTGATAGCCTGGTAGATGCAATTCCACTGGTAGCTTGTTGATAATTGTATTTAAAATACCGCGTTCTCTTACGGTACGTTCCCCACCGTGGACAAGCATACTATAAAATAATTTATAAAAAGGTGTTCCTTATATACATATAATGTATTATTCTACAATGTTATGATATTTGTAAAAGCACTTTATACACAATCCAACAAAACACTTTGAATACTGTGTTCGAACAATGCTGTTACACCCTTTTTGCATACATCTCTTTCTCCCTCTAAATGGGATATATTGAACCCAATGATTCATGCAATCATATCGGGATTCTCTGCTATCGTATGTAATCGGGGAACACGTTAGTCGCACATCCAGTTTCTTAGCGTTCATAATTGCAACTGATACGAAAATCATATGTTTGTAACATTATATGGTACCTTGTTGCTTTAAAGCAACAAGTTGTTTTAAAGTAACAAATGGTCGAAAATGGTATCTTGTTGTTTTAAAGCAACAAACGATTGAAAATGGTATCTTGTTGTTTTAAAGCAACAAATGGTTGAAAATAATACCTTGTTGTTTTAAAGCAACAAATGGTTGAAAATAACACATTGTTGTTTTAAAGCAACAAATGGTTGAAAATAATTCCTTGTTGTTTTAAAGCATCGATATGTTGAAAATGATATCTTGTTGCATATATGTCGAAAATTGTATTCATGTTAAAGTATTTAACAGTTGTAATTACACCTGTATCTATCACTGCAGTGTTTGGCAACAATCAAACAACATGCAAGTTGTGAAGCAAACACAAACGTTACCAATTGAAGTTATAGGAGAAAGTGGAAACGATACAAATTACGTACGACACAGTGCACTATTTCCGAATCACGTGCGATGTATCATATGTGGTCCAAGCAATGCTGGGAAAACAAACTTGTTGTTAAATTGGATTCTTCATAGCTCTGGACTAAAATTCGAAAATATCTACATCTATTCAAAATCCCTATTCCAGCCAAAATACGAATATTTAGCCAAAGTATTGGAAAAAGTGCCAGAAATAGGACTTTTTAGATATAATGCCAGCGAGGATATTGTACCATTTGAAGACATAAAAGCAAACTCCGTGTTTGTCTTCGACGACATAATGACTGATTCACAAAAGACAATATCGAAATTGTTTAGTATGGGAAGACATAAAAACCTTGATTTATTTTATCTCGGACAGACTTATGCAAAGATTCCCAAGCACCTCATTCGAGACAACTGCAATTTAATTGTTCTTTTCAAACAGGACAGTATGAACTTGAAGCATATATTTGACAATTTTGTCAATCCAGACATGACTTTTGATCGATTTCAAGAAATGTGCTCCGAGTGTTGGAATAGTGGTGATCGATGTTTAATCATGAATTTAGAAAGCGAATTACACAAGGGGAGATATCGCAAAGGATTAGATTCCTATATAATATGGAAATGATTACTATTCTCTTTACTTAGTATCGAGACTTTGAGAAAGTATGAGTATTGACAAATTTGGACGGAGTGTCTACAGAAGAAGAGAAAAAATAATTCTTCGAGAAGATTTCCCACGCGATAGTGATAAAAACTATCTTATTGGCGACGTAAAACTAAAAGGTGTCAAAGCACCGGATGAGCCGGAGGACGCTGCAAATAAAGTATACGTGGATAGAGCTATTAAGGAAATTCAACGATATGCCATCGAAAATGATGATAAAATTAAATCGTCTTTGGAAACGTACACGTCAACACTTGTTGACAGGACTAGTAGCAATTTTGAAACGCGAATTAAACACTATATTAATGAAACGAATGAACAGACGGTGAAACATGTGCATGAACGTATGCAGCACCAGGAAGCACAATGGGATGCAAAATTACGGAAATATGATGAAGATCGTGCATTATTTGCCATTGCTGAAAAAGTGACTCAAGCAAATGAGTTGAAGAAAGAAATTTATGAAATGACAAACAAGTTCAAAGGTGTTACATTTTTTCATATTGCTTCAACTCCAAAACATGATAATACGAATGTATATAAATTATCCAGTGGACTAAATTACTTTGAAATTCCTATGAATGGTGTAGTAACTGTTACTACAACACCAGCTGATATAATCGTGAAATTAAATGATAAACTATTCAAAAATGGAACGTCTGTTTCCAAACGTGATAAGTTATCGTTTCATATGTCTGGTCGCAAGCAGCAGTTAAATGCAACTATAGAACTTGTGTATAAAATAGTGAATGTAGCATGAATATTCACCATTGCATTGCAAGATGTCAGCTGCTACAGCATCTCGAGACAAACTGAAAAGAAATATCATAAAACATTCTCAAGCTGTAAAACGCAAATTCATAGCCTTGAAGCAGGGACAATTGAGCTCTCAGCATGCACTCGGTGAAGCGTTTCAGCCAATTACCACACCTCTACATATGCTAATAAATGAAATGCAGAATACGAAGAAATATGCAGACGATGGAGGAAAGAAGGTAGATTACATCAAAAAGGATATGAAAGAAGAGGAGGAAGAGGAGGAGGAAGAAGAGGAGGAGGAAGAGGAGGAGGAGGAAGATAATGATGAGAAACACAACCCCATTGTTAGCATGCATATAGACAATCTCTCAATACGAACAAAACATAAAGCATATGATAAGGTATATGGTGTTCAGTTTAGTAATAGCAAATTGGTGATTGGAAACACACCCATTAAATTTGACAAAGATCATGTAATTGTGAACAATATACGATACAAGGGAACCTCTGGTTTATATAATTTACTGTTTCTCAACAACCCACCGGATGGTAGTTATGATGATCAGGACATATATAAATACAAAGATATTTTAATTTCCACTAACGCACATCGTGTTGATTATGATCCGAAACAGAAGCTAAGGAGAGCAAATACCAAGAAGTATTACGATATTATTGTTCCATTGTTTCAGAAGCGTGGTGGAAGTTGGAAAGTTTCTCTGCCAAATCATAAAATAGAATATAAGCATTGGGATTATCCGAATGAATTAGTTGAACGCCTTGACCTTCTCATGTCATCACGCTACGCTGGAAATACCGGTGTGGATAACGAAATCTATGCTATAGAAGAGGAATTGCGTGAAGGTGGATACATAGAATGAGCAAACAGGGGATTGCACAAGAACTTCATAAACCAGCTCGGAAAAATTTTCAAAAACGTCATGTCATCACTAAAGGTTTATTTGACCTCTTTCAAAGCGATCTCATTGAACTCATTCCCTATGCTAAGCAAAATAAAGGATTTAAATATATACTGGTAGTAATAGATGTGTATTCCAAATATGCTTGGGCGAAAGAACTTAAAAATAAAACCGGTAAAGAAGTGACAACTGCCCTGCACTCATTGCTAAGCGGAATGGCAAAGGCTCCGAAAAATTTGCAAACAGACTGGGGAAAAGAGTACTACAATAAACATTTTAAATTACTAATGGAAAATTACAACATCAATCACTACTCGGTGTTTTCTACAACAAAAGCATGTATCGTCGAGAGATTCATCAGGACACTCAAGTCACACATGTTTCGAGAGTTTACGGCGCGTGGATCCTACAGATGGTTGGAGCTATTGCCACAGCTGATTGAGAAGTACAATGCCACCGTACATTCAACTACAAAGATGAGACCCATGGATGTTACTAACAATCAACTCCTTCATACAGTGTACGAGCAACAACCAGTGCGACGAGGAAGACAAAAGTTTCGAGTGGGTGATTTAGTGAGAATATCAAAGTACAAGAAGCTGTTTACCAAGGGCTACCTACCATCGTGGAGTACTGAAATATTTGAAGTGAAAAAAGTGCAACAGACTCAGCCAACGACTTACATACTTCATGATCTAGAAGGTGCACCCATTTTAGGAGCGTTCTACACCGAGGAACTTCAAAAGACAAACTTTCCAGATGTTTATTTGGTTGAAAAAATTTTGAGGAGGAAGGCTGGGAAGGTGTATGTGAAGTGGTATGGGTTTCCTAACTCAAAGAACAGTTGGATTGATGAGGGTGATGTATTGAAATAAAAACAAGTTTCTGCACATGCACTGTAAATTTATTATGAGTTAATAAAATGTATATAAAATACAATATTCTTATTATTTAAACACTCTTGCACACGTCTTCTTTTACATGGAGGTTCATCATATCCATGTGGCAGTGTATTAACACCATCTTGTAATATTACTCTTTTGTCGTCAAAAGAATTTAAAGTCACTTTATTTACACACATTGTAAACACATTATGAAAATATGATCTAATAGAATTGTTTCTTGAGTAAGTAGGAATACCGGATTCACGACATGATGCATAATCTGCAAACGTGATTTCATTCCTAATTACACTTTTCTTAATACCCTTCAGTTTTTTTTATTTCAAAATCGGAACATTTCAAGGCGTACACTTTAGCCTTCAAACCTACAAACTCATCAATATGTGAATTTGGAATTTCATCCTTGAACTTCCCAAGCACACCTTTATTTTGTAGTGAATATAAAATATGATTTGGTGAATACACACTAGTATCCCAATGATCCCGTACATTTTGCAGATCGTGGTACAAATCATCTGTTTGAGCAAGATATATAAAACTGTCTGTGTCCATGTAACACAACTTAAATTTGTCACCAAACTGTTCTTTCATAATGCGATGGTGAAAATTGTACATGTGCACTTTTGAAAGTTCTAAAATACACATACCTACATACAATGCTTTATCAAACAAAATTTGAGTTTGTCTTAAATGAATACCCACTAGTTTTTTCAGTTTCTCATCATTTGAAACTAATCTGAAACGCATTTCAGTATTCAAATCAATGTATTGTTTTAACCAACGTGATTGCTTGAATTTTATAACACGATGTATTTTCACAATTTGCAAGCCATGATCCACTGCCTGTTGCAAAAGTTTGTAGTGTGCCACATAGTTTTGTTTGGAATGCAGTGTTGTCAACAATTTTTTATGCTTTCCATCTGGTGGTTTTGCAAATTCCGCACAAAATGGTAACTCTTT